>NW_021703783.1:99031296-99071761 GCF_005190385.1 Monodon monoceros
TATGAAGGGGAGGGTCCCCTCCCCGTTTCTTTCTGTCAGAAAGGCTGCAAGCTCGGCCCCACGGGGATTTTCCACGAGGATGCTGCTGCCAGCACCCCAGCCTGGGCACTGGGGCCAGAGCTCCAGGAGGCTTGCAGGATAGAAACCGAATCTTCAAGTATTTACATCCTTTTGCTTCGCGGCCCCTTTTGGGCCGTGGGCTGTCCGGGCGGCTCCTGCGGGCGCTCGTCTCTGGGTAGGGCTTCCCCTGGGGAAACAGGTGCTGCGTTTTCCAGGAGACCGTGTCCCTCTCTCCAGCCCCACGCTGGGCATATGCTCACAGGCACTGCTTGTGTTTCCAGGACAGTCTCTGGGGTTTCAGTTTCAGGGGTTAAAGGGATGACTTTGGGGCCAAGGCGACGATTATGCCTTAAGTGCCACTGGCTAGTTCAGGGAAGGGGGCCGGAGACTGCTCTCTGCCCTGAAGGAGGGTGAGTGGCAGACAATCAAATCTACATCCGCATTCACGGGCTGGCGGTCACAGGTGCCCCCTGCTCAGTGGCTCAGCCTGATCCCAGTGGGTTTCAGCTCCCTCCCCAGTCCAGAGAGGGTCACGAGGCCCATGGCCAAGGCAGCCCCAGGGACCCTCTCATGCCGTCTGGTGAGGCTGTGAGGCCGCCATCCAACATGGTCCCCGCAGAAGGGGGCGGAGCAAAGGAGGACGCGTGGGAGAGGAGGGCCAGGCAGGCAGAGCCGCATGCCCTCTGGTCACACTCCTTCCCCCAGAGTGACTCCCAGGTCCAGCTCCACGCAAGGCTGGCTGGGAGACGTGGTTTTCCCGTGCGTCCAGAGGAAGCTGTCTGACCTCGGAGAAGGCGGTGCTGTTTCTCCACCTGCCAGGGAGGAGGGGGAGGCAGGCGTGAAGATGCTGCCCCTGTCCTTCGGTCTGGGAGTCTCCCCTCCTCCATCCCAGGCAGCCCCTCCCCTGCCCCTGGGCTGCTGGGTGTGGGGCTCCCACATCCTGAGCGTGTGTCCCGGGCAGGGACACCGCTGGCCAGTCTCCAGGGCCTGGTGGAGCTGATGGTGGTGGTCGGGGGGGTGAGGGCAGAACCTTTCTCATGGAATGTTCTGGTTCTGATCGTGTGTGTGTGTGTAAGTGCATGACTCCTGAGAAGATGGGACGTTTCTATAGGATCGTGTGACAATGACAGGCCTACTCTACCTGCATATGACTCAGAAAAGTGTCTTCTACCACACATACGTATTCCGCGTTATGTAACATGTGTGCGTATGGGGGGGTGGGGGGTGTAGAAGATACACATTTACGGGTCCGGTGCACTTATAATAAGAGCAAAGAGCACGGGGCCACCTTTGTGTGGAGATGAGCTATCTGACCTCAGTGCCACCTGGGTGTGTGTACATGTCAGACGTGTATCAGAGACACACGTGCAAAGGCTGCTCGATTGCACCGTGTGTGAGTGCGTGCTGACCCCCATGCACACACACAACGGGCCACACATGTGCACACACATGCGCACACGCTGCTGGGGAGGGAGGCCCTGCTCACTGATCCACGCCGTGAGGCCGACCCTGGGCCGGCAGCGTTTTGCAGCATCCGGTGGTGTTTTCTCTTGACGCTCGGCAGAGGCAGCGTCCATAGGTGGGTGCAGCACTGTGTCTGTGTGTCCTGCACACCCCTTTGCATGCACACCCGTGCACGGACCTGGGCGCCCCCGGCTCAGGGCAGGCGGGCAGCCCAGGCTATGTTGGGACGCACAGAGGAGACTTGTCCGTCCCAGGGCTTTCCCTTCCTCGAGCCAGGAAACAAGTGGTTTCCTTTGTTCGCCTGCAAGTTCAGGTCCACGACAGGGGAGCCTGCCCAGCAGCTGCCCTTGCGGTGCTGACGACGTGTCAGCCCAGGGAGCCCCCGGGGATGACGCGCCTGCCCGCGAACAGATACAGAGCCCGCGTGTGCCAGCGTGACCCGTTGGCAGGGATCCGTGGCCAAGCTTGCTGTGCCCAGCACTTTACTGCAGGAACATGACTCCAGCCTGATTATCCACATGTGACATTTTGAAAACCTGCCGAGGAGTTGTTAACCTTGGGTCTCCATGGCAACAGCGTCCTGCCCTCAGTGACAGCCGCTGCCTGAGTGGGTGAACGTGGCCAGGGGAGCGGGGAGCAGAGCCGGGGGCTTGCTGGTTCTGAGAAGCTCCTCATGCCGGTGTCAGGGCTGGGGAAACAGGACGGGGTGGCAGAGGCTTGGCACCCTCCACTTCCCAAACGGTAGATCATTCGGTGAGTCTTGGGCTTGGTGGGCGAGGCCCACGAGGGCAGGCTTGCTGGGGGCAGGGAGCGGAGATGAGGACGGTTACAGCAGCGTCTTTGTGGACGCCCTGTGGTTTCCGGGCAGCACACAGATGTCATTGTCACCTACTGCGTGGCACTTCTGCCTGTGGCCAGCTTTTATATTTACAGGGAGCTAAGAATGGATTTTACAGTCTCTTTTTTTTTAATTAATTAATTAATTTATTTTTGGCTGCGTTGGGTCTTCTTTGCCGCACGCGGGCTTTCTCTAGTTGTGGCGAGCGGGGGCTACTCTTCGTTGCAGTGTGCGGGCTTCTCATTGTGGTGGCTTCTCTTGTTGCGGAGCGTGGGCTCTAGGAGCGCGGGCTTCAGTAGTTGTGGCACCTGGGCTCAGTAGTTGTGGCTTGCGGGCTCTAGAGCGCAGGCTCAGTAGTTGTGGCGCATGGGCTTAGTTGCTCCGCGGCATGTGGGATCTTCCCGGACCAGGGCTCGAACCCGTGTCCCCTGCATTGGCAGGCGTATTCTTAACCACTGTGCCACCAGGGAAGTCCAGGTTTTACATTCTTATAGGGTTATAACCACAACAAAAAAGAAAACTGTGTGAAGCAACAGGGACAGTGTGTGCCCCACACAACCTGACTCCTGGTTTTAGGGTGGCCTCTAGGTGCCGTGGAGACGAGCCACTGGGGTCCGTCCACAAAGACAGGTCCTTCATGTTTATCTCCTTTTTTATGTCTCTTTTTTTAGTGTATGTTTTGCGAAGTGTGCAGTAGATTTAAATGCTCAGACATGTATAAATACACATTTTGGGAGACACACTCATTTTGGGAAACTGATCAGATGCCAGTGCCCAGAGGTTCGGAGAGTCCTGGACTGAAGCAGCAGCTCCGATCAGGCCAGGCCGGATTCCACTGAGATAAGCACCCCGGGGCCTCCTGTGACCTGCCAAGTAATTGCTGTTTTCAGACCCTGCTTTCTTGGTGCATAATGACATTTCTCTGTCTCACGGCGGATGCCGGCTCTATGGTAATGAAGGCGAGGCCTTGGAGAGGTGGCCAGAAAGACCTCAGTGGGCCCCCAAATTGGTTTATTTTCCAGGTAATCAGAGGCAACTAGGCGCCATAATAGGACACGGGCTCTTGTGTAGACTGTGCGCGGTCGGGCCCCCGCGGGACGGGCCTGGTGGGACGAGCGAGGGCGCGTGGCCTCCCTCCAAAGTGGCTGCTACAGTTTCCCAGGCAAGAAAAGCTATTTGATTTCCCTTTGGGCACCTGGTCTGAAACAAAGAGAGTTATTATGTTGACTTTTCCTAAAGACAGAGTTGCGTTGGGATGGGTGTAGTTTGTCGATGCAGCTTTTCTCTCCCATCTTCTGCTTTTTTGTTTCGAGCCACCACAGCGTTTATGAAGGATGCGAGCGCATTAGGCAGCAATCAGGAGCAAAGAATAACGAGCATTTTGGGGAGGCGGCACGGCGCGTGGTTCCGTGCCGACTGCCAGGCTGTCTGGGCCTGGGCTCGCCATCCCTGTCACCGTGACATGGGCAGAGGTTCCCCAGAGCCCTGTCGGTGCCAGTGCTCTTGTAAAGCCCGTGGCACCAGCACCCATGGCCTCACCAGCCGGCACTGGAGCCCCTCGTCCATGGAGGAGAAGCCTAAAGCAAATAAATAAGTATGCGGCAGATACATCCGGCGGCTGCATGGTCCCTTCAGAGAATTGTGACAGTGGAGCTCGATGGTGGCAGGGAAGCTGCAGAGGGAGGGTGGTCCGGGAGGGCCGCTCCCCGTAGGTGACATTTTAGTGAGCGCTGGATGACGAGAAGCCAGGAGTGGTCTTCCATGGGGACACGGCTAAGTCCTAAACACTCAGTGAGTCTGGGAGCAAGTTCATTGAGAGAGGCAGCTTCCTAGGTCCCAGATCCTGCATCTTCCGGCCAGAAAAACACACAGACATCAAGCAGAATTCTGGGGCCCTGCACACAGCCCCGCAGAGCACGGGGCATTTGGATCTCTGGGTCCCTGTGCACACATCCCAGGAGGGCATGGGCAGGGAGCCCCTGTCACTGTGTAGCCAGGGGTGCGGGCAGGCAGTCCTGGGGCCAAGGGGGCAGGAGAGGGCTTTGGTTTGGTTCCATGGGTGATGGAACCTCTGGAGGAACACAGTCTGATTCAGCCCACTAAAGGCTCCTGTGGCTGCTGGCAATCGTGGATTGGGGGGTGGGGAGTGGAACGTGGGCCACTGGGGAGGCGGAGGAAACAGGGCAGATGGCGGTGCTTGGGTGGGGGAGAAGGGGGCCCTGCTGGGTCCGTGCCACTTCACTCCAGCCCTGCTCAGGGCAGTGTGATGCCCGTTGGAGCTGAGCCCCAGGAGGTCATAGCATCTGAGATGTTACGGGTCACAGGTGACAACGAGCTTAACTCAAACCGGCTTAAACAGCAAAGGGGCCATTGGCTCCTGGAATGGGGGAGCGTCCGAGTCCAGAGGCAGGTGGGCTGCTGGTACCCCTGCCCCTCTCAGGTGGTTCCCTCGTGGCTCCAACGAGCTTGCCAGATGCAGCCAGAGCTGTGCCTTCCCTCCCAGCACTGGGCCCGGACCTGGGGAGTCTGGGGTGTGTCCTGGCTGGACCAGCGAGGGACACAAACCCAGTCTTGAACCTCGGACTGAGGGTGGGAAATGGAGGATGCTGATGGGCTGAAGATGGTAGGGCCTCCCCCGGGGATGGACCAGCTGCCCTGGACCACGGCTGCCCGGGCAGGGGCATGGCCGCAGCGGGAAATCTATAGACACCAGGAGTGGCTGGGGAGGTAGACGCTGCCTGACAGAGTCCCTTTCCTGGGGTGCCCCATGTGGCCTCAAACATGACCTTTGTTCTTTCCATGAATCCAAGCCTTGATGTGTTTGCTTTCAGCTCTCTCTCAAGTTACTGTGCTAAAATAATCTCATAATTCACCAATTCCTTCTTTACAAAATGGTGTTATTCAGAATTTAGTCACTAATGTCTGTGAACACGTGGCCTTGGTTCCAGCTTCGCTCCGACGTTTGGACGAAGATTTGTGGCGCTCGGGGTGTGGGTTTGCTCGGTGTTTGCTGTCGGACCATTTTTCATCACCAGTAATAAAAGCAGCCATTTATTAAAGGCCGGCCAGGTAGTGCCGGGCCGGACGGGTGATTTATCTGTGGATGTGAAGCTCTGGTCCTCAAAAGAACCCTGGAAAGCATCTCCCGCGGGGAAAGAGGGGCCCAGGGCTGAGGGATCTGCCCAAGGACCCTCAGCCAGGGAGACGCGGGGGCAGTGGTCAGGCCCCAGCGTATGTGGCCCACCTGCAGCCCTTCCCCCGCCGGCGCTTCCTGGGGTGTGTGCACAGGGACAGGGACCCTGCCCGTGCTTCCTGGGGTGTGTGCACAGGGACAGGGACCCTGCCCGTGCTTCCTGGGTGTGTGCAGGGACCCAGGGATCCCGTTACCCTGTGCCTTATGGGTGTATATGCAGAGACCCAGAATTTTGCTTGAGGCCTGTCCCGTCTCTGGCCCAGCTGTAAAGTCTGGCGGATTGTCTGGTCCACCTGGTCACGCTTACCTGTCGGCCACAAGGACTGTGGATGGCCCCCCTCTGTGCTGTGAGATGGAGGGTCCCTGGAGGCGGCCTGTGCTGGGGGCTCAGCTCGCCCCTCGTCTTGGCCCCGGGCTCCGAACCCTTCACAGTGGGGCTCTTGCTCCTAGGGATAAGCGGCCGGCCGGGCCTGCAGCCCTGCAGCTCGGGGCTTGGGGAGCTGCTCCCTGTGCCTTGGGCAGCCTGGTGGGGCCCACAGCCCCGGGTTCACAGGCTGGGAAGCGTCCCCGGCTCAGCCCTGCTTGTTCAGGTTGCCTGAGTGTCCTTCCCGGCCCACTGTCTCCAGCTGTTTCCGGTGGCCTTGGGCGCCACGTGGGCTTCCCGGGGCCTCTGTAACAAAGCACCGCAAACAGGGTGGCTTCAGACAGCAGACATTTGCTGCCCCACCGTCAGAGAAGATGCCAGAAGCCTGAGAGGCAGGGTTGGTTTCCCCGGGGAGGCGTCCGTTCTCTCCCAGCTTCTGGAGGCTCCTTGCCTGTGGCTGCATCACTCCAGTGTCTGCCGCCATCCTCACAGGGCCATCTCTGTCTCTGCGTCTGTCATTGGATCAGGGCCCCAGCCCACTCTGGTAAGGCTTCATCTTCACTAATTGTCTGCAGCAGCCCTAAATCCAAATAAGGACATTTGGGCTCTGGAGGTTCCTGAGGGTCTGGACTTGAACATTTCTTTTTTAGGGGATACAGTTCAACCCATAAAGGTAGGCTGACGTCTCTGCACCCCAGTTTCCTCATCCAGCGCCGCCCTTTCTGGTTGTTGAGAGGTGACGTAGGTGCATTTTGGAAGGAGACATCTATTATTTTCAGACAAAGCTGACCCACCTGGTGGTTAGTACCAACCCAGTGTGACCGGGGGACGGTGACTGGGTCCTGCTTCCCACCCCCCCAGGGTGCGGGGTTCCCCTATGAGCAGACCAGGGAAGCAGCTGCTTTCCCAGCAGCCCCACTGCCAGGAACTCAGTGGGACCCCGGCCTCAGGGCATGGAGGTAACTGTGGTCCTGGTGGGTCTGTGATGCTCTGGGCCAGGAGGGGAGAAGGGAGGTCAGGACGGCCTCGGGAGGGGAAAGGGCCTTGAGGGACACGGAGCGGGGAGGCTCGGCCTTGCTCCAGGGAGGGTGGACGTTCCCTTCTTTCAGTCCCTTCCCCTCTAGGAGAGGACAGCCCCACCACGTGGAGCTAGGCTCGCGCGCAAGGGCTAGATGGAGGGGCTGTGGGAACTACGGAGCGGGAGCAGGGAGGGGGCAGAGCCCCACCCTGACCTCTGAGGTGGGGCTGCTGGGAGCGCTGCGTGGACGGCACGTCTCCGTCCTGCTTTGCGGGGCGCACAGGAATGACCCTGTGCCCGCCACCGTGCATCCCTGCCTGGGAGGCAAGCAGGAGGCGGCGCGTCCTGGCCCCTCCGCAGACCCAGCGCCCGCGAGCCTCGGGTGAGCGGCTCCACCTCCCAAGCCCAGGCCTGGCGCCTGGCGCCCGCCCGTGTCCGCTCTTTCCAGGGAAGCGATCGGGTTGCGTCTGCCTGATTTCGGTCCCTCCTTCGGCTCTGCTGCACGTTAGGAGTTTGAACGGTGTTAACTCTGGTTTTACCAAATACCACATTCCATCAGTCAAGACGCGCACCCTCCCCAGAGCGGGAGGTCGGGCCCGAGTCATTTTTTGCAGTAGCATTTGTGGAACGTTAAGACAGAATGTTCATAAAAGGATCATAAAATGTAATCCTGGCTGTGAAGCCGGCCTGAGTGGACGGGAGGTGACCTTTCCAGCTACTCTGGAGGAAATGTCGCCCAGGAGAGGGGGCGGTGGGGTCTGATGTCTGAGGAGAGCCTCCCTGCCAGGCGAGCCCTGACCTGAGGCCACCCTGCCAGACGCTGCCTCTGCGACTGAGAGATGTCTGGACGGGGACAGAATCTGTGCTACGAACCGGGAGCCTGGCACTCTGACCTCTCTGCCCTTCCCATCGCTGGCCGGCTGTGTTCCTGCCTTCCTAGGGGGACGGTGGCCCCATCTGGGCAGAGCCCCTGACTCTGAGGTCTGGGCCAGGTGGGGTTTACTCAGACCCTGCCCTCGGTTGGGGGCTAGACTGGCAGGATCTGGGCCAGGAGGGTGGCTTCCCTCCAGGCGTGTCCTGGCTAATGAGACCACGCCCCCGCACCGCCAGGAGAGGTTGGAGTGGCCCCCAGGACTCCAGCCGACCTGGAGCTGCAGGGAAGCGGGGCCGAGTGTCACAGTGGGACCTGCTCCCTTAGCAACCAGGCAGGGCTCACCTGAGATGCCAGGACCTGACACTTGAGGGGGCTGGGATCCGGCCAGCCGTGGCCTGTGGACACTGGGAGGCCCCGCCCAGGTGGCCCACACCAGGGGGCATCCGACTGTGGTGGCCTGGCCAGTGAGGGGGAGTCTCCTACAGGAAGGGCTCCCCGTGGGTCCCGAGACGTACCTAGCACCTCCGGGTCCCCGACTTTCCCCAAAACTCCCGGCCCTGGCCCCGACAGCTGCTTCCGTGCTTCACCCTGGGGGACCCGTCAGGGCTGGTGGGTACCCCCCGCACCCCCGCCCCCTTTTCTGGAGGGTTTGCTGGGGACTCCCTCGGCCCTCAGTGGAGGTGACATCTGAGTGGGCAGTGTTTCATTAATATACGCAGACCTCTGCGCCGAACGCTGCTGTGGGCTTTGCTCGAATGAGCGGCGGCGCCAGGGGTGAGGGTGCGTTCGGCGTGCATTGCGTTAACATCACACCAGCTCCGCCCGGGCTGCAGAGAGCGGACCCAGCTGTGCTTCCGTGGCCGCATCTCTACCCGCTTTCCTTAGGGCTCCGACTTGCACTAAGCCCCCGCGTGGAGGATTTGCCGCGTCCGTGTGCATCCCACACTTTGGGTTGTCGTGTGCCTTGTGCAGACGAGAAGGCCTGTGGCCCCGCCACCCCTCCGGCCTTGTGGAGACCTGCGTGTCCAAAGCCCTGAGTTCCCGCTTTTATGGCCACCAGGGCGTCATCGAGCAGCCCCGACGGGGCGAGTGTGGGGTCTCAGGTTGAAATCCAGGTGAGAGAGAGCTCTGGGGGTGTCCGGGAGGAGGTCAGGCACAGAGCTGATAGCCCAAACCTCCCCACACCCTCCACCCCAGCCCTAAAGGGTAATGCGCGGAGTGAACGGGATGCAGGTTAGAGGCTCACTTTCAACTGGCAAGAGCCGCCCCGAGAGTGACATCTCCTCTGAGCGGGTGCAGCCCACCCAGCCCCCAGCGGGTCAGACGGCAGAGAAAAGGCTCCCAGAAGCGATGACTCGCCACCTCCAGACTTATTCCTGTACACTTGGGCTCCACAAGAGTTTTCAAGTCCTAAGGATCTGTTATGTTTCCAGATGTGCCATCCTTTCTCTCTCCACCCTCGTCCCCGCCTTTCCATCTGCGCGCTGACCCCCATCACCCTACACACAGCCGCAGCCATGGCCACGGCCAGCACGTTGCTGAAGGCCTCTGGGTTTCAGGGTTCTCAGGGATCGTACTCTTGGTCCCCCCCTGCCCTCCTGCGCAAGCGTCCTGGCAGCCCTGCCTCGGGGCCTGCAAATTCCTCCCTGACGCACTGCGGTTTATTCTCACTGGTGTTACTTACTCCGTGACTAGAGTGGGATACCCAAGAGGACAGCAACCCTGAGGCCCTGAGGCCCAGTGGTCAGCCCAGTAGCCAGTGCACAGTGCACAGTAGGCGCTCAATGCATGTTTGTGGAGTTCCAGGGCTCAGGTAGCCCAGGCCGTGCCTCTCAGTCTCTGGAGCCAGCTTGGGCATCACGGATGCCTCTGTGCTGACGCTGGCAGAGGATCAGGGGTTCACAGTCTCCCCTGCTCCCCAGAGGTCTCTCGGAGACACAGGGCCGACACCCAGAACTGATCACGCACCGGAACCAGGGGGGCTGCTAGGGACGCAGGTGGCCAGGCAGGTAGCTGTGCAGAGAGCTGCCACCGGGCGAGGAGATCTGGCCGGGCCTGCAGAGGAGCGGGGGGAGCTGCAGGGACCAGAGCCCCACCCAGGCTGCTGTGCTGGCCCCGAAAGAGCCCAGAGCACCATCCTTGCTGCCTGTCCCTGTTAGAGGCGCTTTGTCCCGGGATGCCACCCCAAATCCGGCCGGGCCGAGGCCCACAGTGTCTGCTGAACGGGGGGCGTGAGTGGGTGCCCCGTGTCATGTGTTGGATTGCGGGTGGGTGGCTCCTGGTCTGTGGGCCAGCGGGTCCTACCCTAGGGAGCCGTTCCGGAGGCTCCTGGAAGCCCGGCCAGTGTGAGGGTGGGGAGAGCAGTGCCACCCTGGGGCACCAGGGCAGACCTGGGCCCTCCGTCAGTCCCTGGAGCAGCTCAGGTGGGCACCTGGAGGAGCCAGGGCTGCGGGCGCAGCAGGCAGGGAGGAGGGCTGGCCCGGGCCGCCGGGCGCGGACTGTCCCCCATGGGCCAGTGGGCCGGGCTCCCTCCTGCCTCTCCCCGCTCTGTCCTCAGCACTTCCTCTGCACCTGTGTATCCTCTACTCAGGCCTCCGTCCTTGGTCCTCACTGACAGCCCCTCTGCTCAGCATCAGGGTGCTTTCTTTCCTCATTTTGTGCTCACCTGTCCCAGGTTGTGGGTGCTCCAGTCAGGCGTGCAAAGTGGTTCACTCACAAACCCTTGTGCACATGGACAGCCCCTGGAGACCCCTCTGTACCCACCGCCTGCCCTCGGAGGTCTCAGAGGAAGAGGCACCTGGGATGAGATCCTTCCTGCCTGGGGCATCCTACAGGCCCAGGAGGGGAAGGGGAGCCACGCGGTCTCTTGTTCTGGTTCCTTAGGTCCGTCTGTGGGCTGCAGGGCCACGCTCATTGCCCAAAGCCCGGCGAGCAGCATGCCCATCCCCCAACCGGAGGCTTCTCTGTCGTTCTGAAAGACCCCCCAGCGGTGCCGGTGTCAGGCTGGCTGGTTTCAGGACCCTGTGGCCCTGGAGGCTCCCGGGAAGCCCCCCAGCCTCATGGGGGAGGGCCGGGGCTGCCTGCAGCGGGCTGTTCCAACCAACAGCTCACGACGGCTACGAATAGCCACTTGGCCAGACTCAGTCTTCGTCTTGTTTCAGAAGAGTTTGTTTTTCCAGACTCTGTCCAAGTCTGTTTTAATCCACCAAAAGAGAAGCTAAGTTTGATAAATAAAAGAAGATGAAAAATGGTAGAGAAAAATGTGTTTTTCCCCCAGCTCCCAGGAGAGGACTGCCAAAATTGAGGCGTAGACACAAAAACAGAAAGATCAAAACGTCTGATGGCATCTCTCTCTTCGGATGAAAAGGCAGTGAGTCCCCCAGGCGAGCCCCTTGCAGCCTGAGAGCCACCTTGCCTCCTGCACTTCGTGCCGGTCAGAATCCCTTCGTCTGCTGGGCGGGACTGTGACGGGTCCCCGAGGTGTTCGTGGGAGGTTGGGCCTGTCGGGGAGACCTTGGGTTTGGGGTCCCCCATGTCCCAGCCCTCCCCTTGGTATCCCAGGTCTTTGCCTTTCGAGACGTGCCCGTGACATTCAAGGCGCTGAGATGTCAGCCCTGGACAGAAGTGCAATGGTTGGGGGCGGGCAGAGGGGTCCTTGAACTTGGCCCTGGTCACTCAACTGCACCTGGGTGGTGCGGAGAACATTGCTTAAGTGATCACAGTGGAGGTGGCAGCAACCTTCCTCCGGAGGCTCGGCGTCACCTGGCGGCCCGCCTGCCACTTCACAGGTACCACCTCCCAGAACCTTCATGACCTCTTCTAAGCGGGTGGTTCTCAGAGTGGGGCGTTGGCCTCGCCTGGGAGCCAGTTAGAAAAGCAGATTCTGGGCCCATCCCAGACCCCCTGAATCGGAGACCCCCAGGTGGGACTCGTTCCATCTTTCTCCAGGGGGTCTGACGCACGTGTACGTTTGAAAGCCGCTGCTCCACGGTGGATAATGTGCCCCCCCACCCCGTTTTCTAAGTGGGGAGAATTGAGAAAGTTGATATTTGGCATCTAACTAACTTGCCTGACATCTGACGTCTCGTCAGTGACAGAAACAGGAGCAAAGATAAGTCTGCTCATACAGAGCCGAGCCAGGCGCTTTGCCATGGGCCACGCCCACACCACATGCTCTCCCTTCTGGATTCTTCCATGTCCTAGGACGGGTGGGGACCCTGAAGTCCCCAGTCCCAGGGATGACGTGGCCACGGGGTCTGCGACTGCAAGGGCGGCTTCCAAGTGGAGGAGGCGTCAATAGCGGCTACTGGAGGTTTCCCTGAACCCACCCGCGCTCCTGGGATGTTGATCCCTGGCGGGCATGCTCTTGCTTTTAGTGAAAAGTATTGAGGAAGATCTTGGGGATTTAGCTAAGTCTCCGGAGATGCTTTGAAATGCCACTTGCTTCCCCACTCTCCCTGCCTCCCTCCCTCCCCCACCTCCCGCCACGGACAGTAAGCTGACCGTTCTTCAGGTCAGCTGAGCTCAATTCTCAGCCAGCCTACATTCGAAATTAAGGGCCTGCTCCAGTTAGCTGCTGCCGTGCGCTGCTGTGTAACAAGCCGGCCGCTCAGTGGCTCAGTGTGGCAGGCAGGGGTCCGTGGGTCAGCTGGGTGGCTCTGGCTATGGGTCTGGGGTCAGCTACAGCAGGGCTAGCCTAGACCCAGACCCGGGCTTCAAGACAGGGCTGTGGATCCCCTGGGGTTCTGCTGTCTCAGCAGGCTGGGCCCAGGGTTCTGGGCTGCTCTGTGCGTGAAGCACCAGGGCCCGACCTCAGAGGCCCACGCCAGGCCCTGGTCACTCCTGCCCCTGCTCGTCACTACGTCCGACTGGCTAAAGCAGCCCACGCAGGGTGCGGGTGTTTCCCCCACCGTCCATCACTGTCCCAATCTCCTTGCTCCTCTGCCCCGTCCCCTGTAAGGCCTGTTGTACAGCCGGTGTCTAATGCAGGCCTCCTGCTTGCTGGCCTGCAGTCAGTTGTTTTCACTGAATTCATTGTCTTTCTGGGAATGAGATTATGTGATGCCATCACACCCACGCTGAGGCTTTTGGCCAAAGAGACCTTTATAGAAATCAAATTGACCCAAAGAAGAGTTTTCAAATGTAAAATGTGAATTAATTGGCATGAACTGGCACTGTCTGTCTCGTCGTAAATTGTCTCCGAAACGGAAATATGAAGAGCAGACACGCAGCCCTCCTTTCCCGAGTAGAACTGGGCTATGACCCTTTCAGGCAAATGCAGGATCCGTCATCCATTCCTCTGCCTCTGACTCACTGCTGTGTTGTCTGGGATTGGTGGAGGTTCTGCCCTTGCAGGCGGGCCTGATGTCGAAGCCCACACGCCGGCATGTTGGCACCCCGGGGACCATCAGTGATGTCGGGAGCAGTGTGAACCTCGGGTGGGTGTGTCCCTCGTCGTCCCAGAGCTTGAGGTGGACTTCTAGTTCCAGACCCACGCTAATCCTGAACTTGTGGTGCGGCAGTGATTCTGCATGCGTTTCGGAGAGGGGCCCTCATTTGAATTTAAATCTTATTCATTGTATTCATGCGGTGGCATTTGGAGAAGGGGACCCGCACCCATACCAAGCAGGCTACAGGAACTCAAGCAACATGGTGCCACCGAGGGCTCGGGCTGGCCCTTGTCCAGTCTGTCCACTCTTCTGGAAGTGACAGCCTCTGACCGGGCATCCCTGGGGAGGGATGTGACAGGAGCAGGGCCAGGCACGGGCAGCTCTGGGGCCACCGCATGGTGTCGGGATCTGTCTCTGGCCCTCACTGCCCACGTGGCCTTGAGAAGTGGACGAGCCTCAGGTCCCCTGCCCAGGTGTAAGAACTGGACTCAACCACAGACTGACAGCGCCAAGCCCACTGCTGGCCACTCAGGCTCTGATCTGGTTGCTCCCTGGTAGCTCAGTCTGCACCAGGCGCGGGTCCAGGTGGTTTACATGCGGTGACTTATTCATGGCTGCAACGCCCCATGAGGTGCTATCACGGTCCCGTTTCTCCCAAGGAGGAACGGAGCCACAGAGTGTTGAAATACCCCGAGCACTTGGCCCACTGATCTCAGAAGCCTGGCACTTTGGTGCCAACGCTGTGAGGTTGCCCACAGGGCCCACTGCTGCTGGGACAGCGACTTCTCTGGACCTCCCCGGCTTCCCTGTCACCACACACACAGCAGTGGGAACCACACGCTTGGGGTTATGTGCCAGCCTCGTGACCTCTTCCGAACGGCTCAAGGGCCTCCCCAAGCAAGGCTGCGTCCCCAGGGCCAGCATAGGACCTGACACTTAGTAGGGGGCTCGGCCAGCCTGGGATGAGTGAAAGACCTGGGTGCTTCCTGATGTCAGGAGTGGATGCTTCTCTACGTGGTGTCCTGTGGTCCAAGCCCCGGGAGGCCAGACCCCCCCCAGAGACTGTTGGAATAAAGGAGAGCCATCTCAGCCTAAGGAGACCTCCCCGAGTGTCCGTTCCCCCTCCGGGTAGGCTGCAGGAACGGAACCCTCTGAAAACTCACACTGTCTCTCACTAGCCTGGGAGTCCCAGAATCAGGACTTCAGACTTTCCAGTCCAAGTTGTCAGAAAAGCTCTGGCCTGAGTGTGCCCTAGCGGACAGACGCAGACGCCTCTGTGGGCTGTTCCAATCGCAGGCAGCGACCGTGGGTCCAGAGCAGCCTCAACGGCCATTTCTGGATTGACTGATGGCCACAGCCTGCCCATGCTGAGTGGGAGGATGCCAGGCCGTGCCAGGGGAGGGCATGATCGATTTGGGCTTTTTGTAGCAGGACACACACACACACATACCACGGGGCAAGGGGTGGGGGGAGAGGAAGTGGTGGACAAGAGGACGCAGTGGGTTGGTGATGGCGTCCAGGGATGGAGCACGTTTATCTCGTGCAGCCACCAATCATCTCGTCTCAGATGCCTGACAGGCTCTCTTGAGAAGGGTTCTGGAATCTTCTGGGCCTGGTAGGAGATGGATTAGCGATGTCTGCCAGGGGCACAGGCCGGGGGAATCACCTGGGAGCCTCTGCTATTTCAGGGCAGCAGGCAGGTGGGTCCAGGACCCAGGACAGCACCCTGGAGTCAGGATGAGGTTGTCAAGGCCGCGTAGCATGCAGGTTCTGACCTCTGAGAGCTGGGAGCTGCCCAGTGGCCCAGCCAGGTGGAGGGGTCAGGTCTGGGGCGAAAGTCACGGGAAGGTTGAGCACCAGCCCTGGCTCTTCCCCCGCCATCCGCAGTGCTGAGGCCGGCGGTGCTGGGTGTTGGGCGTTTTCCATCTGTCCACACTGTTCCTTTTGTCCTGGACTGAGGGGCATGATGCGGGTGCGGCGCTAGCCCATGTGCCCTGGTGGGAGAAGGGGGCCTTGGCGGGGAGGCCTCGGGGAGGACGCGGGGCGCCACCAGTCCCTTCCCGCCTTCTGCTGAGCTCTGGGTCAGCAGCCGAGGTCTGGGTTCTCCCGCCCTCCTGCTCTGTTGGAAGGAGAAATGCATCTGACGAAGGGACGCACCGGGGAGACCTCCCCTTCTGACTTACGCACTCAGCTCGAAAGCAGGGTCTTACCCCAGGGAGACCCACCCCAGTGGTCCCTCACCATCCCAACGCCTTCTGGACTTGGATGCCTTGGGCCCTCTGTGTGGATGGAGGCCTTGACGGGGCCGTGGAGCCTGGACCACTGGGTCCTGGTCCAGGGCCCTCTGCTTTGACGGGACAGAAGCAGGATCTTGCGGACCAATGTGTGTCCAGAACCAGCAGACTCGCTTCTGTTTGTGCAGAAAATTGCTGTTGTTGAAAACGGCCCCTCAAGTCTTAGCCGGTGTTCCTGCCTCGGGCCTTCGTGAGGTGGGTCCACGTGCATTGCTGACCCACTGTCCCCTGCGGCCACTGGGGCTGCTCTGGGTCCCTGTACAGTGTCATTCTAAGCCCTCCACACCCCGGGGTGCAGGGGTCTCAGCGAGCAGAAGGTGCCCCCTCTGGCTTGAGGGCCTCCTAGTGGAAGGACGGGCTTCCCCTCTCCTCTCACCCCCAGGGACAGGCAGGGGACAGTCCAGTGTGGGGCTTCCCAGATTGAGGAACAGCTGAAGGCCCCCCCGAGAGGTGGGGCAGGTGACAGCAACCTCACTCGTTTTCTAAGCACACGCTGGGTGGACGAGCCCATCAAGAATTCCGTTCCAGAACTCCTTGATATTTGACTTAAAGTTCAGCTCTAAATACAGACCCACTGGGCTGCGTCCCCACGTGTTGTTTCTGGGTGTGTGTGTGACCACGTGCGTGTGTGACCACGTGCGTGTGATCACGTGCGTGCGTGTGATCACGTGCGTGTGTGACCACGTGCGTGTGTGTGATCACGTGCGTGTGTGACCACGTGTGTGTGATCACGTGCGTGTGGATGTGATCAAGTGCATGTGTGACCACGTGTGTGTGACCACGTGCGTGTGGGTGTGATCACGTGCGTGTGTGATCACGTGCGTGTGTGTGTGACCACGTGTGCGTGTGTGACCACGTGCGTGTGTGTGGCAGGCAGGTAGTGCTTGTACATCTTTCTTACACGCGTTCTGCAGCATCTTACAAGGAGAGAGACACCCGCGTCGGAGGCCCCAGGGGCAGGACCCTCCCCCGTGTGGCCCTTCTGAAGATGCTGTTCCAGCAGAGCCAGGCCACAGCCTCGCCGGCTCCCCAGGCTGGAGCGACCCCGCCGCAGCCGACCCCACCCACCTCTGCTCAGGTGGAAGCTGTCGGGGCAGAGCTGCAGGATCAGGGGCTTCTGGGCCAGTCGAGGAAATTGGAGTGGACGGCGAGTGGACAGTAGTTAGCACGAGGCCCCTGTGGGAAGGCGGCGCCACTTAAGGAAACTTCAGAGGAAACTGTCTAGCTGACAGCCGAATGGGGTCATTGGGGCAGGGAGGGTTCTCGTGGCCGCAGCCCTCAAGGGCCGTGTGTCCGGGGGCTGCGTGCTGGACGCCGTGCCAAGAGTGCCCGCTCTCTCTGTCCCATCCTGGGAGGATCCCCGAGAGGGCCAGCCCGCGCTTCCTCCATCAGAGGGGCCTCTGGCTCACAGGCCTCCCCAGGGCCACGGCCAGGACCCTGCATTGCCCGGGGCACCTGGCCTGTGCTCGCTGTGCATCTGAGCTTGGTCTGGGCCGGTGGAGGGCCCCGACCCCTGTGAACCACTCTCCGAGTTCCCGCAGCTGGGAACCGGGGATTCCAGGGATTCACCAGCTCTTCGTGACTCTTCTCGCCACCTTCAGGTCCCAGCGGGGCCACCGTGGGATGCTCTTTGCCACCAGGTGGGGGACCCAGAGGCCAGCCAGGCCAGTGCAGCCTCCTGCGGTGGTGGTGGGGGGGCGTCCTGGCAGGGCTGGGCTGGTACTGGGGGCTGCCCTGAGGGCTGAGTTGAGGCCAGGTCATCCTCCACCCTCACAGCCATCTTGGTGTCCAGGACAGGCCACCTGGGGACACTGGGGGACACTGCCCAGTGCAGCAGGGGCTGGGGTGTGAAGTGGGCCCTGCTGGTGAAGGGGGGGTGTGGTCCCGGGAACGGGGCCTCGCTGGCCTGTCTGTATGGGACCTGATACTTTAACGCGTGAGGTCTCAGTCGCTGGAGGCCCAGCTCGTGGGGTGTGGGCAGGTTGAGAGGGTCGGCTTGCTTCAGCTTCAGGACCGTGCTCGGGACCAGGAGAGACATCGGTGGCTGTGAGCATCCTCGTGGTACTCCTTGTGTCCACCCAGGGCCGGGACGCACCAGAACCCCCCTCTCCTGGGACGGCGGTGTCTGGAGAGCGGCCACGTACAGGCTGGCCAGTCTCAGGGTGCTCCTCAGAAGTCCGTGTCCTCCCTGCTCCCCGCCCCCCACAAAGGCTGGACTTCCCGGGCCCTCAGCTCCACGTCTGGCACTGGAGGACCTCCCCGTGCTGGGTCTCAGTGCCCCACTCTGTCGCCTCAGGTCAGGGCAAGGCCTTAACACCCCCTCGACTCCTAGGATGGATTTGGGCGCACATGGCGGCCCCTTTAATGTTTGTCACCTGCCAGTGGCTCCTCAGGTCACCGTGCCTGCGGGGAGGCACAGTGCCCGGCCTCTGCTCCCAGGAGGGCCCGCCTGGGGGTCCTGCGTCATCGTGGGCCGCTGGGGTCACAGGTCCCCACCCCAGAGACCCCCCATTAGGCCAGGCTCTCGAACAGCTCAGGATCCCGAGTTCTGGCTGGATGCTGGGGCTGGGGGATGTGCACAGGGTCCTGCTGGCCCCAGGCCTGGGAGACAGTGGCACAGAGCTGAGGGCCCTTCGGGGATGGAGGGGCCCGGGGTGCAGCCCGCGGGTCAGCCGACCCTCCTGTCCAGCCAGATGGGAAACAGTTTTGGCTTGGCAGTCCACAGCCCCCATCCAACTGTGTCCGGAAAGGAGCAAGGAGCATCCCTGTACCCATTAACCTTTATTTACAAGAACCGGCCGTGGTCCAGTGGGGGCAGGAGGGGACGGGTGCATTAAATTCTGGTACAGAAGCACCTGAGGGGCCAGTGTGGCCACAGGGAGCGGACAGTCAGCTCATTCCAGGGGCTGCCGGGGGTTCCACCGAGGTGACAGCGTCGCTGGGTCTGGAAAAGGGAATGCACTGGAGGGAGTTTTTTAAATCTGTAAATCAGATTACATGGTTTTCCACCAAATTGTGTTGATTTAACTGAGTTGGTTGGAAATGAACTGAACTCAGCTTGGCCTTCTACAGAGGAAGCCAGGTTTAGGTGAGGTTTGGGCCCCAAACTCAGCCCCTGCCCGGGGGTACCTTCATGGACAAGTCTACCCGGGTCTTCCTGATTCTGTGTCTATATGACCGCAGCCCTGATGCCCCACGGCTCTGCCCCACCCGGCCAGCCTGGGATCACCTCCTGCCGGCAGCTGGTCCTTTGCAGGGCGTCGCCCTATGACTGGAATCTCTCCATTCCTGAGCACCTGTTCACGATGGACCCCGTCCTGGGCCCTGTCCCTTTGCCTGGTCCTTGCCCTGTATGGGGACTTGCCTCTCAGCCCAGTGCCTGGAGCCCGCGGTGCCCGGCTCTGGGCATAATCAGGAAGCTCACCTTCACCTCTTCTCTGTGCTCTGAGTGGCAGGCAGAGTGGGACACGCCCTCAGGAGGGTCTCCTGTAGATTAACTCGGCTTACTTGATTCATTGATTTCGTCAAGGGTCCGTTTACCGCGTTGACAACTGGAAAAACCTTAAATAAATCTTTAGTGAGCACAGTGGGGTCTGCCGGGCTCCTGGGAAATAGAAGCAGCAGCCACATGGCACCCTCTTGGGCCCACCCCCCCACTCTGGGCTCGGCCCTGAGGGAAGAGGCTGAGAACTGGGGCCTGGGGCCTGGTGCCCAAGGTCGGCCCGCGCCCCTGGGGGAGGCTGCCGGTCCTGCGTTGCTGCTCAGGGCTGCCGTTCATGCCTCCTTCACTCGTTCACGCATTCACTTAACATCCCCGAGAACCTAGTCTGCCAGGCCCTGTGCTGGGACAGGAGAGATGTCCAGAGCTGCTCTGGGTGGAGGCCGCCAGGCTGCAGGTGTGTCAGGGGGTGACAGTAGTCAGGCAGACGGGGAGAGGAGACCCCGAGCGGAATGGCCTGGACCGCAGTGCCTCCTTCTCTGCTCAGGCATCCTCGCTCAGAGGCATCTCAGGGTCATGGCACCTGGCCGAGAACTTGGCGCTTAGCAGGTGGCAAGGCCTGTAGGTGGACACACTTAACCTGCCCGGCTCCCATTTCCTTACCTGCCGGGTGGGGACGGTCGTGTTCTCCAGGCCGCTGTCCTCCGAATGTGAGCATCAGGGGGGATGGGGAAATAGCCCCAATACGGGGCACGCAGTGTGCTCCCCTTGTTTGGTGCCCCAGAGCTGGTCCTTATCCTCGGGGGGCTGCTCAGAGGTATCCCCGGGGGGCTGGGAGGGACCTTTGAGGAGTTGGGAAGAGGCTCATCTCCCAGATATTCTGAAAGGGCCGCATGCCAGGTCTCGTCTCTGGGGAAGGTGCCCGGGAGCCTGGGCTACGTCTTTGAAGGGGCAGAAGTTTGACGAGTTAGTTTAGTTCATCACTTTTTCCATTAATAAAAATTAGGATAGGAAAGCAATTATCATAATCTAACATTGACAATGAAGCTTTCCCATTTACTTCTCGTTCTGGGAGGGTTTTTTTTTTTTAATCGAAATGATTTATGGTGAATATAATGCATATTAAAACTTTTAACCTGGTACCTTCCTAAGTTAAAAATGTTCCCTCCATATTACATTTTTAATCACATGAGTTAATTACTCTTTAGGGAGGCTTGGGAAATTCTGGGAAGGAGAGTATTACGGATTTCAAAGAATGAGACTGAAACTGTCATTTTAATGAGAATTGTTAAGGTTCGGTGAAGGTCACAGCGGCTTAGTCATCGAATGTTTATGCCCACTTATTGCCAGTAACAAGTGAATGTTCAAAGCTATTGTTTTAACAGATTAGACCTCCGAATTGTTATTTCAAACTTCCCCAGGTGTTTGGGGTATGATTTAAGAATTATTAAATGCTGGGATCCCCTTCACACCTAGAATCCCCTCCTGCACGTGTTCATTTTCACAAAGGGGTGGGCGCATGTGTCCCCAGATGTCAGAGTTTTCGGGATGGGCTCTGCGGAGATGCTGTGGGCAGGCGTGTCATCCACCGGTGGTCCTGCCCCCTCTCAGGGGTGGCTCCTCTGTGTCTGAGGAGGTGGCTGGACAGTGCTGTTGGGGAGTGGGCCCCAGGGGGACCATGTGGCCGTGGCGGCCAGGACTCAGGGTCAGCGGGGGTGGAGGCCGGGGGACGCTCAGGTAGCCGCCAGCATCAGAGGGAGCGGAAGGGGATGGAGTCACCCCGTCGTGGGACCCACGCCCTTGGGCAGCCTGTCGCCTTCCACTCACTGCTGACTCCTGGGCACGGCCCAGGGCGTGGCGCCTGGCACATGGCAGGCGGGGTGGGGGCTCTGTGAGTGTCTGAGGGTGGAGTGCAAGCTGGTGGCACGGGGTGACTGTGGGGTCAGTGCTGTGCGTGGCCCTGCGGTGTGGCTGGCTTCCTGGGCTCATCCCACCCGCATAGGTGGTGCACCCCTCCTGTGAGGTCAGAGCAGCCCCCTCTGCTCCCGCAGTGCCAGGGGCCCAGACCCTGTCCTTCTGCGGCCTTGGGGTATTGCTCCGAGGCAGGGGCATCACCTCTAGCTCATCCCCACGGCCTTGTCTTGCATATTTACCTTCACGCAGCGGAAGTTCGGGGGCTTCTGTGTCTTCAGAAGGACAGAGGGAGGAAAGGAGACAGGCAGAAGGGAATAGTTAACCCCGGAAGTGCCCGGGGACCCTGGAGCAGCCCCAGGCTGTGGGCACCCGGTGGACTGAGGCCTCCTGCAGCCAGGTGACCCCCCTCTCCAAAGGGCTTAGAGGAGGGGTGACCTTTGCTGGAGCACTTTGCCTGAGCCCCTCCCCCATAGCTGAGGAGGCAGGGGTTGGGGCTGCGGGAGACCTGCCCGAGGGCCCAAGGCTGAGGGCCCGGGGTCATGTCCATCTCTCCAGGGGCAGAAGCAGCATCCTCCCAGACTGAGGCCCCCGGACGGCCAGTGGGGCTGGTCTGAGACACCCCCCCCCGCCAGGCCGGACCTCCACTCTCCTTGCCCGAGAGCTCTCCAAGCTGGGTGTCCTGGCGCCTGGGACTCGTGTCCTGGCTAAGACTTCAATCTCTGAAGGCTGTTCCTCGGGGCAGTCAGATGTGTTGGTAGTTTAGAAAGGGTGACCTAGGGGACCACCCATGGGACCTGGGAGTGGCACAGAGGGAAGTCTCGGGCAGAGGAGGTGAGTCTTTCTTGGCCAGTGGGGGGCTCCAAGGGGCCTGGGGGAAGAGGTGGGGTTCCTCGGATGACGTGCTCCCCAGCCCCTGCCCTCAGCCCCCCGTCCCTGGGCTGCATGGAGGCTGGGGGGAGCCGGCCAGCCCCTGCCACGGAGCAGCCCCCTGGGGTTTGGTGGGCCAGCGTGGCTATCTGTGCGTCTAGATCCCGCGTACCACAGGGAGAAGTAATTAAATGTAATAGATGCTGAGGCTTCGAAATTACATTACTTAGGAGCTGCAGCTTGCACACATACACACACGTGCTAAGCTGTGGATAATTAATAGATATATTTAAATCGGCCTCTGCCATCTGTATTCATCCGGGGAGGGACGCGTCCCAGGCAGGCCCACGCTGGGACACCGTTGGTTTGTGAGAGGAAAGCTGGGAATCCCGAGAGGGGCCAGGGCAGCAGGGCATGCGGGGACCACAGAGCTGGATCCCCGGCGGGTGTGATGGGGCTGTGGCCCGGGACCACTGGATGTGGCTCCCTCAGATGGACAGGTGGGGTGCAGAGTCTGGCGGGGGGACACGGATGCAGGTCCCTCGGAGGTGCTCCCGGTGGGGGATAGATCCCCGGTGAGAAGAGCCACAGGGACACGGGGGCACCTGCCCTCTCCTGGTCCTGGCTCTGTGTGCAGCTGCAGGGGCCTCACATTAGGATCTGACAGGAAGCATCTCGGGCAGCTGGTTCTCAGCCTCCGTCCTCTGCCCACATCCCACCCCTGGGTGCCGGTCACTGCCCCGAAGGAGCCACAGGCCCTAAAAGGACGCACGCAACTTCCTGCGGCCCAGACACCAGTCAGCTTCCAGAGCCTGGCGTGTGGGTCTCCCTTCCGAGCGGCCAACAGCCCAGGCACGTGCGGCTAACGCGGGCGCAGCCACGGCCTCCCCTGGCCCTCGCGGCTGGCCCTGGACCGCAGTGTCAGTCTGTGCTGCTGGAGGCTCTGCTGGCGCCAGGCGGACAGCGTCTGAGTCTCAGGGTCCTGGCCAGCTTTGAAGCGGGGGGGTGCTTGCTGTGAAGGCCGTGGCCATCGCTCTCTGTTGATGGGGGCCTGGGGGTGAGGGCAGCGTGGGCCGGGGACTCGGCACCCGCTTTGGTCCCATGGCTGGGCTCCTGCTACGCCTGCTTGCTCCCCAGAACGTGCTAAGAGGTTTCAGTGCCAGCAGCCCTGCCCCCTGGGGGGGTGTCTCCATCTCCTGCCCCCCTCCCCTGCTCGCCCTCTGCCAGCTGTGTGGGGTCAGCACCTCATCGCACCCCATGGCACCTGCCGTCTCTTCCCTAAGCCCTGATGCTGGACAGTGCCTTGGGCCCTGCAGTGCCCCCGGTTAGATCACGAGCTCTTTCCTCGGGGGCCGGATCAGCTGTGTCCCCACCCAGCCCCTGCAGCCATCAGGTGCTCTGTGGGTATGGGGGGAAGGGCTGAGCAGTGCAGAGAAGGTGGGGAGCTCCCAGGCCAGCCTGCAGGGTGCGGGGTGCAGGGTGTGTGGTACTCTGGAAGGAGCCCTGCATGCCTGGAGCCTGGGACTTCTTTGAGAACTAGATCCTCTGGACAAAAAGGCTGCCGCGTGTTTGCTGTAACATCCCCATTCTGAGGGTCTCTAGATGGGGAGATTGGTGTGAGAGAGACCCCTGATGCCTCGGGAGGAACCTGGGGTCCCAGACTCAAGTTGTGACTTAAAATCTTATAAAACAGCCAAAACCCATTAGGAGTGTCTCCCTCTAGAGGTGGCCATGGGGAATTCTGCGCATGCTATCAGCAGCAAAAGGGGAGAGGGGAGTGTCTGTGGGGGGCTGTCGTGTGGCGCTGGCCCCCTGGGTCGTCCCTGTGCATCCCACGTGGGCCCTGGGTAGCGGGCCCCAGAGTTTACCTGGAGGCCTTTTACCCGGTGAGGGCGGAGCTGGCCCAGAGCCCGTTCTGACTGCCCCCCTGGGGAGCGCCATTCTGATGACTCTGCCTGGGCACCTCCTGACCCCTCTCTGTCCTGCGCCCCTGCACAGTCATGGGGGAGGCCAGGCCTGGACCCACATCCTCCTGTTGACTCCTCACTGTGACCTTGCAGAGTGACCTTTCCCGCCCGTGGGCACTAGGGGAGCTCTGAGCACGGCCAGCGCCTTCCTGGAGCGAGTCCTGGGGATGGAGGGGCTCCCTCATGGGCCTGGGGAAGGCTACTGGGACGGAGTTAGGGAGGCCCACCCAGCGGACTCAGAGGGAGCCGTCGGTCCCACCTGGCCTGGGGGAGCGGGTCTGGGAGATGCTTCCTTCCACCGAGCATCCGACACCGGCTCACAGGGTCGTGCATGCACTTCCTCCTCTGTCCTGGGGGAAAAGCAGAGAATGACACAGTGAACTGGTCCTCGGACGGAGGAAGACAGCACACACAGAGCCGGGGTGGCACCTGCACCCACGGTCGCAGGGACCAGGGGCGAGCGCCCAGCTGTGGGGTCCGGGCCAGGTGACAACAGCAGAAATGACATGGGACGGGTGTCGTGGACTGACTCTGTCCCCCAGACTCATGTGTGGAAGCCCTAATCCCCCAGCACCTCAGTTGGAGATGGGTCTTTACAGAGGCGATTAAGGTAAAATGAGGTCACAGGGGTGACCTCAGTCCCACAGGACTGGTGTCCTTATTAGAGGAGATTAGGACACAGACTCACACACAGGGACGACCACGTGAGGACATGGGGAGAGGATGGCGTCTACAGTCCAGGAGAGAGGCCTTGGGAGAAACCAGCCCTGAGACACCTGGATCTCAGATTCTAGCCTCTACGACTGGGAGACAGTAAGTGTCTGTGGTTTAGGCCACCCCATCTGGCCCGTGGCGCCCGAATGGGAGATTCGCCCCCCCACACCCCCAGCAGTGGTGCCCCATCTCTAACCTCCCCAGGGCAGAGGGCGGAGGGAGGGCCACCTGCCCATGGGAAGGGTCAGCACAAGCTCCTGGGGGACGGGGAAGGCAACGGGAACTCCCAGATGGACGGCGGCCGGGCCGGTGCCAGTTCATTCTCGCCACGTGCCGCCTTCCCGCCATCCCAATGTGGTCATTATTGCGTTTTCGCTTTCTGTGGCTGCATTGTAATGTGAGCTTATGTTCACTTTGCTGGGAGCTGCCAAATCGTCGTCTGCTTCTCTGCAGCACGCACTCATTTGCTACTTGCCCTGGGTGTTTCTTAAAGTCGCGCGTTTTCCACCCAGACAAATTAAGTCTCGGTGTGAAGGCGCCCCTCTCTGGAGCTGACACCATGTGTGTTGATAGCCATCGCACCTGTCGGGGTGCTGGAGCTGGACCACCTGCATCTGCAAGCGGCCGATTACTCACAGGGACGCAGCCTCAAAGCCAATAATGAAGTTATCAGGTGGAGTCAGGGCCCATATGGGTTTTTGCCGCGCCCCTGCCAGGGCCAGTTTGAGGGTACACTTTGAGAGCAGTGGCGGTTGGGGAGAAGTCTCTCTGTCCCTGTGTGTCTTTAATCCATGTGGCCGACCAGGACACGTGTCCTGAGCGTGGTCAGTGTGCAGCCACTGGGAGACAGGAACCTGGAGATGGGGTCCAGGAGCCGCGGGCAGGCGAGCCCCAGCGGGCACGCGGACTGGACGCTGTGGACCGAGGTGTGAGCAGGTGCACTGGGAGGGCTGTGGCCGCTCAGGAGGCCCAGACAGACCCTGAGTGCCTGTGAGCCAGAGTGACGGGAGAAGCGTGGTCCACCTGCAGGCATCCACTCAGGGCTACCAGGGCTCCAAGGGAGGGCATGTGAACAGATGCTCAGCGCTAAGTATACAATTAGCAGGTGTCGTATGTGGACTGAATCATGTCCCCAAATTCATAGGCTGCAGCCCTAACCCCCAGTGTGATGGTGCTGGGAGGTGATTAAGTCACAAAGTGGGGCCCCCGTAGGGGGGCTAAGGGAGAAAGAAGACGGGCGTCTGCAGCCGCAGGAGACCCAGGAGGAGAACTGCCTCCAGAAACCGAGCCAGCAGCGCCTGGATCTTGGACGTCCCGTCTCCGGAGCTGTGAGAAATGAACGTCTGCTGTTTCAGCCTCTGTCTGTGCTGTTTGTCCTGCAGCCCGGCTAAGCAGGGCAGCGGACACTCCGTTACCCGACATGGGCCCCCAGCAGTGGATCTGTTCTGAAGCCCATGAGGATGGAGGGCTGCCGGGGATGCTTTGAGGAGGGTTGTCCTGATAGCCCCCGGGCGAGCGGGTGACTGGCCCTCGGAGCCTCTGCGACCCCTCCCCCGCAGCCCCTCCTGCCCGTGGCCTTCCGATGGCCTTGTGGTGGCTGACCCCGTCCCTGTGGCAGGATGGAACCGTGCCAGGAGTGGGGTCCCAAGGAAGGCGATGTCCTCTTCTCACTCCCAGGTTCTCAGGGCCTCTTGCTGTGGCCCCCGCAGACCACAGATGGGTCTTCTGGGGCCGACAACGTGGGGAAGGCTGACTTGTCCAGGGAACCGGGGCTGGTCTGAGCTGAGCCTTCAGGAGGAGTAAGGAGCCCCGGGCGGGGTCCGGGCGAGGGCATGGCGTGAGCAGGGCTGTGGATGTGTGTGTGGGTGCGGTGTGACTGGAGCCCTGGGGGTGACAGAAGCGAGGTCCCGAGGAGGGGGCTGGCTGGAGGGGGCACGGTACCTCGGGGCTTCAGGAAGTACGCAGCGTCTCAGCCTCGCAGAGGAGTGTCTGGGTAGCAGCCGACGGCCACCGTCTTCTTTCCTGGGACGCTGAAGCTTCCGGGCCACAGTGCCTTTGCAGTCAGGATGCAGGAACTGTGTCTCCATGGGAGGGGCGTCCCCATCGTCTCAGCAGGAAACCATGTCTGTAGTTCTGGCCCTGTCGCTTCCTGGGGCCGTGTCCCCGTGAGCCTCTGGGCTGGTGCCGGGCCGGCTCCTCAGCACTGATCCGTCGGGACCCCGACAAAGCACCCGTGTCCTCATCCACAACCCCCAGTCACTGGAGGCCGTGGCTGGGTGCCCAGGAGCCCAGAGGGACGGACGCACCAGCAGAGCAGGGGCGGTGGCCTAGGGGAGAGCCGGGGTCCGGCACGGACACCAGGCCCTCATCTCGCAGCAGAAAGCACGCCTGAGACCCGAGGTGGCTGTGAAAGCCATGCTGGCAGCTGGCCGTTCTCAGTGGTTCCTGGATGCACGGATTCCGTGCTGTGCCTGCCCCTGCGTCCCCGGGGGAAGGTCCGTGTTGTGGGAAAAACTGGGCTCCTGTGGGCATGGCCATCGCAGGGCCCTGCTTCTCAAGCTTGGAGCGGCCGTCAGGTGTGGGGTCCTGGGGGTCCTGGGGTCCCGGGGACAGGAGGAGTGGACGGGAGGGTGCACGTGTGATGATGACAGAGGACACCTCACCCGCCTGTTCCATCAGGAAAGCCGTCCTGCCAGCGCGGCCGCAGGGCTGCTGGCCTGACCAGGTCATGAGGGTCCACCTGCTCCTGCTGTGTGGTTCTACGGGACGTTTGTGCCGCTCGGTGCCTGGCCGGGTGCACCCGCCACAGGCGCTCAGAGCATCCTTCCCATTTTAAAGGTGGGAACGACACAGCACTCGGAGAGCAGAGCCCTTCCCTTCTGTGCGGCTGCAGGAGCCCCCTCCCTGGATCCCTGTGGTCCCAGGCCGGATGTGGGAGTCTTCTGTCTGCTCTGGGGACCGTGAGGCTGATCCGGAAGTGAGCTGGGGCTGCTGATGTCAGCACCCAGCAGGCAGCAGTGGGTGGGTTTCTACCGCATTTAGGTGAAAAATGCACCCAAACTCTCGGTGCCTTGTCTGCCCAGGCCCTCGAGGGCACCCGCGTTGTCATTTATGACCTTGTTCTGGTTCATGACCACGGTTTTCACCTCGGGTCTCAGGCGTGCTTTCCGCTGTGTGAAGAGGTCCTGGTGTCCACGCCAGATGGCTCTCCGCGGGGCCTCCGCCCCTGCTCTGCTGACGTGCCCGCCCCTCGGGGCTCCTGGGCACCCGGCCGTGGCCTCCGGGGACTGGGGGCCATGGATGAGAACATGTGAGCTTTGCCAGTTTATAAACCTGACAGTTTATAAAAAGTTTACGCCCACTTTCTTATTCACTCCTGTCAGCAGCTTGCAGGATGGCCAGGGCCGAGATGATGGACTTTTGTTATTACCGAGGTGGGGACGGTGACACCAAGGCCCAACATTCCTGCTGGGGGCCCGGGAGAGCCTCAGGGTGGGCTTCAGTGAATGGCCTCTGGGGGTCCCGCCCTGCACAGCATCCGTTTCTTTTTACCAGGGATTAGTGATAGTAACTACCTCTTAGGGCCGAGGCAGGGACCGGATCAGTTCTGGACACACAGGAAGTAAAGGTCAGCATGTCGCTCCCACTGCCACTACTGTTAATATCCCCAAATCCTCACTCCCAAGCCCCTTTCTGGAAAGTGGGGTGCGTGGGATACTCCCCAGCAGCACTGTGGACCCCACAGCGTGGCCCCTGACTCTGGTGGGGTGGCCACATCTCAGTGGGAAGCCTGGCATCCCCCCAAGGGCGCCCATCACACCCGAGGAGGGGTGGCCTGCACCCTGGCTGGGGAACCCCAGGGCCAGGTCGCAGCCTCGAGGGCCATGGTGCCCCCATTTCCAGTTCTTTCCCAGCAGGCGTGTGTCTGGCCACTGGGGGTCAGCACAGGGCCTGACCCCTTCTCCACAGGGACAGGGGTCACTCGCAAGACCTGCAGCATTCCCCAGACCCACTGGGGCCACGCCCGAGGGCGGATGCCCCTCTGTATAGGGAGTGGTGCCGGGGGTGGGGCCCTGGGTGGACCCCAGGCCAGCACCTGGGACGGCTCCATGCCCGATGCTGGGCTGGGTCTGGCCTCCTGCTCCCCTGCAGCCAAGCCACAGCCCCCGACCTTCAGCCCTTTCTCTGACATTTAGCAAACAGTGCCAGCTGCCACCTCCTTCTCGGATTCTCAGCCGGGCCCTTGTGTGGACCCCGTGAGGATTCCTGCAGACGAGTGGCCGATCCTCACCCTGGAGCTCGTTTGTGCATTTCTCCAGAGGGAATGGCCGTGAGCATTTAGGCTGGAAGGACAAAGGGATAGTGTCCTGAGTCTTGAATGGTCTGTCTGGCCTCGCCAGCAGCTTGGGGGGTGAGCACGGAACTCTTGAGGGGATGGGAGATGCTGGCCCAGACATCTGAGTCCCTGGATGCAGAACGGTGGGCGGTGATGCTCCAGCGTCTTCTTCTGGGAGGTCTGGTCCCCGGAGGCAGCCTGCACCTCTGCTCAGGTGAAGAGATCTTGCTGCCCTGGCGGGTCAGCGCATGCCCGAAGGAGCTGCTCCCGGGAGTGAGGGATGCCCGGCTCCCTCCACCTCTTGCACCCACTACTGGAGCTGGCCTCCCCCGCAGCAGGAGTGGCCGCCCTCCGAGGGGCAGTGGTCACGGCGCATTTGGTTTTGCTTCCAGCTCACCGAGCAGGGTTGCGGGAGTACCGGCTCCTGGATGGACAGCTTCTGCAGGTCCTGGAGGCTGAGGATCAGGGGCCCCGGGGGAGCTGCTGGGTGGCATCCTGACTGCCCTGCCGCGAGCGAAGGCTGCTCTCCCACCCACCTGTCTTGGGCAGTGCCCCCAGGACCACGTCGGGCTCCTTGCCTAGGACTGTCCCTCCTGAACCCAGCCACTCTGGGAGGGCAGTGCAGACTGCTTCCCAGCTGTTCTTTTTAGAAAGGGTGTCCTGGATGGCAAGGGTGCCTTGGCCTGGGCTCCCCAAAGCAGCCCGAGACGAGGCCGGGCCTGCAGGTGGTGTTTGGGAATGAGTGGAGGGAATGGCTGTGAGGACGGGCTTCGGGAGTCGGGGGGGGACAGTGAATGGCGGGGGGAGGGTGGTCTCAAGTCCCCGCTGTGGGCAGCTGGGCTCTGCCCTGGTGGGAGCAGAGGAAGGCTGCCCACAGGAGAATAAGCGGAGACTGTTACCCAGAGACTGGGGCACGGCGGGGGGCCGGGGAGGCAGCTGTACCGGAGAACGGAGGCTGGGTTCCAGGTGCCTGGCAGAGGCTGGGCCTGGGGAGGCTGGGCCGCCAGCCAGAGCAGGGCATCCCTGTGACTCGCTAAGGGCATGTTTGGCTTCTCCCGGGTGGTCCTGCGTTGGGATCAGGGAAAGAAACAAGGGAAGTTGGGGGTCACTGCCCACATGCTGAGCGTCTGGGCTGATAGCTGTAAGGTGGGCTGGGGGTCAGAGTTCCGTCGTCACGTGTGGTCTGGCCAGTGTCCGTACAATGCCACCTGCCTCCTAGTGGCCGGGGCAGGACGGATGACAGGGGTTGGGGCCTGTGGTGGTGAGATGGGGGTGGAGCAGGAACCAGAGCCTGCCAGCCTGGAACTTCTCTGGAGGACACTGGCCATGGTCGGGGCGGGTGGGAGGCTGGCTGGGGCCCCTGGAGGGCCCACAGCCTCAGGCTTGGGGTGGGCCTGGGAACATGTGAGGGCTCACTCAAGGCCAAGTGCTGGGCAGGGGCTTGGGGCCCGAGAACACAGAGCGGGCGTGGCCCTCCTCGGGTGCCGGCGCAGGAGACAGGCGAGCTCTCCCAGATGTGGATAGTAGAACAGGAACACAGATGTCCCCAGATCCGGTTCCTATTACAACAGCAGCTGTGGGGAAGCCTCCGGTTCTAGCTTGAAAAGCACAAGATGCTCAATCGTAGCAGCATTTACAGAAATGTTCAAAACGCTGTGGGGCCGCCAGTCTTTCACCATTTCTGGCTCTGCCTGGCTCAACCTGGCTTTCTTTGCCTGCTTTGAGCAGAATCTGGCATTTTTCTCCCTCAGATGGAGGCCTTGCAATGTCTGTATAGAAGGCTTGTAATTCTCAGGTCTTAGCTTTGGGAAGTCCTCTGCCACGTTAGACCTTCATCTTGCCACCCACCCAGCCCCCTGTTCAGCCCTCAGGAAGCCCCTGTTGGCCCCAATCACAGCATGTGCCTCATGGGGCTGGGACTACCCAGGAGCAGCGTCCATTCCCTCCAAGCACAGGCTTAGGAGAATGGGTCTGGGTCTTTTTCCCTCCTGAATGCTCCTTGCTTGGACCAGAGCTAGGCATAGGTAGGGGATAGATGGATGTACAGCTGGGTGGATAGAAGAATGGAAAGATATATAGATGGATGGATGGGTGGATGGGTAGATGGATGGATGGATAAATAGATGTATGATGGGTGTACAGATGGATGAATAGATGATGGATGGATGGATGTACGGTTGGGTAGATGGAAGGAAAGATGGATGGACGATGGATGGATAATGAATCATGGATGGGTGGATGGATAGATAGACGGATGAATACATGTGTGGATGGATGTATGGATGTACAAATGGGTAGATAGAAGGAAAGATGGATAGGTAGATGGATAGATGTGTGGATGGATGGATGGATGGATGGATGGGTGGATGGATAATGAATGATGGATGGGTGGGTGGATGGCTGCATGGACAAATGGATGGATGGACGGATGGATGATGGATGGGTGAAGAGATGAAGTAGCTCTGAGAATGGTATAGCCTCTGGGTAGCGAGGACTGGCAGGTGGACCCAGCCCTAGCCCAGCCCTTCCTTGCCTGACTCTAGGCAGACCCTGAGCTCCCTGAGCCTCCGTTTCCTCAGAAGCAAGTGGGAACCTCTGCCTCAGGAGGTCGCTGTGAGGACCACCTGTGATGAGCAGCGCAGGGCAGAGCTCCAGCCCTGATCACAGCCCGGTGCTTGTGCCCAGGGGCCGCCCTGCCTGCTCTTCTGCTCACCTCAGTGGTCTGGGGGCTCATGCTTGTTGACACAGTGGGTCTAGTTCCTTCCTTTCCCTCTGTCCCGCGGTGTCCCCTCCCATGGTTCGGCGGCAGCCATCACCCTTCCCCGTAGGAAGGGGCTCCCATTGTTTCGAAGGTTTTGCTACAAAGAAGCTGCCCTGAGCCACGTGTGAAGGGCTTTGTTCTGCGCCTGCAGCCTGCTCTGGGCATATTCTGAGGATGTGACTTTCAGATTTAGGGCTGGGACATCTTGAATTTGACTGCATTTCCTCAAGGACTCTGCAACAGGAAACCACTGTTTTTAAACAACCCCAAGATCTCCACGTTTGCTTCCCAGAGGGGCAGGTGAACCCTCACTTGGATGATGTGAGCCGGCTGCGGGCATCCTGCCCTTCGCTGCCCCCGAGGCGCGCAGGAGGGCAGCGCGTGCACAGCTGTTTCAGGGGCTGTGAGCATCGGCCGCCCGCCGCGGGCAGCGGTTCCCTCCCAGGCTCGTTAGGAGACACTTTGAGCGGACGGGAGGTATCAAGTTCACCTAAAGTGTGAGAGTGCGATTTACTGCTTGATTTCACAGGGGAGGGCAGGGCAGCAGCGGTTGGGGCAGAGAGCTGCGCAGGTGGGCTAGTGGGGCAGGCGAGCCGGCCAGGTGAGGGGAAGCCGCCGGCCCCCAGGAGGCCGGCCTGGGGCGGCACGTCTGCTCCTTCACGAAGCCCCCGCTCGCCTTGCCCACCCCTCACTCAGTCCTCACCCGGCGTCACACCCTCTGGGCGGGCAAGGTCCTCAGGGTGCAAAGCTCCCAGACGCAGCCCTGCTCGCTTGGAGGCCCGGGCCATGGCTGTCGGGGTGCGGGCGGGGACGGGGTGCCAGGAGGCGGGTTCAGTACGTGGCTGCTGCCTGAACCTGGCCGGATGGCGAGCTCCAGGAACCGGCAAGGTGGTCCCAGAGCAGGGAGACGAGGGCTCAGCAATGGCAGCTGAGTGTCAGGCAGGGCGGTTCGGCACCGGCTGGCGGGTTTTGCTGAGTTCATCACCTTTCTCCTGGGGGTGCTGGAGGGGCCCACAGGAGAAGTGAGAGCGAAAGAGCAAACACTCCTGCCGTGCGGGTCTGTCTGCGTCTGAGGCTGACCCTCCCTCTGGCCTCAGACGTCCTGAAGCACAGCTGGTGGCGAGAGAAACTGACCCGCACGCCCGCCCCCAGCCCCAGCCCCAGCGTTCCGGTCACGCTCCCTCCACTAGCGGCCTTGCCGTCCACCGCATCCTCCATCGCTGCCCGGGCATCTGCTCTGCTCCCTCCTTCTGCTCTAAAGAGAGGAGAGAGACGGTCTGGAACTCACTCCCCCCACCCCAGCGCTGGATGTAAAGGGCTAATGGAGGAGTGAGCCCTGCCAGGGAATCTGCCCTTTACCCTTCACACAGAATCAAAACTTGAGCTCAAAGATGCCGTTCTGGGGGTCACTCCAGACAAGGGCTGCCACACGATGAGCCCCGCCCCCAGACCTCCCTGGGGTTTGGATGCTGCCCCTTCCAGAGGGAGCGGAGGGAAGAAGACGTTGCTGGGGGCCAACTCTGTGCAGTGCCCTCTGCCTGATTAGCTCCGATCCAAGTCCCAAGCTCTCATGAGGGATCGAGGGGCACAGGGACTAACAGCTGGCCAGCAGTCACACGGCCGGCCAGCGCTGAGTTGAGCCTGGGGCTGTGGCCCTCCAGCCAGAGCCCTAGCCCTTTTCTTCTTTTTTTTTTTTTTTGCGGTACGCGGGCCTCTCACTGCTGTGGCCTCTCCCGTCGCGGAGCACAGGCTACGGACGTGCAGGCTCAGCGGCCATGGCTCACGGGCCCAGCTCCTCCGCGTTATGTGGGATCTTCCCGGACCGGGGCACGAACCCGTGTCCCCTGCATCGGCAGGCGGACTCTCAACCACTGTGCCGCCAGGGAAGCCCCCTAGCCCTTTTCTTAACCTCAGGCCGCTGCTGGCTGCTGGTTGGACCCCTTCCCCTGACCCCATCGCCCTCTCTGATCTCCTTCAACCGTGCAGCAGTGCTGGGGATCCACCCTCCTGCTCTCGGGGATGGGGCCACGGGTGGCTCTGTGTATCCTGAATCCCAGTCAGCCTGAAGGAGAGGCAGCCTGGGCGTGGGGTCCATCCCCGCTTGACCCCCAGGTGCATAACTGAGTGGGCACTGATAACAGACAGCCCTGCCCTCAGCGCTCAGCTTTCCCATCTGGGGGATGGGGACCCCTGCTGCTGTGTGCACAGCACCCGGGACGTGGTGAGGACTCAGGGTGGGGCAGGTACTCAGGGAGGGGTCGTCGTGGGAAATCAGTGGGCATGTGGCCGAGCTCGGTGGATGCAGACTTCTGCTCAGAGGATTGTGGGGACTTGCAGGCCTAGGAGTTCCTGGCAACCACAGGGCCTGGCCCAGCCCGATGCCTGAAGTGACGCCTGTGGGTGACGGGGGCCTGCAGTCACTGGGGGGGCACAAGGGCGGTGCAAGCAAGACCCTGCCTTGGGCACACATGGACCCGGCTTCCACGCAGGATCTAGAGCTCCAGGAGGTGCGCTCTGTCCGGGCTGCAGGATGACAGAGCTAGCTGTCCTGTCAATTCTCAGGTGCTGGGAGAGTGGCCTGGGAGCTGCCAGCACCCACCAGGGGGGCCGGGGGCCGTCCTTTCCTCGCTGACCCCCTGCCTGGTGAGCCCTCTGCTGAGGTCTCCCCTCCCTCCCTGGCCTCTGCCTTATCCTCCCTGGCACCTCCTGGAACCCACCCCAGATCTTTTCTCAACCGACCCCCTCTGGACCCAAGAGATGTCATGTGGTGTCTCAGCCTCAAAAGCCCCCATAGGGAGGCCCCCACGTTGTGCCCCCCCAGGTCTCCTCCATCAATTCCAGACCCTGCCATCTGCCCACTCCCATCTCCCCTTAGATACCTATAGTTGGCCCCAAACTGAGCTTGTCTGAAACCAAACACTCCACCCAGTCCCAACAGCCAGCCCCTCACACGTCTGCTCCCCAGTATCCAGGCCTCCTGTGGATCTTTTCATAACTATCTCTAAACCATTACCCATGTCTGACCACTTCCGAGTGACTCCCCCACGGTATCCCCGGTCGTCTGGATTATCGGTGACCTGAGCGGCCTCCCTGCATCCTCCCTGGTGAGCCGATGGTCTCTTCTCTTTAGGACACCCACCCTGGTCCCATTTGAGCTTTGCTGTGGTTCAGCTGTGAGCACAGAGGCCTGTGGATTTGGCAGCACGATGGCTGAGCCGGGGATTCCCGGGAGTGGCCCTTCCTCCGCCTGTCCTATCCTTGCTAACCTGCCCCATTTCACCCCTTGCCCCTTCTATGTGCTCTTGGCCAATTCAGGTAACCATGCAATTTGAGCATCACAGTTTGGTCTGGGTGCCCTTCTGTTTTGTGGCCTCTGGGATGGCTTGTCTGGGGGTGAAGCTGGAACCTTCCAAGGACACTAGGACCATAGTGGGGAGGCAGTCAAGCTCAGGGGGGCGCCCAGCCCTCCTGTCCCAGGTGCGCGTCTGCAGCTCCCAGGGAGCCTCTCCTCTGTGTTTCCCAGTGTCAGGCCCTGCTTACTTGTCACATTAATTAATTATTCTTGCTGACGGTGGGGCAGGTCCTCTAAAGTGACCTGCAGATGCAGGCTCATCCGTGTAAATGGTGGTGGTCACTTTCCAGCCGTCCCCACAGCCCTTGCTTTGATCCCAGTGAGGGTGAGGCCCGCAGCTCCGGGGGCTGCCCTGCAGGCCTGTTCTCCTCGCCCATACCCAGGAAGACGCAGAGCTGTGGCCCAGTGTCCTGGTCCTTCCCAGGGCATCTGCAGCCCCCAAGGCTGCAGTGGATTTGCCCCAGGTCTGAGGCTGCAGGCCTCGTGGCATGCTCACCAGCAAATCGGTCCTCTCTGAGAACCCTAGACTCCAGTCCCCTGGCCCCTGAGCCTGCCAGCTGGGTCCCCACCTGCTGCATCTTCCTGGTCCTACCCCCTCCTGGGACACTCCACTGATTCCCTTCCACTTGGGTGACTTCTCCCTATCAGCCAAGGCCAGCACTTCTACCCCTTCTGCTGTCCTGGCCTTTGGTTGTCAGAGTGCGACACTTAATTAAAAACATAGCTGTGACAACCTTTATTTTGTTTGTATCTTTATCTTTCTAGATAAATATTACTGCCTCGTTCTCTTCAACAAGTGCGGACTATTACATTATATGGACAAAACACAATTTATTTACAGTATTTTTATGATACTAGGTTTTCTCAAATCACAGAGCTTAAATGGCTCACGTTAGAAAAAAAATCAAATAACAAATGAGGGTTCAAAATGAAAAGCAAGATTCTGCCTGTCTTCCCCACACCCTGACCTTTTCCCCAGAGTCAAAACTGTTCATCCTCTGGCCCTTCCTGCTGTAAATTTTATTTATTTATTTTTACCCAGTGTTGTGGCTGTAAGTGCTGACTTAAATGTTTATCCCTTGACCCACCACCTCTGATCAGCCTGGTCAGGGCCTCAGCACCCCCTCACTCTGAGCCGGCAGAAAGCAGAAGGGCTGCTTCAACACCATACCTTCCTTTGTTCCACATAATTTAAAAAAAAAAAAAATCAAGGTTTGAGAATGTATATTTATCTTTCTACTATAAACATTTTTCTGCGCTTTGTCTACTTGTGGATTTAAAAACTTATAAAGAAATCAATGGCGTTTACAATACTACTCCATAAATACTGTTCAGCAAAGATACTGGATTTGTGACCAGAACTATGAAGAAAGAGAGATAACATTTTACAGTGAAGGTTTTACCGGTCGAAGAGTCTTCCAAGTGTGAGGGCCTAATGTGTTTTTAAGCACATTCTTCACAGCTTATTTCATTTCTAGAGTCAAAGATGCTAGATTTTCTTTTATCCCATATTCCCACATCTGATTCCTTGATTCCTTTCTCTGCTGGAGTGTCACTCCAGGTCAACTTTTGTCTCAGGTGCATGGCCAGTCAGCTGAACTCTTGTGTGCCCTTAAGTGGGAAACTGTGTTGGCAGTCTAGCTGGGTATAAAATTCTAGATGCTGAAACTTTTCCCTTTAGCCCCCGACGACCTGCTCCAGTGTCTTCTAGAAGCAGTGTTGCTAATGGAAACCCTGGCATCTCCATCTGTTTCTGACTTCACAAAACACACCTTATTGGTTCTTTTTATTCTGCCAGCTTCTCAGAGTTTCTTGCATCTCTTGGGTCTCGGTCTGTCTGTTCAACCTCCTCTGAGTCTGGGGGCTGCAATCCGAGTACGTGTGTTCAGTTGTCTGAGTTTTCTCCTGTATGTTGCATTTTTCCTTCTCCTTTAGAATTTCTGTAAGTGAAAGTTTGATGCCCAGGATATGCCCTGCATGTTTCAATTTGTACCAACCTTCCCATCTCTCTCTCCATGTGCTCTCTGTCTGGGAAGTGTCCTTTACTTTCCACACACCCCTGTTTCCAGTCATGCCCATTTTACTCCTCAGGGCATCCCCCGGAGCCTAAAATCGGTTAGTCCTGTTGATTCCCAAGACTTTCTTCTTGTTCTCCTGGTTCCCTTTTTTTTTTTCATGGTACCTTATTTTTTTTTACTGGTGCCACATTCTCTCAAATTTCTTTGAGAAAGATGTTATTTAGAATTATTATTATTACCTTACTTTTCCCTGAGTCATTACTGATTTCTGCCTCCTAAGGGTTAAATGTTAGAGTATACCTGTCCTGGGTCTTCCTTCTCTTTCTGTAAACACCTGGTGGCCCTGCCTGCCAGGTCCTCTCTGTACAGGAATAAAGGGTGATGTGAGTACAGGCACTGGTCAGTGTGAGTCACCCTTGTCCTGGGTAGCAGCTGGCTTCTTGCTTAACCAGGAGAGTTGACCGTAGGTTCTCTGGGAACAGGCAGGGTGTATGGACAGATAGGCATCCTTGGAAGAAGCAGGGGAGCTGGTGGGGAAGCGAGGTCCCAGGCTACCCTGATGCTGGCTGGCTATAACCTGGGGGTGTTTGTCCACCTCCCCCCTGGGGGACGGTCCTGCCTCTGACCTCCGTCCCTGCTTGCTGTGGGTGGCCAAAGATCTCCACTCTGCCCTGCTCTGTCTCTCTCCTGCTCTCACTTTCTCAGAAGAGCAGGGGACTCCAGGCCTTGTTTGTGCCAGAGGCCTTTTTGGCAATCTGGCGATGCCTGTGAAACCTTTCTCAGAACACCATAAAAATATATAAGATTACTAAGAAAACCAGTTATACCAAAATGCAATTTCAAATGTTGGGGAACCTATTTTGATATAGTAATATGTTTGCTTCTTTATTAAAACATTACATAAAAATGTCTGGCGGTGGGACAACCATAATTTGAAGTCAGGGTGATATTTCAAGCTGTCTGCAAGAGCTGTAATGTGATATGAAGATCCCTGCAATTTCTGGTAGTGACAGAAATCACAGTTACACCTAAACTCTTGTGAGCCTGTATGCTCACTTGAAGGGAGTGTCAAACTTCAGTTAAAGACACATTAAACAAAGGCACATTTGCACCATCTGGTCCTTACCTCCAGCCCTCTGGGGACTGTCCCCAGGCAGAAGACCCCTCCCTTTTTGGACAGCATTCTTCTAGCTCTGGCCTGAGCTAAAGCCGCCTGACAACAGCTGTCTCCACGATGCCCCCCGCGCCGTGAGCACCGGGCCTGTACCTCTTGGAGGCATTGCCTCCCCTTTGGAGTCACAGGTGTTGATGCTGGAGGACCTGGGCCTCCTTCCAACGTCTCTGGCTGCAGCCCCTCCTCTTCCCTCCAGCAACTGTGGCACCAGGACTCCCCACCCTTCCTGGCCTGCAGATTGCCCTCATTTTGATTCCCGACACCATTATGGCTTTATTATTATTTTTAAGCATCTCTCTGATCAGACCCTGGGTGTCCCCTCCCGAGGTACATGTGGTGCTCACTCTGCCATCTTAAACTCACTTCCCAGTGGCACCATGGGCCTCCATGGTGTGCACAGCTAACGCACTCCTGTGGGCACCAGCCACGGGGCCCCCCGGTTGTCACCTGTTACCTCTTCTAAGGGCACAAGCTACGCCACACACGTTTCCTTGCAGAAGGTCTCAGAGCCAGAGGATGCTCCGGTCCCCACGGCATAGCACCTCCTGTTGCACTTGTTGAAAATAGACTTACACCACGTTTCTCCCTACAAACTTTCTTTTCTTAATTCCCTTTATAGAAGGATCCTCCAAATGGTTAGTTTGTTTGTAAAAGTTCCCCTGGGGAATTTAGAATACTTTAAATTTTCAAAATTTCAAGTAGAAGGCCCTGCATCAGGGCCCAATGGATGTCAGAGGCTGGCCTTGTTTCCTCCTTGAGGTCCCTTTGGGGTCCTGGGTGTGCGTATGTAATAAGCACTGGGTGACCCTTAAGCCTTCTGAGGAGGAGAGCTCTGCATCAGGTGAGGACTGACCGCCAGTGACCTTGGTGGAGGTCAGGCTCTGTTGTGTCAGGAAGGGTGGCTCTTCAGAGGCAGCGGCAGGTGGGGTTTCCTACAAAGTGCCTGGGGGGGGAAGGCCAAGGACCAGGGTGAGGCTGTTACAGGACATGGGGCTCTGAGGGGCTGTGCAAGGGGAGAGAGCCCCCAACCAGGGCAGGGCCTGAGCTGCTTGGCCTGTCGGAGGCTACGGCCCCTTCTCCAGGTGGGGTCTCGGACCCGGCGTTCCCGTCTCATGGACTTGGTGCAGCTGGAGTGTGGAATCGCTTCTGGGCTGGCCTCCCCTCTGACCTGGGGCTGGCACAGCACCTCAGGCCAGGCAAGCTTGGAACTGGTCCTGGAGGACTTGGTGTCAGTGTGCCCAAGTGTACACGGAGGGCCTTGACCTGTCTGACCTCTAGGAGCCCTCCCAGGACCGGCCTCTTTCCCTTCCCGGCACTTAAATGTCTGTGCAGGAAGGAAGCAGCTTTCATGTGCACCCTTGGGCCTGCTCTCCAGGCCTGACGCTCACCAGGGCCCTCTGAGGGTGGGTCCCGTCCTGTCCTCCACCCACCCCACACGGTGGGGTTAGGTTCAGCCAGAGGCTTCCACCCTCACCTCCAGCCAAAGCTCTTTGCTGGGCATTTGGAATTGAATTGGAAATTCAATGCAGGAAAAAACTGCCTTGAGGCCTAGATACTGGCCTCTGGGGCGACTCTAAACAGGACCCAGATGCCTCAGCTCTGGAGCTCAGGCGAATACCGGCCCTTCCCAGAGGCCGGAGGAGGCCAGGCCAGGAAGGGGCCCGCTGTTGCACGTGGAGCCGCCCCCGGCATTGACTGTGCGCCCACGCACGCGGGGCGGCCGCTGGCCTGGAGGATGGCACAGACTAGGGCCGGGATGTGGAGTGAGCGTGTTTCCAGGCCAAGGTGCCGTTTATTCAGAAGTCCTCGCAGGGCAGTCCCGGGTAGTGGCGACGCCTGGGCCGGGTTCCCCTGCCTCCTGGGGCCGTAGGGCGCGGGGGGCTGGGCACACCGGAGGCCGCGCGATACCCGCTCCAGCCCCCGCCGCGGCCGCCTCTGCAGTGAGGCCCCTGCGCGCCTAGGTGGAGCCCGACCCGCGGTTTTCGGCCGGACCGGCCTCGCCTGACCCGCCGGCGCGCCAGGCGGGGGCGCTGCAGGGCGGCGGGGGTCCCCCGGGTCCCCTCCGCGGCCCAGTACGCATCGGCTGCTCGGCGGGCCGGGCGGAGCGCAGAGGGCGGCGGGCGCGGGCCGGAGTCCGAGCGCCGCGCTGCCCCTCCCGCCGCCTTCCCAGAAGGGCCGAGCTGAGCGGGCAGTGGGCACGCGCCGAGGGCCGGAGCGGCGGCATCCCGTGGGCGAGGCGCGCATTCTCGCCGGCCCCACCTGTCGGCGCGGGCGCCACCGGCCCCGGCCTCGGCCCCGGCCCCCGACAACGCCAGCCGGGCGGGCGGCCCGCGGGAGCGCCGGCCCGGTCTCAACCGGCCACCGAGGCGGAGGCGCGGGCTCCCGGAGCGCGGAGGCCGGCACCGTCCGAGGGCGACCGGGCCGCGCA
>NW_021703783.1:99072161-99088007 GCF_005190385.1 Monodon monoceros
GCGGCGGGAGGCGACAGGCGGCCAGCGGCCGGGCCGTTGCGCAATCTGCGGCCCGCCGTCCGGGCCCTGCCGGCGGCGCGGCTCCGGGGGCGACGGCGGGGCTGATTCATGGGGCCGCGGCGGCCGTCCCCCCGCGCCCGGGCCCCCGGCGCCCCGCAGCCCGCGATGGTGGCCGGGCGGCCGCCGCGGCCAGAGCCTCGGTGCTAACCTCCCCGCCCCGCCCGCCCCCTCCCCGCGCCCCCGCCCGCTCCCCTCCCCTCCCCCTGCCCAAAAAGACACAGCCCGGCTCCCGGAGCGGCGCCTCCAGTCGCGGCGGAGCGCGGCGTTGGCGCGGATGGAGGGCGCGAGCGGGCGGCCGCGGCGGCTGCACCCAGCGGGGCGCTGATGCGGCGCCTGGACCTTCGCTGCTCGACTAGGGGGGCGTCGGCCGAGTGGGCACTCCGCGATGCAGCTCTTGAAGGCGCTCTGGGCACTCGCGGGGGCCGCGCTCTGCTGCTTCCTCGTCCTGGTGATTCACGCGCAGTTCCTGAAAGAAGGTAATTGTCCCCCGCGCGCCTGGCTTCCAGCACGTTCCGCCGCCACCGCCGCCGCTCTCGGCCCGGCCGGCCTGGCGCTACTGCGGGGCCCGGGCGGCCGGCACGGACCCTGCCGCTCCGCTCACATCGGGGGTCCGAGGTGGCGCGCGGCGGGGTTTTGGCGCGGCGACCTCGGTGGCTCTCGCGCCGCCGGGGCTCCGGCCCGTTCCCTGGCTGCTGTGCCGTCCCCTGCCCCGCACGGCTCGTTGGCAGCGGCGCCCGGCCGCTCTCCGCGGGCCTTCGGTAGATGGCACCCGCGCTCCATCCTGGCGGGCCTGACTCGGGGCCCGGGCGGCGGGAGCCCAGGGCGAGGCCTGCGCGCCCGCATCCCGCTCTCCACGCCGCCTTCCGGACGAGTCCAGGACCCGCGGGCTCTAGGAGCAGGGACTTGACAGCCAGAGCAACTGGCCCCGCACCAATTCCGGCCCCCCTGCCCTCCCGGTGCCTGCTTGAGAGCGGGGCTGTCTTTAGGATCCCGTTCTTGGGACTTGCTTGAGTCGTGCAAGTTGATAGTGGGACGGGCGCAGCTGGAGGAATCTGTGGGAGGGATAGCCCTGCCTCAGGGTTCCAGGGCAGGAGTACGCGGGCTGGCCTATGGTCGTGGTGGGTGGGTGCCCGAGTACCCTGGGCACTCCTGGAAACTTCCTGGCTCGAAGGCCAGCTCTCCTGGAGGAGGGCTACCCTGGTGCAGCGTGGGCTCAGCCTGGCTGGCCTTTCTGGAACAGCCGACCTAGGCACTCACGGCCCAGGCAACACCCACTGCCTGCCTGCAGCTAGCAGTGCCCTTGCCCGCAGGCACCTTGCCCCCAGCGCTGCCTGCTGCTGCCCCTGGCCATGAGGGAACACCGGCCGACCTCAGAGCTGGTGTGGCCTGGAGTGTGGGCAGATCCTCATTAGCTCGTGGCTCTTTCAAAGGAAGGGTTGGCAACATTCAGCTGCTTCCCTGACTAGTTAACGAGCTGCCTTTGGCTTCCTGGGGAAGCAGGTAGGTGTAGGAGGCCAGCCTCGGTCCGTCACCTGCTCCGTTGGCCCGGTGTCCTTTTCCTTCCCTTGATTTTGAGTCCAGGCCCTGAATGGAGAGGGGACTGTCCCAGGGGCTGCTGCAGGCCTGGCCTGCCCTGAGAGGGCCTGGTGTTTCCGCTGAGCTGGAGGCCAGCCATCCACCACCGACCGGCTTGCTGACTTGCTTCAGGAGAGGACAGTTCTGCTGGGGGTGGCTGGTCCCCTGGGGCTGGCAAGCCTCCTAAGGGCTGATCTTGGCTGTGTCCTCTGCCAAGTGGCCGGGGGTCCCTGCACAGCTGAGCCTTCTTGGGCCGCAGGCCCTCACCCTTCCCTCCCACTGATCTTTCCTCTCGGGGGGAATTCATTGTGAAAGGGGGAGTCCTGTGCTCAGTGCTTCTAAGGTCGAAAGGGCCTGGCTCTGTGGGAGTCCCTGTGATGAGGGGCATCTTCCATGATTTTCAAGCTGCCTTAGCAAGGGAGTGAAGCTCTGATAGCCTGGGGCTGGACCGTTCCCTTCTGCTCGCCTGCTGGGAGCTGACCGGTCCTGCTGTCTTTACAGGCACTGCCGTCCTCCTGAGGCCCCGCATCTTAAGGTCAAGACGTACGTTTTGGTGAAGAGAAAAGAGTGTTTATCTCTTGGATTTGAAGAATCTGCGTGTGGGGCAGGTCAGCGTATTAGAGACTAGGCTTGCTCTGAGAGTGTGGTGTTTTCTGTGGATGGGTTATTGGAGAGCCCTGCACAGAAACCTCAGCGTTTACTCTGGAGGGGCTAGAGGCTCCTCAATGTTCTTGAAGACGGTGTGGAGACAGGAGGGTGGGACACGGGTCCAGGAGCAGGTACGCGTTCTGGCGGTGCTCAGGGGAAGTCTGAGTGTTTGCACAACCCTCTAGGATTCTTGGAAGTGCCGTTCGTCCACCCTGAAATGTCACGTCCTTGCTTCCCGGGATGGGGCCCACCCTGCAACGTCACGTACTTGCTTTCTGGGATGGAGTGCCCTTTGCTGCATGCCTCTGATGGAAGGCCAGACCTGGAGAGTATCCCTGTCCTCTCTGAGCTGCCCTTCCCGCCCTTTGGGGTCAGGAGCCCCGGGCAGGCGCTGGGAGGGTGGCGGGCCCACCCTGGATGCAGGGGAGACACAGGCCCTTCCCGGCTGGAGGCTGCAGGTTCCAGGCCACTTCCTTCCAGTGGTGTGCTGGCCAGCGGGAGGGAGGGAGGGAGGGAGGGAGCGAGGCGGGCGGACGGACAATTGTGACTTGTTGTCTGTGGACGAGTGGGAAAGGGCTGTTTAAATAGCCATTTCCTTGAATCAGGTTTTTTCAGAGGTGAAGAATGGGGAACCCAGGGAGCCGTTTTTCCACACTTTGCCTTTTGTGCGGAGATGCGGGTCACCCCGTGGCTAATCCGTCCCCCTCTGGCCAGTCTGTCTCCCACTGTTGGTGAAGATGAATAGGGCTGTGGACGAGAGAGAGGCGTATTGTGGTCCCTAGTTGCAGCCTTGGCTGGGCCGGTCTTTGTGAGAGCGTCCTGCCTGCCGCATCGGGCCTGGCCTGGGCGGCTGGAGGGCTGGTGAGAAAGGCCCCGGTCATGGCCACGGCCACAGCGTGGGGTGTGGGAGCTCAGGGACCAGGGTAGTTCCTTCTGCTGCTCGCCGCTCGGGACACCCTGACCCTCCTCTGGAAAGCCAGAGCCGTCCTTTGCGTTCGGATGCAGCCTGACATGCCCTGTGCTTGTGAACTACAGTCAAGGTGGGGCGGGAGGGGGCAGTCTGGGCAACCGGATTTCAAATACAGCCTCTTAATCGGGGTTGGGGGCAGAGCATCGGCGTGGCGGTGCACTGGGAGAGGGCAGAGGAGAGACACCCTTTTCTCTCCCTAATTGCGCTTGGTCTCAGAGCACAGCCTTAAGGAAACGGCCAGAATTAGAAAAAATATTTTCCATCTCCCTCTACCAAAGACTTTAAGATATTTTTCTCCAAGCCTTTCAGTTACTGCACAGATGACAGCTTTCACGTTGCTGCTGATGGAACAAGAACAGTAACCACTCCACAGAGAGGCAGGGCGATGGGCCGTTTGGCTTTTTCCTGGAGGTGAGGACCTGAGGACTGTCTCCTTCACTCCTTTTGGGGGCAGGGGAGCCTGGGAGGTGGTGGGCGTGTTGTTCACAGCCTTCGCGTGTTCCTATTGAGAACGTGTTTCGGGAGACGAGCGTGTGTGTCTGGCTGCCCTTGCAGTGGAGCCGGCCTCGATTCCCGAGGTCCTTTCTGAATCGCCGCTGCTTTCTGAATTGGACAGCTGCTCTGAGGGCCAACTGTTGAGCAAACAGGATTCGACTTTTATTTATTTAGTTAGCTCTTCATTCTGGAAGTGAAGCGGAATTCTGGGACCCGGCGGCTGGGAAGGAGCACGCTTAACCACGTGCAGTCCCTTCACGGTCTCGTGTTAACTGTCATGGCTCTGCGCGCTGGCCATTAATTGCTGTAGTCGTTACGAGATCAGTAGCTAGTACAGTGTTACTGTGTACTGTGTCTGTCACATCTGTGAGTTTAAGACGTGGACAGGGGTCTTAGGACTGACATAGCAGAGTTCCTGGCACCTTGGAGTCCATCGGAAATGTTTGCTGGATCCAAAGATCATCCCAGTTGTAACACGTATGGGGGCCCCAGGGGCCCAAGGGGGCAGGTGTGTGCGGGTCGCCCACTGTGGGGACGGATGCTGGGGCCTGCGTTCCAGAGGCTTCCGGCCACCCACCCAGACCTCCCTGCCGGCTGCGGGATGCCCAGCCTGAGTCTCTGGGCCGCATGCGGAGGGAGCTGGTCAGGGTTCCTCCCCGGCCCCCCAGCAGAGTTTATTTGCGAGGCCAGGTGAGTGGGACTGGTTGCCGGGGAGGCGGGGTGGCATCGAAAAGGCGTGAAAAATAGCCCAGCTCCTTTGTCATCATTTACTACCATTTCCGTGTGACGAAGGATCTACATAAGAGCCACACTCACCGTAATGGGAGCCTCGTGGCTGAGTGCCTGACAGCCGCAAAAGTGAAAGCAGAAAGGGACTGGACACAGAGGTGACTGTTCAGGCGTGAGGGCCCCTGCGGCGTGGCCCGCCTGCTGTCACACCCCCCAGCGCCTGGGCGCACGCGTGCACACTCAGGAGGGCCGCTGTTAGCCTGACGCCCCCACCGCAGCTCTGGACGTTCTTCAGGCCCCGCCTGGCTTCCGCCCCAAGGGCGTTGGGGAGCCGTGCAGGGGACCACGCGAGTACCAGCTCAGGGGTCTGACACCAGGGTGTCTGCCCATCCTGGGGACGCAGCCCTGTGCAGGGCACCAGCAGAGAGGGGCAGTGCGACGGCCAGGTCCCCTCCCTGGTGGAGGGACGGGTCGTGGTGGGTCCCTGGCGATGCATGGGACACTGCTGACGTTTCCTGTGTGTGAATGCGTGCGTGGATGTGCTGACGTTCGCTAAACTCTCACGTGCATTATACGTGATGCCCTTCGGCACATGAAGTAGGTGAGATACGTTGTGAACTTGATCTAGAATCGGAGCCGCCCCTGTATCCCTGCACTTACACGTCAGTGAATCGTTACAGGAAATGCATGGAGTATAATATGAACCTATGTAACGGATGACGTAAAGTAAGTAATTACGCATCTGTTTGTAGCACGTGCTGTTGTTCACACACACGTTTAATAAATGGACTTAGGGCTCCTTTGAGATGCACGTTGATGATCCCTGCAGTCACTGCCCTACTGTAGTGGTGACCAGCTTGCCCTCCTGTGACGTTTTCCTTTCATCACGTCTGTTCCTGTGTGCACACACACATGTAACACACAAACATGTAAACACATGCACGCATGGACAGGCACACAGGCGTGAATGGACACACACACACACACACACACACACACACGTGTGATGCAGCCCCCAGCCTGGAGGCGGGGAGCAGAGGGTAAGGCCTCCACCTCCGCTTCCTGGCCCCTGCGGTCCTGTCCCTGCACCCGACACCCTGCGGGGTGCCTTCCAGAGTGGCCACGTGCTGTTCTTTATTTTCACAGATGAAGCAAGCGAGGCCTGGCGACATCCAAGGACAGGCCCAGGTCACAGAGGTCAAGGGGACGTGGGCCGACGTATGGGCTCACTTTTTCTCTGCTTGGATCCGGGGGCAAGTGGCAGCCCGGTCTTACATCCATCTCCCCTCACACATCCTGATGCCTGCCTCGCCGACTCAACGCCTGGCCGGTGGCTCACCTGCGCTTGTGCAGACGGCCTGTGGGAATAGGAAGCCGGGTGGCAGTGTGATATCAGGCAAGTCACCGGGCCACCGGGACCCTCAGTCTCCTCCTCGGCAGGCTGGAAAGGATCGTAGAAACTGTTGCTCTGGGTGATCTTGACATGGACAGACGGGCCACTCCACCCAGACTCGCTTAGCTGAGAAGGACGTTCGCTGATCTCGGGTGGAATCACCGCCAGGGGCTCGAGCCTCGGCCTGGGTCCACACCCCACTCCCTGCCCCTCGGAGATTCGTCCTCCAGCTGACTCAGCCTGGGAGGCCTTGGCTGTGGCCGCCAGCACTTTCTGGGACGCTGGGCCCTGGCTCCAGGGAGTCCTCGGGGAAGGGCAGGGCCCTCCGTCCGTCCCTCCCTACTGAGGGCTCTGACTGCCGGCCCAACCTGTGCCCTCTCTCTGAGCAGAGTGGCAGGCTCTTCAGAACCATCTCCGCAGAGAGGGCCTCCCAAAAAGAAGGGGGAGCCCAGGACAGCTGGAGGGGTGGGGGACGAGCCCAGCCCCTGCAGGGCCCCTCTGGGACCCATCAGACTGAGGGCCTGGGCTGTGTTCCTGGGGGAGATGGCCCAGAAAAGAGCCAGAAGCAGGCCTGGGCCCTGAGAGCCCGGTGGGCGGGGGTGGCCGGGGCCCCGCCGGGGTTTGGAGTCCACTGACCAGGCTTGACTGAAGCCCTGCCCTCCCTGGCGGAGTTTCCATCTCCGAGTGGCCCTGGAGAGTCAGGGGCAGGAAGGCTGGGACCTGCCCACTTCCTCTGCGTTACTTAGGCCTGACGGCGGGCTGACTTGTGCCGGTGGTGTGGGGCTGAGATGCTGTCCGCGCGGGTGGCCCTCAGCTGCAGGGAGCGGGGGCTCACCGGGCCTCTGCTGAGCTAGCAGCACAGGGGCTGGCGGTGGAGGGATGCTGCTCTCGGCCGACCCCGTTCCCCAGCCGTGACCCGGGTGGCAAGAAGGACCAGCCCCTTGCTTCCAGGCACTGGTGTGCCTTTGTGTGGGTGAAGGGCTGGGGGGCTGGGCGCGGGACCACCCCTCTGGAGGGGGTTGGGCACAAGTTTGCAGGTGGGGAGCACCCCCAGAAAAGCCTGGCTTTGCTGGATCATCCTCTTCCTGCAGTCCACATGGCGGGCAGCTGCTTCTGCCACTGGCTGCCCACGATGCCCAGACGGCCCAGGGCGGAAGCCGGGCCACGTGCTTGGTTGCACCGTCCGTTGGTGTCTCCGACGATGCCCTGCGTGCACCCTGCCATGCCCAGCTGTGTGACCTTGATGGTGTCCACGGTGATTTCCATAAGGTCCTCCATGGGTCACATCACCGCTTTGTCCAAACACAACTTTTCAGGGAGCGGGAGGGAGGCCTGCCCTGTGCCCCAGCCCCTCTGGCCGCCGGGGGAGCTCGGGGGGCGCTGCCCAGACCACCTCCATGTTCCCTTTCAGCATGAATGTCCTTGGGGAAAGCAGGTCACAGACTCGGATCACTGCTCCGGGGACCTGAGTGGGGCGTCGTGGCTGAGACCCCAGCCCCGTGGATGGAGTCACACGGCTATGGCCAGGCCAGGCCTTGGGGTGTGGGTGCACCTGGTGGTCCTCACGGCCCACCCTTGGGGGTGGGCAACCCCGGGTCCGGCCTTTCCCGTCCACAGGCCCATGCTTATTCGCTCCCCTTTCTTCCTCCCAGTGGCACGTGCTAGTCTAAGTCTCCTGAGAAGGTGGAGCCTGCTCTGTCAGATGAAAATCCTGCAGGTGTGATGCGACCTTTGGCGTCCAGGCCAAGATGCTCTCGGTGGCTGAGACTGGGGCTGGGAGAACCTGGACGGTCTCGGGCCTTCCCAGGGGCGGGACAGGACGGTCAGGGTGGTGCCTCTCCAGCCTCGTGCTGGCCGCCTCGAAGGCACCTGTGACCCAGGGACACTCAAATAGCGCCTTGGGCAGGCTTTGGGGGAGCACAGCGGGTGCTGGAAGGGCCACTGTGGCCTTCACTGCACTGACCTCCGTGGACTTCTGGTCAGTGATGGCTCGGGCCTTGGAGGGCACGGGGTGGTCACCCCGAGGGCAGCCCCGGAGGCCTCCATCCATCAGCTCACAGCCCTGGCGGGTACCTCGGGCACCGGCTCCCTGGCTTGGGGGCCATCCGAGGTCTCAGGCAGGGTGGGCGCCATCCTCAACATTGACCGTCAGCCCCTATGTTCCCCACCCTGCATTGGACTTGGGGTGAGACCGCAGAGATTGAGCTGTGGCCTCTGGGTGCCAGTGGCTGGTTCTGGGCCCTGGTCTCCTGGTGTGACAGCAGAGTCCCGCAGGGGCCTGAGGCTGGACCTGCCGAGGGCGGCCCCCTCTGCCGCTGGCCCCCAGCCTCCAGAGCCCCTGGTTTGGGCAGGAGGCTGTGTTCTGGAAGGCTCCGGGCTCGGGCAAGCATGCTGCCCTCTGGGACTCTCCCTGAGGACCCCTGCCGAAGCCCTAGGCCTAACACACACGTCCGCCCTTGGCCCTGTGCTCTCCCCTGCGATTCTGGAGGAGGGTGTGCAGACTTTAAAACACACACTCTTTTCAAAGTCAGCTTGTGCCTAGAGAAGGTGGATTTTATTAGCCAATTACCTCTCTTCTTCTCTGATCACAGGAGCAGCCACGCAGGCCCTCCGATGTGCTTCACTGACATAGCAGCCCAGACCTCGCTGATAAATAGCCGTGCTTTGCAAACCCACACTCTCCTCCTGAGCTCTCCCTCCCCAGGGAGCTCCTGCGCAGCACCACAGCTCCTGGGGCCAGTTGCCTGGGTGACGGCCTTGCTAGACACGCCCACACAGTGTGGTGCACGTATTGAGCGCCTGCTGTATGCCGGGCACGGGCTGTGTGCTGGGGATGGCGGGTCCGGTGGGACCATATATGTGACGAGCGGAGCAGAAGCTCCAGTGTGTGCCCTTTGAGAAATGCACAGCTGAGGGGTCGAGTGGTGGCCCCCTAAGGACAGGTCCACCCAGAACCTGTGGACGTGGCCAGATTCAGAAGCAGGGTCTTTGCAGGTGTAGTGAAGGTCAGATTCTCCAGGTGAGATTGTCCTGGATCCAGGTCTACCCTCTATCCAAGGACAAGTGTCCTTAGAAGAGATGCAGGGAAAGGCCACGTGAAGATGGAGGCAGAGACAGGTGATGTGGCCACAAGCCCAGGGAGGCTCGCAGCCTCCCAAGGCTGCAGGAAGTGGGCAGAGCCCTCCCCCACAGCCTCCAGAGAGAGCATGACCCTGCCCACACCGTGACCTTGAACCTATGGCTTCCAGGACTTGGGAGAATGAATTTCTGTGGTTTGCGATCATTTTTATGGTGACCACAGTAACCCGACAGGCCACACAGGGGTGATGGAGGGAGCAGCGGCCAGGAGGAGCTGAATCACCTGTGCCACCTGTGCCAGGGGTGCAGGGGTCTCACCTCCACCTTGTGTCCCGAGGAGGCCTGGACGGGCAGGTGCTCCATCAGCGTTCTGGCAAAGATACGGCTTCCCACCTGGCACCCGAACCCACGGGTGTGATGGCCACTGAGTTTCAGGTTGAAGCAGAAGCCGAGTCCCCCGGCGGTGGGGCTGGGGGGGTGGCCCGGAACTTCTCAATGCGCCTCCGTCCATAAATCAGCGTTTCCCAAAGCCAGGGCACGTACGTTGTGCATACGAGATGGCTTTATTTGGGCTTGGTGGGCATTTTTCATTTTAATGGTCATGTGTATATTTTTATGGTTACCTTCTATTTACGGCCGTGGCTCTGCCTTCCCACGTACAGGAGAAGGACAGTTCCTTTCCAGCTGCATAGGGACTTTCTGTGTGGTGGGTTGCGGTGGAAATGATGAGCTGCTGGGATGCGTGTTTATTAAACACCTACTGAGTGCCTGCCCCGGCGAACAGGCTGAGGCAAGGAGTGGGGCGCAGGAGGCTGGTGGGCGCGGGTCTGAGGCTGTGCAGGCAGCAGGGCCTCCGGAAAGTTGTGCGGGCGCGTGGGGGTCATCGCAGGCCAGCGCTCCAGGAATTGTGGTCACTTCCTCGATGTCCAGGCCAGCTGAGGACGAAGGGGCCTCCCTCAGATGCGGGACGTGGACTCCACGGTGGACCCTGTAATGGAGAGGTGGGCGGTCAGCTTCCTGGGGCTGCCGTCACAAAGGACCATGACCGGAGGCGGGGTGGGGGAGCTTGAAGAACGGACATGTATTGTCTTCTCCTTCTGGAGGCCAGAAGTCCAGGTCAGGACGTTGCAGGGTGGGTTCCTTCCGGGCCTCTTTCCCACTTCTGGTGGCTCCAAACAACCCTGACTTTCCTGGGCTTGTGGCCCCATCGCTCCAGTCCCTGCCTGCTGTCGCATGTCGTTCTCCCTGTGTCTCAAATCTTCGTCTCTCTTATCAGGACACTGGTCCTTGGATTTAGGCCCCACCCAGATCCAGATGATCGCATCCTGAGAGCCTTCACTATATCTGCAAGGACATTTATTCCAGATAAAACCACGTTCTGAGGTTCTGGGTAGACCCATCTTTGGGGTCCACTGTTCCGCTCACCCCATGGTGGGGTGGAAGAGGATGCGCCCCTGTGCCTGGGCACTAACACCATCACCAGGGCCAGAGGTCTTGCAGATCTTAGAGCAACAAGCACCAGCTTCCTTCCAGTCTGGGTCTTGCCTGTGTTTGGGGTTCTCCCGGGGGCTGGGGGCCAGTACAGTTTGTAGGAGTGTGGAGTGGAGCAGGGCTTCCTCCCCTCCTGAACCCCGTTGCTCCCTGATGGAAGGGGCAGCCCTGGGAGACCCCTGCGTCCTGCATTTGGAGGTCCTGTTGTCCCACCCACGCTGTGCCTGCCGTCTGCAGGCTGAGCCAACCGCACGGGTCCAGGACGCTGCCTCTGCTCGTGGACGGCACGTGTCCATCTGAAAGTTATTTGTTTTTTTCTTTTCTTTCTCTCTTCTTTTAAAGAAATTTGTGAAAGCCACTTTGGCATTGGTGCCTGGCCTCCCCCAAGGCACGTTGGATTCCATTTGGAATAGTCTGTTGCCAACTTAACAGTTACCCAGCACGTTATTAAAAATGTGTTTGTAACGTTTATTCTTTTGATTCCCAAGTCGTCCTGATGTGTTTGACTCACGTTGGTTGAACCTCGCATATTTCTTTTTCATGAAGTGTGTGGCTTGGCGATGAGAGCGAAATGCAGGATTCTGGGTATTGAGTTAATTTCCCACTGTGGCTGGGAAGGTGTAGGCAGGAAAGAGGGGGTGCTTTCCCTGAGGAATCTTCTAGAATGGAAGGTGGTTCCTCTTGGGTGGAAAGCACCCGAGAGCCAGAGATTCGGGGAGCAGGAGAGCAGCCCCCGGGCCCCATTGCAGGCTTCCCGTCGGGATCCTGCTTCCCCGGCCTGTCGTGGGAGGGCATCTGATGCAGCCAGCCACCTGGAGGGCGGCCTGTGATGCCTCGAGGTTTGACCGTGGGGGAGGGCGTAGAGGTGTTGGGAGGTCCTGAGGGCGGCCTCACTGTGGACAGAGGCCTCTTGCTGGTTTGGGGAGGGGGCAGGGACACGAGAGGTGGCCATGGGGAGGTCCAGGTGAGGGAGGGCCAGCGTGTGTCCAGGCGGTGGAATCAGAAGGTGGGGGACAGACCAAGAGCGCCTGGAGGTGGCCTGCTGGGCCAGGGGCCTCCTTGTGCCAAGCTCCCACGCCTGTGCTGCAAGGTGAGGGGTCGTCTCCCTGGGTGCTGGACGCTTGTCCACTCACATGCGGTTCCCCAGAGGTCAGAGGTGAGGAGGGCGAGGTGGCTGAAGGGGGCGGGGGGCTTGATGAAGCCGCCAGTGGGCGTTGTCCTCCGCAGGCGTGTTTCTCGATGGCCCGGGACATGCCACCCTCTGTCTCAAAAAGGACATCCTTCCCACGGGAGCACAGCCGAGCCTCGTGGCCGGTAGCTCCCTTCAGCCGCTGGAGAAGTGACCGGGGGTGTGGTGCAGCACGTGGTCCAGGAATAGCTGGTGTCTGCCTGCACACGCGGCGGGGGCTCCCTGGGAGGTGGGAGTGCTGCCCCGGGAGTCTGTGGGTCTTGAGCCAACGTCCTTCCAGGGACCAGCTCATCCCGTCCCATCAGTCACTGACCCCCTCCCCCCATCCTAGGTGACAGTCCTGGGAGCCCGTGGTCTCTCGGTGCAGTCTGGGCTCACCGTCTATGACCTTGAGGACTTGTATTCTTCGTGCCTGGACCGGAGGGCGGCGGGGGGCTGGGGACAGTGGTTAGGACAGTAGGTGCCGCTAGAGCATCCCTTGCCTTTCGGACAGCGTGTGTGGGTGAGGCTGCCCTTCCACCCTGCCCGGTCCCGGGGTCCATGCCTCCCGCCTCCCAGCCGCTGACTTGGGCTGAAGGTTCTCGACACAGCCGTGGGCAGGCGGGCTGGTGTCTGCACAGCTTCTTCCCGCCTTCCCGTCCTGTCCTCGTGTGGGTGCACTTTGGGTGCCGAAAGGCTGGGCTTGGCCCCCCGGGGCTCTGGGGCGTGGGACCGCCAGTGTCAACAGAATTTCCTAGCAGTCGACACAGCGAAGGGAGCATTCGTGGTGCTCCCCCGACGCCCATATGTTTTCTGGGACTGAACTTGGGAGGTTCCAGAGGAGGCCGTGGGACTCGCTGGGCGGGGCCCCTGGGGCTGATCATGTGTGAAGCCTTGTCCATGTGAAGGAGATCCAGCCCTTGACGTCCTGGGCACAGGGGCTTCCTTGGAGCTTGCTGAGTGCGGGAAGGGAGACAGGATGACCGAGTTGCCTGCAGCCGTGGGAGGGGGTGTCCACATGGACCCAGGTAGGAGCCATAGTGGGCCCAAGTGGCTGGTCCCCAGAGCGTTCAGAGCATCACCTGCCGAATTTCCTGGAGTGACTCCGTGTGCACAGGCCGGCCTGGGCGCACACTCGTGTCACTGGCAGGCCTTGGGGTTTGTTTGTAAAAGGAGACTCAGACTCAGAACTGCTGGAGATGGAGGCGGTGAGAAAGCGTCTGGTGTGACCGCTTCCTTGTACGGGGGCACACTGAGGCCCGGTGGGAGAGGGACTTGCCCAAGGCCGCGTGGGGCTCAGCGAATGACATCGGCAGATGTCAGGGAAGTGGATTTTCAGGCGGGGAGATGGGTCTGGCCGAAGGCTTACAGGGGCCGTCCCTCCACAGAGCAGGTGGGAGCTCGGAGCTCAGCAGGCTGGGGGCCTGCGCAGCTGGGCTGATGGGGCTGATGGCGGGGCCTGGGGCCTGCAGGGCTGAGTCTGGCTAGTTATTTAGTCGAGAGAAACATTCCCTCTGACCCTCTTATCAGCATCTCAAGTGACCATGCGGGACCAACTGCTGGAAACGGCACTTTTATTCCCAGGCCTCCCCCTCCCCGCCGCCTGCACCATCTCCAGGGCGATGTGCTCTGCAAGCTGGAGGTCTGACCACAGGGCGCCGTGGAATCCTCGCCACCAGCCAGCCGGGGCACTGGCCAGCTGTGGCTGTGGCCTTGCCCTCCTGGGCCTCCCCTTCCCAGTCTGTAAAGTTGGGGTGCTCCTGGCCGCCCTGCCCCCGGCTGCGATACGGTGATGAAGGGCCCCCGAGATTGTGGGGAGGGGGCGTGGGCAGCTCAGCGCGGTGCCCGCACCTCAGAAGCCCTCGGTCCACGAGGCTGTTACTTTTAGCTATTTTTGTTGCTTTTCTTGTTACTCAGGACGTAGCTCTCTTAAAGAGCCATGGTTTCCTAGGAGGCTGATCATGACAAATGCCAGAAAACAGAGGCATCTTACCAACCCCTGTGCGGGGGCCTGCAGACCCTCCAGGCCCTCGAAGCTGTGCTTTCTCCATCCGTGGAGTGATGTCTGTGTCTCTCGCGGAGTCACAGGGACGACCCTGGGGGTCCGGGGGCTGCTTTTGGCCAGGAGAGCTGCCCCAGCCTTGGGGTACAGCCAGGGCCCGGCCGGGCTTGGGGCCGTGGGTTGCCCAGACGTCTGTGTGTCTGACCCCCTCAAGAGGGCCGCTGGGATGGGCCGGGAGCACCCGAGGGGGCCTTGCGGGCCGTACGCGTGCGGGGAACCTCTTGGTTTGCTGCCAGTGCCGAGTACGTGTCGATCTGAATACACGCCGGTGCCTGGGGTCACGTGGCTCCCTCACAGTAGTCAGGGGCTCCTGTGTGGGTCCCCCATTCCCCTCAGCCACCTGCTGGTGGACAGTGCAGCGTAGATGGCCAGGCAGATGGAACCCTCGGCGTGGAGTTCTGGCCACTGAGACCGTGGAAACGTGCACCAGCTTGTCACGGAGCCGCAGGGTGGAGCTGGCGTGTGGGCCGAGCCCCCTCCTGTGCGCGCCTGTGTTCTGCGCGCAGGAGCCCTTTGGACCCCAGCCTGAGGGGGATCCCTCGTCCATAGGAGACTCTCGGCTGCAAGACTGTCCGGATTAGCTGTCCCCACGGCCCTGGGCACACAAAGCCACACATCAGCGAGTCTGGAATTAGGTGTTCCTTGAGCCCCGTGATCCAGTGAGCGGTGAGCCCGAGTCGCACTCGGAGTTGGCGCTCCGAGCGTATTTGCAGCTGTGCAACCACGTCTCCGGGCTTCACTGCCCCGACCACAGAGGGGTCCTCCTAACGCCTTCCTGTCTGGGGGGTGTGGTACAACCCTGGGGTCTTGCAAGGAGACCGGCTCCAACTCAGGGGGACTCCCTGTCCCCCAAGAGGTCGCCCCCAGGCTCCTCTGTTTCTCCAGCCCCCAGGGTAGCGGTGGTCACAGTCGTGCCATCAGCTCCATCTGGCATATGCCGGGAGCGAGGGCGGCTGACGGCACGGCGCTGACCGGCCGCACAGAAAAAGCTGGGGACGTGGATGCATTTTGTTCTGAGGATCAAGCGGTCCCCACTGGCAGGAATGAGGTCCTCCGGGGCAGGGGAGCTGGAAGCTGCTCTCCAGGCCAAATCCAGTCAAGCAGGGGCCGCAGAGGCCATGGCAGTGTGTCCTGGGCGAGAGGAGCTGGGCGGGGGGCTCCGCATCGCCGCCGTGGACCCCTGGGAGCCCAGCGAGGTCCGCCCCACCCCTTGTTGGTTAATTATTGTCTGCAGGGCCCCTAACATCGCCAGACACTAATCCTTTAAGAACAGAGACCATCTCCAACAACAGCTGAATTCCAAGCCGAATACATTAAAGCTTCTCCAGCGCGCTATCTGTAGCCTTATTAAGCGGCAAGATTATGCAAAAAAAATCGTTAAGTTTGATAATGCAACTTTCCATGAGGTTCCTACAGAACGTTCGTTATCTCCCATTGGGCTCTATTTAAGCTCGATTGCAGGGGAATTAGTGGTATTACTGTTTAAATCTTAACTTTTGTGTTAAGAAAGCATCTTGCAAAGCTTTTGAAATGTATCTTGAAAGCAATGCCTAGTTTCCTGGGTTTAACAAGGGAGTGAGTGCAAGGGGTTTCAAAGCCCGCTAATCTGTAGGTATTTTGGTCGTGTGCCAGTAGATTTTTTTTCATCTCATTAAAAAAAAAAAAAAAAAAAAAGGTGTTGTTTTCCTGAAAGTTACTGAGATAAAGCTGTTTCAGAGGCCAGGGGATGTGGAGACGACATGGCCTCAGAGGGCCCAGGCCAGCCTTCCCAGCTGGTCACCGAGGGCCAGGTCTGGCACTGGGCTCTGGGGACACGGCCAGGGAGGAGGGGACAGCAGCCTCGCTGGCTCCCTTCAAAGGCATGTTCCAGATGTGCATGCACAGATGAATGGATAAACGAGGTCTCTAAACGAGGTCCACCAAGCCTGGTGGCAGTCTTGTCCTTGGGCAGGTGTGCAGGATGCCCTCAGGGCAGGCTAGCAGGTTTCAGGGGTCAGCAGGTGTCAGGGTTCAGCAGGTGTCAGGGGTCAGCAGGGGTCAGGGCCCGGCAGGGCTCAGGGGTCAGCAGGTGTCAGGGGTCAGCAGGGCTCAGGGCCCGGCAGGGCTCAGGGGTCAGAAGGGGTCAGCAGGGGTCAGGGGTCAGCAGGGGTCAGGGCCCGGCAGGGCTCAGGGGTCAG
>NW_021703783.1:99088017-99124554 GCF_005190385.1 Monodon monoceros
GGTCAGGGGTCAGCAGGGGTCAGGGCCCGGCAGGGCTCAGGGGTCAGCAGGGGTCAGGGGTCAGCAGGGGTCAGGGGTCAGCAGGGCTCAGGGACAGGTGATCTTGGGCTTCTGGGCACTGCTGAGGACGCCCAGCCTGTGGACTGAGAGTTTGATGGCTGGGTGCCCCTTGAAAGCCCAGGAGAGGGGCATGGTGTGGCGGGCAGCTCTAGACCCTAGACCCTAGCATGCCAGGACGGCATGCTCAGCAGGTGGTCCCCAGAGGCGTCCGTCTTCCGGGGGAGGGAACCCCCGCGGCTGCCTGGCGCAGATGCGCTGTGTCTCCTCCTGCTCGGGGCTGGTGTTCTTTCGGGGGCTGTCCTGTCATCGAGGCTGAAAGCCCTAGCCCCGACCCCTCTCACCAATCTGCAGGCCTTGCCTGAGGCGCCCTGCTCGCCTCTCCGGGCTAAGAACCTCTGGCTGGGGGTGCGGGAGCCCACGGCCCAGAGCGCAGGTGGGCCGCTCGCCCGCTGGCCATCCAGGCCTTGCTGTCCTGCGGCCCGCGCCTGAGGCTCTCCCTCTGTCGCCTGATCTTCATTTTGGGGTGGCCCTGTTGCGCCCCATTTCTGCTAGAGCTCCAGACTCCAGCTAAGATAAAACAGCAGTGGACACGTGCCCCACCTTGGTAACTATGCGACACCCCTGGGGAATGGGCGGGGGGCCTGGCGAGGGCCGTGTTCGGACAGCGCAGAGCCGGGGGAGCCGGTGGGGTGTGTGTAGGGACGTGGGGCCCCCGGGGAGGTGGCAGCCCAGGGTGGGGTCCCGGCAGGACCAGCAAGTGGGGCCCCGGGCACCCACCACCGAGCTTCAGAGCAAAGGCCACTCGAAGGCTCTGGGAGGTGAAAGGGGCTGTTGGCAGCCGTGTGGCCACGTTTGCCCTGCCCAGCGAGGCACGTCCACTCTTGGTTTTCACCTTTTTAAAGTGCACGTGTGTGTGTGTACACGTGTGTATGCATCTCTTTATTATGGTGTGTTTGTGTGTGTGTATGTGTGAGCAGGTGATTTACTGGTGTAGGTAGCACCTTTACGTCGCACAGGGTTCGGAGGAAGGGCTGCCAGCCTGTGCCCTCGAGGTGCCCGAGCCTGATGCAGGGTGCACCGCGATGGAAGGCACAGAGCTGACGCATACCAGCTCGCAGGCGTGCTGGCCTCTCTGTTCTCCTGGGTGGGAGGTTTCGTTTCCTAAAAAATAGCTTTTATCACAGTTTTCGTTCTTGGCTCCAGCCTCTCTCGCAGCTCTTCCTGTAGCCGGGCGGCCTGTCTGAGCCGCAGGCGGGACCCGAGGGGCTCGGGGCACGGAGGACCCCGGCTCCATGTCTGGCGTCTCAGGACATGGCGGGGCATGGGGGCGCCCAGGCAGATGGCCGCAGTCCCACCAGTTGTTGCCTCTTCCAACAAGTGATTTTTACTGTAATGACTCAGCTTCCCAGACGGTCAGCAATGGGCTCGCCTGCCAGGAAGTGGAGCCCTCAGCCATAGTGATGCACGGCCTCCAGATGTCACTTTGGGAGAATGCCTTGTGGGGTGGGATATCTCAAGGCCAGGCCCCTCTGCCTCTGGGCTGCTGGGGTCACAGAAGTCCAGAGGTCACCCAGCTTTGGGGGTCCTTGGCTTAGTAGGGGATCTGCTGTCAGTCAGGGTCGTGATACAGTTTGGATGTGCCCAAGGGCATCCCTGGGGTGCACAGGAAAGTCCCGGCACCTTCCATCTGTCTTCTCACTGAAGGCACCGGGACGCTGACCTGCCGTGGCACCTGGTCCCGTAGGTTGAGGCCCTGAGGACTGGGCACCCGTCTGGCACCAACAGCCGTCCACATCCACGTGGTGCCCGCTGGGCGTTCCTCAGTGGCAAGCTGCTCAGGGTTGTCATGGAGACTGCATCTGGAGCTGGAGGAGGATTTGGCTGTGGAGCCTTTGGGCCTGGGCTGGGTGGCTTCCAGGCAGAGGTCCCCTTCTTCTCCCCTCCTGCTCCCCTCTGTGCTGACAGCACCGTGAGCTGGGGCCTGTCCAGCGGAGACACCGTGAGCCCCTGCCCTAGGGTGGCACGTGAGTGAAGGGTGGAGGGAAGGCCGGGTGGGGAAGCGGTACAACTGTGAGGAAACAGGTGGGGCTACAGGCAAGGGTGGAGGTGGGCCATTTGGGGAAGAGAGGGGCGGGGAGCAGAGCCCTGAGGGAGGAGAGGCCCAGTGGCACCCGGCTAAGCCAGTAAGCGCATGTCTGTGGTGGTGGGGGTGGTGGTGATGATGGCGGAGGTGGTCATTGTGATGACAGTGATGGTGGAGCTGATGGTTGTGGTGGTGATGGTGGCGGGAACCAATCTCTATGTTTCGGTGTCTTACAGCCACCACCTCCTGTAACCCTAACAGCCCTCATAGGTTGAAGGCAGGTATTACCTCCATTTTACACGTGAGATTTTTGAGATTTTAGAGGTGACCCAACACGAGTGCCCTGGTCGACCTCAGGTGTAAACTCGAGACTGACTTATTCCAGGATCGGGCCCTGCCTTTGTCACTCCAAGGCACACAATGGAAATAATTACGATCTGTTTGTTGCGTTGGCCTGAGTAGCAAGAGAGGCTGCAGGCGTCTGGAGCCCTGAGGGCTGAGGGGTCAGTATCCAGGCTATGGCTGTCCTGGCCCCTGCCCACAGCTGGGGTGGGCATTGCTAACCCAGGGCTGAAGGTGCCCATGGGATCAGGCCTAGGGAGCCCCGAGTCCCGCATGGCTCGGGTTCTGGGTTCACAGCCCCGGGCAGTGTGACAGGGCGGCCTCCCTCCAAAGGAGGATGCTGGGCTCTGCATATGGAGGACAGGACAAGGTGGTGATTGCGGGGGACTCAGCCCTGTGAGCCCAGTGAGTCTGCACAGGGTCAGACCTTAGGAGGCCTCAGAGCTCTTGTCCTGCTGGGTGACATCTGGGCGGCCCCAGATCACCCTTTGCAGACTCAGCTGCTGATCCCTGGGCTCAGCTTCTGGGACATGTGTGCCCTCTGGTCTCAAGGGTACTTGCACCCAGAAATCCCACCTCGGGGAATTTGTCCTGGGACACACGGAGAGCTATCCTGGGATCTGACGAAATCGTGTGGGGAGGGACTGGGGAGCTTGTCCCGGGGCAGATGGAGAGGGTCTCCCGGCATCTCCAATGTGGGCAGTACCCCCAGCCACCGAGGTGGGAACATCAGTGATACTTTCAAAGATGAAGAAAAAAAGGCTTACACTGTACGTACAAAGCTCCCACGGTTACCCTGGAGTTCCGTGTGTATAAGCATAGGTGTTTATGTGAGACACACAGAGAGGAAACACCGGGGTGAACATGTGCTGGAGAGCTCACCTTGGCGGCTTCCCTGGGTGGTGCGATTTTCCATGAAATGTGTTTTCTCTCTTCTCTGATATTCTTGTTTTTATGTAAAAATCACATTTACTTTTATGTGCAAAAGCACATCATTAAAAAGCACATTAACTGCTGCTTCTGCTCTGGGGTTGGCCATCGAGTTCCCAAGGGGAGGGTCACCCCTCCGCCCTGCCTCTTACCTGGGCACCTGAGCGGACGCAGACACATGGAGGGGCATGGCGATGGTTTACTGCTCTGGACCGATGCTGGGCTCGTGCATGAGCCCTGGCTGTGACCCAGGCGTCCCCGTGGCCCGAGGCACACGCAGTCCCCGCTGGTGGCATCTCCCCAGGCAGAAAGAACCCAGGTCCCGCATCCCTTCTACTGAGGTTGTTTGATGCCACCCCTGTGCCCTGAGGGTGGCAGGATGCGGATGCAAGCTTGGGGAACCACACAGTGGCCCCTCACCCAGGCACGCTGGTCCAGGTGCCCACTGAGGTGGGATGTGGTGTCAGGCGTGGTGCAGGTGGCTATGTCATGGGGGCAGGTGTGCACACGGGGCCTTGGAGACCAGACCACCTGTTCGGCTGCTGCACTCCATGTCGTGAGCGCCCCAGGGCCAGCTCGGCCCCCGTTGGACAGCTCTGCCTCCCACCCGCCTTCCCCACAAGCTGCCCGCTCCAGTGCCCCAGCCAGGCCGGCGCGTCCTTCCAGATCCCCTGCCGCCCTCCTCTTCTCCCCCTGACCTGGGCTTTGTCATCTCTCGCGGCAAGGACAGCCCCTCCCCAGCCCACCCGTCCTGGCCCTTTTAGATGGAAGGGTCCCTTGAGAGTCTGATGCAGGAGGGCCCCTTCTTCAACACAGTGTGGGCCATCTGTACAGCCCATCATTAGTCGTTCTTAAAACGGGGGGAAATTCTGACACGTGGTTGAGCCTCGAGGACAGCACACTCAGGGAATAAGCCAGACACAGAAGGACAGATACTGTGATTCCACTCGTGTGAGGTCCCTGGAGCCCTCAGAGCCTCAGGCACAGAAAGTAGAGGGCGGGGCCAGGGTCTGGGGGAGGGGGAGGGGGGAGTCAGTGTGTAACTGGGGGCAGGGTTTCCGTTTGGGAAGATGAGAAAGTTCTGGTGGTGGTGCTCGCACGAAAGTGTGAATGGACTCAGTGCTGCTGAGCTGTGCACTTAAAATGGCTGAGAAAGTGAACTTTGTTATGGGCATTTTACCAGAATAAAAACTAACCAACTAGCTGGAGGAGGGGCCTCTTCCCAGAGAGGCACGTCTGTGTGCCCACAGACCCATGGGTGCACGGGGTCCCCTCAGCCCCCCAAGCCTTTCTCCTGCTAGTGGGGTACAGCAGGCCCCTCTCAGCTTGGGGGGGCCCTGGGTGGCTGTGGGGTGACCGTGGGTCCTCCCTGTCTGTGAACCCGGAGGCTCCCCGTGGGGTCTGCGTGCCCCTGTGACCCAGCCTCCCCGCACCTCGGTGGGCGCCACCATGAGGCCCACTGGTCTGAGTCTTAGGTGCTGGCCTGAGATGATGCTGCCTGGACAGCAGGTGCCCTGGGCTGGGCTGAGGGGCGGAGAGTCCCAGATGCACTCCCAGCCCCAGGGGGGCTGCGTCTAGGGGTCCTGGGGGCGTTAGTCAGTCGTGTTCTTTGCCAGGAGCAGATGCTGGGCAGGAACGTCGTGAGCCTTGTAGTCCGTCGTGATTCACCCGCACCCTGCAGAGGACGAGGCGCGTGCATTTTAGAGCAGAGTTCTCTGGGGGGCCTGTCCGGGGACGGGGCCCTTTCCTCTGTGTGTGTGTGTGTGTGTGTGTGTGTGTGTGTGTGTGTGTGTGGAGGGGGCGGTGGCGCTGCTGTGAGTTGTGTGACAAAGCGCAGGGCAGGGCCCCCTCTCCAGGAGCCCTCCAGCCTTTCCGTGCTCCTGTGACTCAAGGCGGGACCTCCCTCAGGCAGACGGAAGGCTCCCAGCGCCCAGGGCTCTGGGCCCGACGGCCCAGCTTCCCGCGGTCTGGGTGCGGGGGCCCCGAGCCACAGCTGCATGAGTATCACGGCCTCTGAGCCTGGCCCTGGTTTCCACGCTCCTCGGAGCGGCGCTGGCAGGCACTTGTTGTCATGGGGAAAGTGGATTCGGATCCCGGGGGATGTTGGGGAGCAGTGGTAAGCCCCCAGCTGCTGTCAGGGTGTCAGTCCCTCTTCTCTTGAAGCAGCACCTACAGAAGCGCGGTGATGGGTACGGGGCTGCAGGTGGCTAATGCCTCCTGAGAGGGAGGTTCCTTCCCGTGCGGAGGCCAAGGCTGTGAGGGTGGACGCTCTGCCCCTCCGCCTCGCAACACGGGCACCGTGGGAGGGCCCCCTGCAGGGCACGGGTGAATCAGGACGGACTACAAGGCTCACGACGTTCCTGCCCGGAGCACCCAGGGAACCCAGCAGGGGTGGCCCAGGCCGGGGCATTTCCGGGCTGGACACGGAGGCCCCGCTGGGTCAAGGGAACATGGATACACGTCCTCCCTGGCCCCGCGGTGAGCACAGGTGCCCGCCGCCCACCCCCGCCCTTGGGTAGCAGCAGGTGCGGGTCAGGGCTCCCGGGTGCCTCCCGCCCTCCTGGACTTTGGAGGCCTCCTGGGGCAGCCCCAAGTGCCGCTCACTACTGCAGTGGTCACTTCTCTGTCCAGTAAAAGTGCATCTTCTCCAGCAGAAGCCTGAGGTCTTCTTCTCAGACTCTGGGTTTGAGTCATAGATGGATGGCAGGTACCTCCTCCACGGAGACCCTCTCTCCCAGGGGGTGGACATTTGCACATCTGGTTTCACAGATTGCTGAAGCAGGAACACAGGCGCTAGCAGCACAGAGCTGATCTGGGTTTGGGGCCGGGGTGGGGGGCTTCCTGGTGGAGGTGACGTCCAAGCTGATCCAGAAAGAGGAGCAGAGAACCAGGGGGCCCAGTGCAGTGAGGCCATGAGGCAGAGGGTCTAGCTGACCTCAGGGCAGCGTCACTCCCAAACAGGTGGGCACTGGAAACCTGCTGGGGTTGGGTAGCCCCTTGAGCAGCGAACTTGAGACCGCCCCCCCCGCCATCCTTCAGAAAAGAACAAGAAGGTGTCCGGCGGGGGTCCTGGAGGGAGGGGCACTTGTTGATGGCTCGTGTGTGACCCCCAGCACGGACAAGACTTCGAGTGCCGTTATCCGAAAATTATAAGCCCACCACCGGGAATGCGGAAGCGCCCTCAGTAAATCCTGCTGTGTTGAGGGGCGTCAGTTTGATGGGCGTTGGAGGCAAGGGCATCCCTGAAAGGGAGCAGAAGCTGCAGGCCCCCCGCCCCCCAGGAGCACGGCCGAGGCCGCGAGGGTGGACCCTCCATGCGGGGCTCCTGAGATAAGAACTGTTGTTTACACCTTGAAATGTTTGAACACACTTAAAGAGAATAGCTCATGAAATTCAAATCACAGTGTCCGTAAATAAAGCTCAGGGGGTGGGGGGCGAGCACCCCACCTCTGTCTGTCTGTGATTTCCTGGGCCGCACAGTCTGCAGTGAGCAGCTGCCAGGGGGGCCCGTGGCTGCAGAGTCAAGGACCTTTGCCGTCTTTGCTCCAGGAAAGGCCTTCGGGTCCCCAAGCCAAAGTGGTGATGACTCAATGTGTGGAAAGGGCCGTCACTGATGGAAAGACGGCCTCAGCATCCTCACCCACCTCGGAGCTTGGGTTTGCGGAGTCTGGGGAAGGCCGAGTGGCATTCACTCTGTAATGCAGGCGGTCCGTCTGATACCCAAGAGCCCAGCTGGCTGCAGCCATGACGAGGCCAGGGGGCCTGGCAGGGGGACGCGGAGCGAGACCAGCTCTGGTCCTGTGCTGATCCGTGACCTTGGCCAGCTGCTCCACCCCTGGGTCCTCCATGTGGATCCTTATAAGGGGCTCAGGGAGGTCAGAGAGAAAGTAGGAGGCGTGATGGCAGAGGCAGAGGTCTGAGTTTAGTGGAGAAGGGGGCGGGAGCCTCCAGAAGCCGGGAAGTCGGGCACGACCCCCGGAAGCTGCCCACCCTGGCCTGAGCCCTGCAGGCCCCCATCAGTCTCTGGGACTGGGCACTGCTCTCTGCGTTGCTGGAGACCAGCCCGTCAGAGGTGACGTCTGTTGCAGGAGCCACAGGCAGTTCGTAAGAGGCCTGCAGGTGCGCCCGACCTGGGCCCGCGCCCGCCCTGCTGGCTCACTGCCATCGCCCCTCAGGCTGAGTGACCGTTAGAGCAGCTGGGGGATGGCACTGTGCAGCATGGTGGCCCCCCCGACCTCAGAAGGGAGGCTGGCGTTCAGGGAACACCCCCCAGGACGGGCTGCGTGGTCAGAGTCTGCCCCATTCCCTGCTGAGTGTCTGCGGTGCGCGTCCATCGACACTGTAGCTGGGGTCATGCGGGCCTGTGGGAAGGGCACGTCCTGGGCCAGCCCACTCAAGGGGGCGTGCCCTGCCCTGAGCACCTGGTGAGTGATCACCTCGGCCCAGGTCCCTGTGCAACATGGGCCAGAAAGTCCCAGTTCTTACTAGGAGTGAGATCGCTGACTCAGGAGAGTCAGGCCCCAGGAGATACGGCCTCAGCACCAGCCCAGCTGCACACTGCTGGGGGGGAGCCCTTTGTCTCCAAGGTCAAAACCCACTTCCCGTGTCTCTGAGCTGCACACACCCAAGTTCCTGAGAGCTGCACCCCGTGGGTGCTATTTCTGCCCATTTCTCAGGTAGGGAAACCGAGGCAGAGCCAGGCTTCAAACCCAGGGAGTCTGGCCTGCACGTGTAACCTCCAGGCTGCATGGAAGCAGACGTGGCGGAGGGAGCCCCAGCGTTTCTGACAGGGGGCTCAGAGTGGGAGTGGGCTTCCTCTGCTGGCCTCGGCACTGCCCCCACCACGTGGGCCCAGAGCAGCTTTCCCAGGCCTGAGACGTGCTTTGCGAGCGGGCACCGTGTCCACGCGTGGCGTCCCGTGTCGCGTTCCCGTTCTCACGTCTTCATATTTACTTCTGCAGCGTCGATTGAATTAGAAAAGGCCATCCGTGCACTTTTGAGACAAGAAGCCTCGTAAATACTTTATTGGAACAAGCTCGGGATTTACTTGCTCATAAAGATACCCTGAACGGCTCTGCCCGGTGCTGGGTAATTGATCGGCCGGCTTAATGATCGTCGTTGGCAGTCAGGCCGCTCGGGCGCATGGCAGTGTGGGGAGCTGGGCCACGTGGGCTCTGAGGCCCGTCCCCCTGGTTGGCGAGGGGGGCGTCCGGGCCCCTTTGCTCGCGAAGCTCCTTCACACCCGTCCTGTTCCCCTGCCCCTGCCCGTGAGGGCGGTGGGCTTGGAGTTGCCCGATGAGCGGCTCTGCTGACCTTTGCAGAGCAGAGGAGTGGTGGATGGGATGGACGAACACGTGAGCTGCTTGACTTCCCGAGGCAGTGATCTGCCTTCAGCCTGAGTGACCTCACTCCTAGTGAGAGCTGGGGCTTTCTGGCCCGTGTTCTTCGTAGATCCGGCCCTGGCATGAGCCTTGGGAGCCCTGGACCCTGTGTTGGAGGCACCATCTCTCCCACAGTTGCTGGCCAGGTGCTCCCAGGGGTGCAGGACGCAGCTGGACCCCAGAGTCCTAGCCCCCCCATTCAAGGAGGACTTCGGTGACTTAGGCTGACCCTCACATTACAATTCAGGGACTGATGGTTGCACAGGGACCGGCAGCCCCAGCGTCCACCTGAGTGGTGGCGTCAGGACGGAGACACGGCCTCAGCACCAGCCCGGCTGCACACTGCGGGTGGGGGAGCCCTTTGTCTCCGAGGTCAAAACCCACCTCCCGTGTCTCTGAGCTGCACACACCCAAGTCCCAGGCTCTGGGCACTACAACCTGGGTGTTTATGGGGTGCAGAGCTGCAGGCATCTTATTGAAATGCCAATGTCAAATCCAATAGGAAAGGAAGAAAGGAAAGGAAGGGGCGTGAGCCTGAGTTGGGGGTGGTCAGGCTGGAGGATGGAAGGAGAGAAGCTCCCGCCCGTCCCATCCCCGACCGCAGCATTGCTGCCCTGTGCCTGTACCCAGCCCTGGAGACTGGATCTTGTCCATGACTGATGGCTCAGGCTACCCCAAGAGCCGGACATCTGGGGCCTGAGCCCAGCGCCCAGGTTACAGAAGGTTCTGTCCAGTGGGTCCAGATCAGCCTCCCGGGCCCTGTCGCAAACTCCCACCCTTGCTTTTCTGAAGTGCTGTCCGGGCCCTGCTGCAGGGAGTCCTCGGCCACCGATGCTGCCCTGGGAGTGGCTGCCCCTCACCCGGCACTGCAGGTGGTCAGTGCACGTAGGTTGGCGGCTCCTCTGACGAGTGCCCACCGTGGACCTTGGGCCCCCTAGAGTGTGGGAGTCGAGGGTGCCAGAAGAAGCACTAGAAAAGATCTGACCATGGCACCGTCACGCAGTCATTCAACAAACCCTCACCAGCCCTGTGTCCGGAGCTGGGGTGGAGAATCATGGCCTCTGCTGAGGGCAGGGCCTTCCGGGAGGACCTCCCAACCTGCCCGTATTGCTTAGCACGTGGAACCCCGCAGTGGGAGCCTGGGTGAGCGGAGTGGGCCTTCTTCTGATTGATGAGCCGTCCAGGGGTCCTGCCTGTGCAGGGCAGGGCTGGGGCCCCCTGGCCACCTGAGCTATGACCGCTGATGGCCACATGGTCCTGGCAGCCTGTAGGTCTTCTCTGAGGAGCAGAGCTGGGTAGTGGGGATGGGGGGTGCCCCTGCCCCACGTCCCCCCTTTACTCCCAGACCCCCTGGGCCAAATGCGCCCCCCACCCTTGGTGGCCTCGCAGGGAGCCGGCCCATCCTCTGCCCATACGGCCCCAGGACTCCAGCCCATGACGCTCGTGGGCCCTTGTTATAAAGGGCGAGGAAGTCTTTATTCGGGGTTATTGTAACAGGTTAGCATGAACTCAGCTCCTGTGCAGTGAGGAGGGAGTGGGAGGGAGTGGGTGGAAACTTACTAAGAGGAACAGTTAGGTACCAGGTGTGGGGAGGAGTCCAGATAAACTGGCTTAGCAGGATTCTTTGCCCAAACTGGCCTCAGCAGGCCAAGGCCAAGGTCTGGAGCAGAAGAGGTCTCAGCGGAACGTGACCTAAGTTTGGGCAAGGAAGGAGTCATCGTGTGCTGTGGTGCCTGCAAGGCTGTGGATGCTTGGGGAAGGGTGCAGTCATGGGAGGCTTCCTGGAGGAGGTGGTATGAATGCAGGACAGCTGCTACAAGATGGCTGGGGGGGGGGTTCCCACTAGAGCTGTCCCCTTTGACCCTGACAGAAGCCCTGATGGAGGCGGGCAGGATCCGCACACTGTTCATCTGCTCCCTCGGGGCCTGTCACTCTCACTCAGTCGTGGCGTGTATCTCATGGGTGCCATGCTTTGACCAGAAGGTGCATGAATCACGTCCCCGGGTAAAGAGAACAGGGTCGTTCTCGCTGAGCGAAAGGCTGACCTCAGAATCCCAGGACTCAGCATAGTCCTCAGGAAGCCTGGAGACAGGTGTGTGTGTCGGGGGTGGGGACAGACCAGCGAGGCCAGCATGACCCACTTCCCACATCAGATGCTGGCCCGGCCTCGGAGGGCGTCTGAGGGCTCCTCCGCATCCGCGCCACAGGGGCTTAATTTCCTTCGTCATTTCCGTAGGTATTTTCACAGAACTCGTTTTTTAAGTATTAGGTTTATGGAAGAGTTGTGAAGGTAGCTCAGAAGGTTCCCATATGTCTCGTGTGCGCTTTTCTCTGTTATTAACATCTTAGGAGAGTTTGGGGCATTTGTTACAGTGAAGGAGCCACTATCGTATGTCATCGTTAGCTAAAGTCCGTATGTGCTCAGACTTCCTTAGTTTTTACCTCGCGTCCCTTTGCTGTCCAGGACCCCACTTCACAGTTAGACATCCTGTCTCCTTGGGCTCCTCCCAGCTGACAGTTTCGCAGTTTTTGATGATCTCGACAGTTTGGGGGAGCGGGTCACGTGCTTTGTAGAAGGCCCTCTATTAGGTTTTGTCTGACGTTTTCCTCATGATTAGACTGGGTTGTGGGTTTGGGGGAAGGTGAGGTAACTGTCCTGTCCCATCACCTCAGGGCTCACGCTGTCAGCGTGACTGATCGCTGTGATGCTGACGTTGGTCACCTGGTTGAGGCGTCTCCCTCTGAGGCTTCTCCCTCTGAGGTTCCTCGTTTTCCTCCCCGTCTTCCTGTTCTCTTCTGGAGGAAGTCACTCTGCACATCCCAGGACTCGGGAGTGGGGAGTCACGCCCACCCCCTTGAGGTCGGGCAGTGCACCTACATTCATTATACGGGATTCTTCAGCCCTGGAAACGTGCACCTGCTCTCCATATGTTAACTGACCCTGTCACCTCCGTGTGTCAGCGTGGACTCACAGACTCTCATACCTGGTTTTGCGTCACGTATCTGGTTATTCACCTGTTCAGCTTTGGCCACTGGGAGCTCTTGTGTGCCTTTGACACCCCCTCCCCAACCAGTGATTTTGTTTGTTTCCTGAGCACTTTCTTCCTTCTTGGCAGTACAAGATACTCCAGGCTGTATCTTTCCCACCCAATCCTGAAATAAGCCATTTCTCCAAGGAGTCCTGGTTCCTTTAGGGGACAGTGGAGTTAGAGAACAAGATCGGGGTGTTGGGTGCCCCTGTTGCTCCTGGGCCCTCTCCCCTGACAGCCAGGAAACGCCTGTGTGCACTCACCTGTGTACATGCACATCTGCAGGTAAACACCTGCCTCTGCCTTAGGCTGAACGTGCCTTCAGCTCTGAGCCGTCACCACCTGGACCATCCCGGCCTCCTCCCCTTGCGGGTCTAACCTCGCTAACCCCAGGCAACACCGAGGACCTGGCTCCATCATCCACTTTTACCTAATCGTCGGTTCAGGGATAGATGTGTAGCGGCGTCAGAGTTGTCCTTCTGTATGCCACGGGAATGACTCCAGCAGCTGGGACAGAGCTATGTGCACCCCTCCTTATGCCTCTCTTCCCGCAGACTCCAGCATTTCCATGGTGACATAGGGCAGCACCTTCCCCCCACCTCTTCCATTGAGGTGGGGTCACACATTTCCAACAGGTTAGATGCTCCTGATGCCGCCTGAACACCTTCTGGAGATCCCCCGACCTCCTAGATGACTTGCTTGTGCACATTAGGGGTGACTCTGTGTTGTGAGGTGGTGCTGATTCTGAGAAATGCATAATGCTGTGTATTCTCCTTCACAGTGTCACCCAGAAGGGATTTACTGGCCCGAAGTTCCCCTGCGCTCTCCCTCCCTCCCTCCCTCCCTCCCTCCCTCCCTCCCTCCCTCCCTCCCTTCTGCTCTCCTGTCCCCTCCTGTTTCCTGTCCTCTCTTCCCCAAACCCCTGGCAACCACTGATCTTTTTACTGTCTCTGTGGCGTTGTCCTTTCCAGAATACTTGGAACCATGCAGAATGTAACCTTTTCACATTGGGTGTCTTTGCTAGGTAATATGCATTTAGGGTTCCTCCATGTCGTTTTGAGCTCAGTAGCTCATTTCTTTCCAGTACCGAGTAATATTCCATTGTCTTGATGGACCACAGTTTGTTTATTTACTCACTGCTAAAGGGCATCTTGGTTGCTTCCAGTTTGGGGTGATTATGAGTAAAAAGCTACTGTAAACATTCATGTGTAGTTTGTGTGTGTGTGTGTGTGTGTGTGTGTGTGTGTGTGTACATAAGCTTTAAAATAAATAAGGGTAAATACCTGGAAGCATGGTTTCTGGCTCGTAAGAGTATGTTTAGTTTTGTAAGAAACTGACAGTCTTCCAGAGTGGCTGCGCCATCCTGCATCCCTACCTGTAATGGATGAGAGTTCCTGTTGCTCTACATCCTCACCAGCATTTGGCGATGTTAGTGTCTCAGATTTGGGCCGTTCTAATAGGTGTGTGTGGTATCTCAATGTTGTTTTAATTTGAAATCTCTTGATGAGAAGTGATGTTGGGTATTTTTTCATCTCTTATTCGCCATTTTGGGGGCGGAGTCTATTCAGATCGTTTCCCCATTTTTCAGTTGGGTTGTTTGTTTCCTTAGTGTGGAATTTTCAGTGTTCGTGTACATCTTGGATACAAGTCCTTTGTCAGATGTGTAGTTGGCAAGTATTTTCTCCCATCTGTGGCTTGTGCATTCACTCCCTCTTTCGAGAATGGAAGTTTTTAGTGTTACCAATGCCAAGTTCATCAATTCTTGTCTTTCCTGGGTCGTGCTTTCCGTGTCCAATCTATCTAACAACTCAGGTCCCGTAGATTCTCCTCTTTTCTTCTAGAAGTTTTACATTGTTGTGTTTATTTGGACCCCATTTAAGCTGTTTTTGTGGAGGGTGGGAAGTCCGAGTCCGGATGCACTTTTCACGTGTGGGATTCCGGTTTTTCCAGCAGTTTCTGTGGGAAGACGATCTTTCCTCCACAGGGTCACCTGTGCTCCTTCGTCGGGGACTGGTTTTCCCCGGGGGCTCCCGTCTGCGTTTTAGGGCGTGGGGCTAAGCTCCTTCGGCGCAGACAGCACCAGCCAGCCCTCTGAGGCAGTGACCCCACCAACCCCGTGCTTCCTGCAATCCACGACGATGCACCCTGAAACGGGGAAACAGGACTTTGCAATCAGCACCCTGGCCTGGGCTCCACCGCGCCTGCCTAAAAAAGCGCCAGAGCCAGTCAGACTGTGGTTGGGCTCTTCCAAACCACCCTGGGTCTCCCGAGCCCGAGGCCTCCTAAGATGGGGCCGTGGGCGGCAGGGCCGTCAGGACAGCTTCTCCATCACCTGGTCCTGCAGTGGGCTCATGCCGGGCAGCTGGCAGTCCCAGGCAGAGGCGGCTTCCATGTGCCCCAGGGCGGGTGAAATGGCCTTTGTCTACTTTTGTCAGCGCGGGCTGGGCCAGAGGCTGCCCTGCGTCCCCGTGGCGCTGCTGACGGTGTCCCCTGAGATGGTTAGGACAGCCGGCCCGCTGGGTGTCCCACCCCACTCTCCACGAGCTCACAGAGGTGCCATCTTACCCTCGGGAGTAAGCCGCAGAATCAGAATTCCATCTTTGTTGTCTGAGACCCTCTGCCTGGGCTTATCCCACCTGGGCTTATCCCACCTGGCTTATCCCACCTGGGAGGACCACACCCTGGGTCTTGCTGAGGCAGGACCCCAGAGGCCAGCCCTGTCCCACTCTAACTGGCGAGGAGGCTGCAGGTGACGGAGGGGGTGCCCGAGGGACCCCGTGGGGTGCAGGGTAGGGAGGCTGCCCACTGAGCCCAGGCTGGGAAACCGAGGCTCTGAGACGGTGGGCACCTCGGCCAGGCCGGAGCCTGTGGTCCCAGAGGCTGGACTGGGATGGGCACGGGGACAGGAAGTGACTGCCACCTGGCTCGGTCTGGCCTGAAGGTCCTGGCAGGGTCAGAGGGGTCAAGGTCGGCCTGGGAGGTGACACCCAGCTGGGACGACGGGGAGGGGACACTTGTCAGCATAGGTTACCACGTGCTATTTCACATCCACGCAGGCGAGGCTTATCGGGATGCCAGGCAGGGTGGTCGCTACCCCACTGGGCCCCCGGCTGCTGGGGTGTCAGCGTGGAACCCCCCTCGGCCTCCAGCCCTTCCCCTCTCTGCGTGGGTCCTCGCCCTGACCCTGCCCACCCGGCCCCCGCCCAGGGGACGGCTCCTTGCACACAGCCACCAAGGCCATCAGCCTCCTCCAGGTGTCCTGGCCAGGAAGCAGGTCAGCCAGGGAGGGCGGGATGGGGCCTGGTCCCCTCTGCAGCCCCAGGAAACCTCCCCAGGCCTTCTGCCGATACAGGTGAGAGGTCTGTCCCCAGATGTCCCGTCCAAGCTGGACGAGCTGCAGGTGCCAGCCCTGTGTCTTCCCTGGTAGACGGGCGAAGGGTGTGGGGACAGATACCCCCCAGCTGCCCCCTCTGGAGGGCTGGGCCCACTGGAGGCCAAGCCACTGTCCCCACGCCCTGCCTGGGCCACCTTCTGTCCCCCTGGTGCTGGAGGCCAGGGAAGGCAGAGGGCTCCCCGTGCCCAGCTGACGGCCACACGTGTCCTCGTCCATCGGGGACGCTACCGAGGGGCGCCCTCTCCTGAGATAAGGTGCAGGGAAGCGGCAACCGAGGGTCTGCACAGGACTCCCAGCACCTTGGGAAGGGGGGCTCGTCCCTGCCAGCCTGGCCTGCAGGTGCCCCTCCTGGAAGAGGAAACACTCAGGACTGGTGGCCACGGGGCGTTTCCGGGGTCCCGGGCTGGCTCCCCCGACAGTGGCTTCCGCCTCAGCTGTCCCTGCCGAGGGCTGGAAGAGGGGCCCCGGCTCTGCCCCGATGCCCTCAGCCTCAGGGCACTCGGCCCCAACCCCGGGACACTGAAGCCTTTGAGTCCCCTCGTGAAAGGAAAGCAGGTTTTCTCCACCATCGCTGTCATCCTTCGGGGGTCAATTCCCGCACATCCTGAAAGGCAGCTGGGAGCAGGCCTCTGGCGAGACGGCAGGGAGCAGCCCACCTCTCCGCCCCTCTCGCAGCTCAGGAAGCACGTGGAGCCCGGTGCCAACGGCTGAGGCCCAGCAACTCGGCTCCGCCCCCTGCCCCACCCCCTCCTGCCGGCACCCAGCCCCTTGGCCCTGGCTCATCCTGCATCTCCAGGGCCCAGTAATGGTCTGAAAGTCAGATGAACTCCCTTCAGATTGAAATGAGTGTCTTTGAAAAGGCAGGGTCATGGTTTGGTTCCAAGTTGGGTTCTCATTGGTGGTTCTGGCCCTGGGGAATCTGGCTGGTCTTGGAGTCATGTCTGGTCTCCACATCTCAGGGGAGCCCAGGGGTGGGGGACATCCTTCAGAGCACAGGACCGCCCCCCCAAACATCCACCTTGCCCCAGGCAGAAACCCTGGGTTCAAGCCACCCGACGGGAGGAGGCAGACAGCCCTTCGGGGACGTCATGGCCCAAGTGGCCCCTCCTCCCATCGCCTGCCAGGGACATTTCTGGTCACCAGGGGTGTCACTGCTAACAGTGATGCTGGGTCACGAGACTGAGAACTGGGCCAGGAGTGTCCCAGACGTGCAGGGCAGGGGTGGCCCCTACTCACAAGGGAAGGTCTGGACTGGCCCCGCGTGGACACCGTGCCCCATCCAGGAGATGGCCACCACGACCCGGTGACTCCTCTGGGCTCCAGGAGCCTGGGAGGCCGACCCAGCGTCTCCTCTGTGCTGCTGACACAGCTGGTGCCAGATTCTCCCACAGGGGCTCAGCTGGCAGAACGGCGCTGGGCTCTCTCTCGCTGAGGGAGGCTGCTGCCCAGGGCCCGTCTCCAGGCCGTGGCTCTGAGTAGCACAAGGTGCCATGCGGGCTGGAGTGGGTGAGGTCTGGGGCGCGTGGGGCCCGGAGGCAAGGGTGTGCCCGGTTTTCTGGCATCTCTGGCGCAGGCCAGCCGGGCGCGGAGCAGGGTGACGCTGGCTGACTTTTATTGACTTTTGCGAAGTCGTAAACTGCAGCGTAATTACCCCGTGCTCACAGAGTTGTGCTAACAGCGTTCCAGTCCGCTCGGGCCGGGCCCCGGGCCGCGGAGAGCCTCCAGCCACGCTCACCTCATTCACAGACACTGTCGCGGGGCAGTTGGCAGGGAGCCAGCTGGACAGGCCGGGGCTCCGTGAGGGCCGTTTCGGGACAGCGCTTGCTGCCTCAGGGAGAACAATAAAAGCATTCTGTCCGCCTCACTGCCGCTTCATAAACGCCCGCGCGTCAGTGCAGGAGGAGGGCCCTGGACCCGTGCGAAACCCTGCCCTGAACGTCTCCCGGGGCCCAGCGCCCAGGAAGGGGCAGGAAGTGCCGTCTGCTGGGGACGGCGCTCTCGGCTCCTTGCTCTTCAGCCTGAAGCCAGACAGCCAGGCCCGAGGGCCCGCTTCCCCCTCGCTGAGAGATTGAGGCACCGCCGGACAGCAGGCTGTGGGAGGGGTCGGGGAGGACCGGAGCCCTGCGGCGTCCGGGGCCGGTGCTTGGGATACCAAGGGGTCGTGCGCTCGCCGTCAGGGACATCCGGGGAGGGTCTGCACCCCGCTTTGCTCCCCGACAGGGATCCTGAAGGTCAGGTGAGCCCAGCTGCTGTGGACGAGACCTGCCAGGGCACCGTCGGCCACCTCTGGGGTCTTGGCCCCTCTGCCGCCAGGGCGGGGGTGAAGCCGCAGCCTCAGGTGCCTGGCAGGTGGGCACCCAGCACAGGTGTGTGGCTCTCGGTGGGCAGCAGCGTCCCGATACCAGTCCTGCTATGGGCGGGGCTGGCCATCCCCCCACCCCCTGCGTTTCCAGGAGGGAGCTGGCCTGGAAAGGCCGCCCAGGCAGGGAGGGAGCCCTCCAGGACCCAGACGTGGGGTCCCTGTTCCTCTGACGTCCCCAACAAAGCCCAGAGTGGGGGGCCGTGGGGGCCGTGTTCACTGGCCAGTTGGCCCCGGGCTCCCTCGCCTGACACTATCCTTGCGACCACGCCGGGACCCTGAGCCGTGCGGTCAGACAAAGCCCCGCAGGCCAGAGCCCCTTAGGGCCTCGTTACCCAGCCCTGCCCGGCTCCTCGGAGCTGCGTCCACCGCACGGTGAATGGACTGGACTCTGTGCGGGGACCCAGGTGACGGTCGCTCTCGCGGGACCCGAGCCTCTTTCCCGCTCCCCCAGTGAGAGGCCCCGGGGAAATCTCACACCTTCAGGCTGTCCCGGCACGTAGCGACGGGTAGAGGGACAGTGGCCGGCGCTCCGAGTCGGGGTGCAGCCTCTCCGCCCCCAGCTCTGTGTGCCATCCCAGGGGCGGTTGCACCTAGGGTGTGTGGTAGATCTCTCTCTGGAGCCCTCACCCTGTGCTGGGTGCTGGCAGAGCCTGGCGAGTTCTCTGGTCAGGAGGGGCCTGGGCACCCGCTGCTGGGGGATCTGCCCTGACTTGGTGGCTGGTACGGGGTTGGCTGCAGTGGTGAATCTGCTCCCCCTGTGACCACAGCAGAGAGGACACGGCCTCTGGGATGCTGGCCGTGCAGCTCCAGGCAGAGGTGGGCCTGGGTGGAGTCACCGACGGGGATTCTGGAGGCCTGGGTTGGTTCTGCAGAGCAGGGGGGCCTTGACTGACAAGGCTGGTGACCCCGCCTGGACCCTGCAGGCTCGCAGGGCAGCACGGGGTGGAGGGCTTGGGGTCTCCCTGGCTCAGCGTGCAGACCAGGGCACAGAGGATGAGGACCCGCCCGAGGAGCCCAGGGTCCCCGACGGCAAGGCCAGGCCTCTGTGGTCCAGGCTCGGATGGTCCCCTCCAGATGGAGAGGTCACAGGGCCTCCCGGGCGGAGCTGTCCAGCCCCGACCCTGCAGGCCTCGCCCCTCTGTGGAGCCTGGGGAGGCAGCGGGACCACGCTAACTTGGGGGGTGATCCGCGTGGCCACCAGCATCCTCACTGGCCCTGTCCCTCCCAGCTAGAGGAAAAGGACTGAAAGGTGCGGTGGCCCGGTGCACCCCAACAGGTGTCCTTTCAGTGGGGGTCTAAGGGCATGAGTGGGGAGGGGCCCTTGTGGGCCTGAGCGGGGGAGGGGGCACAGCCCAGGGTAGCCGGGCTCTGACAGCAGGTACGAGGGAGGACAGGCCAGAGGCCCAGGGATGGCGGGTGATGCCGGGCAGGTGGAGGGGCAGCTCTGGGCCTGTGTGTCCTGAGGGATCTGTCCCCGTCCAGCCTTCTACAGGGCGAAGCACAGCCCCACAAGGTCACACGCAACCCCAGACCCCTCTGCCCTCTGCAAGCCTGGCCTGGGCCGCCTCTCATGACCCTCCCCTCCCCAGACTGAGGGCCCAGAACCGGCCACAAACAGCTGCTCCTCGCGGGAGGCGTGTGTCTCCCCAGGTGCCAGCAGCAGGGCGTGTTTCAGGGGCTCTTGATCTGTCCCTGCGTTTCCAACTTGAAGCTCAGTTGGCAGCCAGCTCTGAAATCTCACATCTCAAGGACGAGCGTCCCGCCTCTGGGCACTGCCCTGCCCTCCGTGGGTTGATGGCCGTGGCAGTGACAGCAGGGGGAGGTCCCCGACCGCCACGTGGTGGCTTCTGCTAGCTCAGGTCACCTGGCATCTCTGCGGCCCACCCTGCAGCTTTCTCTGTGCAGCCTGGGTGAGCCTGGGGAGGAGGGGAAAGGGGCGCTCGGCCAAGGGGGCGGGACGCTAATTTGATGTTAAGGCTGCAGTGGAGCCGCTGCAGGGAACTTAACTAGAGAGGCTTTGATCTCGGTTCCAAGAGACCCTGGAAAGCCTGCTCCATTGCCGTAATCACAGCCATTATTCTTTTCCTTTTTATCACAGTTCCCTCCACCTGCTCTTATCCAGATGAAAAAGCCAGGCTCTCAGATAGCCCAGGCGAGCCTCTCTCGGAAGGGCCTGCTGGGCGGGCGTCTCTAAGCAGAGGCCTCTCGCTGAGCTGGTGGCCACAAGCGGACTCTCTCCTCTCTCCCCCATGCTTTCCTGGGACCCTTCCCACGTCTGCAGACTTACAGGAGGCTGCGTGACGAGCCAGGCAGTGGGCAGGGGCAAGGTTCCAGAGGGGGCGCCCGGCCGTGGCAGGGGCTGCCCCCTGCCCCTCTCCTCCCAGCCCATCCTGCTTCTGGGCTTGGGAGGAGGACGTGGCCCGGGTGGGAGGACGGGACAGCCCAGGGTAGGAGAGGGCGCGGCCGTGGACAGGAATGGCAGTGACAGGGCAGGAGCAGGCTGGGACCAGCCAGCTGGATTCTGGGAGGTTTGCATGAGAAGATCTGTGACTTTGCTGGGCAGGCCATACTTCTATTTCACAGTTGTGTCGTTGGGGACAGCCAGGGGCTAACTTACGGAGCAGGGTGCGCTCAAAGGCTTGTCTTTAAGTCGGGAGAAGGCGGGTGCCGTGCTCTGAGCCGTGAGGACCATCTATCTGCGAAGGTGACCTGCCCCTCTCGATTGTCCCAAGTTCAGCTCCCCTCCCCGGTCCCTCCGGACAGGGCGCCCGTGAAGCATCACCAGGCAGGGTCGCTGTTGGGGGGACCTCGACTCCAGGGACACAGTCCTACCGCCCAAAAGGTCAGGGACGGCACCACAGCTTAACGGGTCGGGCCACCGCCCCGTCGAGGCCTGAGCCGCAGAGCGGCCTGGGCTGGTCCCCTGTGCCGGGCCACGGGAGGGGCCTTCTGTGAGGTGCCGGTTTCCCTTGACTTCTTTGTTTCCCTCACACCCCCAGCCCCTGCAGAGATCATCCTTCGCTGGTCTCCACACCCTTCCACAGGGACCTGGACTTGGGGACAGGCCACACGTGTTTAAGTGGGAGTTGAACGGCGATCCGGAATGCCACACTCGGCTTTCACCACAAACTGGATTTCAGTGGAACTCAAATATCGAGACTGTGATGCTCGGTCTGATTGTAAAAGGTGTTCTTTTCTGGTCTTTTTAACCCTCACGCTAATGTCTGTCTAATTAGCGGTGGAACTAAACGTGGCTCCCTTAGTTTGAGGGGCCAGGGCCCCGGCAGTTAGCTTCAGTTCGAAGCGCCTCCCTTAGTTTGAGGGGCCAGGGCCCCGGCACTTTTAGCTTCAGTTCGAAGCGCCTCCCGCTCCGTCCAGGAGAGGCGGGCTGTGGGTGAGGAGGCCGGGGCTTCTGCTCTCCGTGCTGCCTCCTGCTGACGTCGGGGCCCTGGCCCCCCCATCACCCCCGGGCTGAAGACGGAGGGCCGCAGCCTGTGGTTTGGGGGCAGGACTAGTGCGGGTGGGGGCTGGAGCCGGGTTCCAAGGGCAGCTGGGAGGTGGGGGGCTCGTGGCTGAGGGGCAGGTGAAGAAAGCGCTTTGCAAGCGGGAGCTGCAGTGCAGCTGCAGCCGTCTCGCAGGGTCCCTGGGGTGCCTGCGCTCAACCTGCCCTGAAATCCTTGTAAGGAAGTGGGGGCGGGGCTCCACAGGGGGTGTCCTGACCGCGGAGACACAGAGCCGGGCGTGGGGGGTCTCCCAGCCTCCCCCTCCCTCCGAGGCCTTCAGCCTGGGAGCTGCTCCGTCCCCCCGTCCCCCTCCCCTTTACCTTGTCTCTTGGCCTCGGGCCGAACTGGCTGGTGAGTTTAACCCACAGTAAAGGATAGTCATCTCCTTGGATGACTCAGAGTCCGCGTGTGCCTTTGCCTGGGTTACCAGAGCTGCCTCGCTCCCTCCTTGAGCTCTGTTTTCGTCCAGTGCTGTTTAAATCCATGGTGACATGTTCCACGTACGCTAGAGAGCATGAGGTGAGGTCCTCCTCCCACCACCGTCTCCAACCGGCGGCAGTGACAGTGGCATCCACACTGCCGCCCACTCCCCGCCGTCACCAGCCCCCCACCACCACGTTACCCCTAGTGATTCCTTAACTCTTCCCTCCTCCTGATGGTGCTAATAGTATTTTCTCATTGTGTGACACTTTGGCAATGAGCCAAGCGCAGATTCGGGGACGTGCGTCCCGAGGATGCCCGTTCGGGGTGACCGTGGACGAAGTGGTGGCCCGAGAACATGGTGAGGCTGCTGCCCCGTGAGCACCATGAGAGCGCAGCACAAGGGGGCCCTGCGTGCAGAATGGAAACCCCGCACCGCGGAGGGACGCGTCCCGGGGCGTGAGAGGCCATCCACACCACGATTTCCAGCGGCCAAGGCCACATCCCCGTGTGCCAGGCGGGGCTCTCCGTGTTCTCTGGTTTGTCGCGGCGACGCGCGGTGACACGCTGATTGCTGGCGTCTTCCTCTCCCGCCTAGGTGGACCCCTACAGGTCCACTCCGAGGGTGAAGGCAGGTGGCATTTTAGGGTCTCGGCGCTGAGCGCCCCTCGCCCCACACAGGTCCCACCGAGGGCTGCGTGCTCCTCGGTCCCTGGCGGGACTGGTGGGACTGGAGAGTCTGGTCCTCACCGGTGTCTGATTTCTCCTGCGAGGAGCCGCCTGCCCCTGGCCTCTCCGGGGGAAGGAGTTGCCCTGCCCGTCTCATGGGGGGAGGCGTCTGCCGAGGTGGGGGTCCAGCCCAGGACCAACCCCGCAGCCCTCCTCTGCAGCCCGGGGGGTGTGGGAACTGAAGCTCCCGGCTCAGGAGCGCAACAGCTCCATGTCCTGTGTGTGTCTGTGAGGTCCAGGGCGTCATCCCGAATCAAAGCAGCAGGCAGGCCCTGCCGGTGGGACCTGGTCCCTCGAGGGAGAGGGTTGGGGAGCAGTCTTGCACCCCGACCTACACCCAACATCCCAGGAAGTCCTGTTGAGGCCAGTGGGGAGAGGTTTGCTGGATGGGTTTAGGTGCCGACCACTTGGCTCCAGACTTGGGACACCCCGCCACCCCAGCTCCATCCCCCCAGCTGGCAGTCCCCCGTGTATTCAGGACACACATGGAAAGGCCATCTGAGACCTTCTTGAGGCCAGTGGGCCACCCCCCAGCCCAGAAAACAAGGGACCCTGCCTACCCCGGGGGCGATTTGAGGTGTCTACCACGTGGGCCCACTGGACCTCTTGGATGTGTTGCCATCACTGGTGTGGCCTCACCTGCAGGAACAGCAGGGCCAGTCCAGGCTGGACCACGGGGCCACGGGACGAGGAAGAAGCTCCAGGTCATTTAGGCTGGTGGGTTACAGTGTCCTGGACCGTAAATCTTGGTTAAAAGCAATTGTACACAGCAGCCGGGAACACACAGCTGCTATCCTGTGCTGTGTCCCCCGACCAAGTCCTGCAGCCCCCGGGCCCCTGTCCCGAAAGCTGACCGGTGGTGGCTCACAGCCAGGGGTGCAGGAATCAGCAGCGAAGGGCGTGCGGGACTGTCCGGGAGACGGGAGACCCTGCAGGTCGGGGGGAGCGGGTTTGCCTGGGTGGGCGCCTGCACGGCCCGCGCGCACAGCGGGCGCGTTTTACAGCACGTGCACTGCGCCTGGGACTCAACTTTATCAAGTGCCATCCTTGGGTTTCACAAGGATCGGCAGGTCCTGACGCGGGATTTCATAACCGCGCATCTCACCGCTCTCCGTGCCTCGCAGGACGAAGCCTGCTCCCGTTCAGAGGCGTCCTGGGCGTCCCTAGCTGGGAGCAGCTTGTTCTGGTTCCAGAGGTGACGGGGATGAGGGTTTGATTTAGGGCACGGCTGTTGTCACGCGTTCTCCTTGAGCTTAAACTGAAACCTGCTTCCCTGTAACCACCAACCACCGCCCGTCTCCCAAAGGGCGCTGTGAGGCCCAGGACACTCACGGCAAGGCCCTGGCCCACGCTGGCCCACGCTAACTGCACCCCCAGACCCCCCATTCTGTGGGAGACAGAGCGCCTGCAGCCCTCCCGACCAGAGTGCAGGCCCCCCGGTTACAGGTGCGGTGTGGTGCCCCAGGCCCAGCCAGAGACGAGCCAGGGCCCCCGGATCCTCCCACCACAAACTCCACAGGCCTTGTGGCTCCCACCTCCTGGTCCCCGTGTGGGTCTCCATGTCTGCACCTACATGGCCTGGACCCTCCCCGAGGGCAGAGCCGCCTTCTCATCTGGGTCTTTTCCCTCCTGTTGGGGACCTGCCCGGGCCCCCATCTTCCTGGTCACGCATGTGCCTGGAGGTGCCCCAGCCTGTGGTCAGCTCCGGGCCCCATGCCGGCCTCAGGCCCTGCTGGCCTCCTGGGCTGCCCAGGTTTCTTTCTCATCCAGGCATAGGGCTGACACTCGTGACTGCTAAATGCCATCCTCTCTGAGTGCCTTTATTCTGTCAGACCTCCTCCCAGATTGATGTCGGCACAGACTGGATTAAAGGGCTGTGGTGCCTTCCCGGGAACGGGGCGGGGGCTGCCTGAGGGCCAGGCCCAGCTGAGTCGCCCCAGGGCCTCTTCCCACCCGGGAGGCAACGGGGCACCAGCTGCCCAGAGCCATCCTTTGGTATCCCATCCATCTGGAGCCGGGGGGGGGGGGGGGCGGGGCCCGTGCCCTCCTGAAACCTACACCCAGGTTACAGACCGTTCTCTTCACTGAGAAATGACGCCCGAGCAGGAGTTTGGACCCCCTCAGCCCTTCCTGTGACCTTGCTCAGGATCTGGGTGGTGGCCGCCCTGGTTTGGGGACCGTGCTGGGGCTGCTGAGGTGCTGGTATCCGGCCATCCTGCCTGGTCCAGCTCAGGGAATAAATGAAACTTGGCGAAGCTTGACTCAGCCAAAACGTAGCAGCAGGGACTATGCCCATGAGTACTCGGGATGCAGCTGCCCTCCGCTCACAGCCTGCGGCGTCCCGGGGACCGGGAGGGTGCGTGTTCCACAGAAACTTTCCACAGGGCCCCTTCCCCGAGCCCCAGGCCCCCAGTCAGGATCTCTTGGGCATGGGAGAAACCTCTGTGAGCTGCTTGTGGAAAATCTGTAGAAACAGGGGCGGTAGTGGTACTTGCCTTGATGGGGGAGCGTTGAGGGCGTGGTGTGGCCCCCCACCGAGTCTGGTCCGGCCCCTCAGGGACCAGTGCTGTCGCTGGGGGTAGCTCTGCACTCCTAGCCTCTGGGGCTGCGTGGGTGGTAGGAGCCCCCGGCCCCTGGTCCTGGGGCACATTCAGCGGCCTGGATCACTAAGGCACCGAGGCAGTGAGCCCCTTGGGGGTCCGCTCCCAAGCCAGGCTCCCCTCCGCGGGCTCAGCCACCACCAACTAGGCAGGCGTGGCACGCGCCCTCCCCCGTCCCAGCAGCAGGGACGGGGCCCTGCAGATCCCAGCCCTGTAGGTCACGGTACATCTGAACCCCCGGCTGGGCAAGGCTGCCTCCTAATGGGTGGCCAGGATGGGGGTGAGAGGTGATGGACCTGACCTCTCCTGGGGGGGTGTTTCCTGCTCTCCCGCGGGACTCCCAGCTGCAGGCAGAGGTGACAGCGTCCAGGGGGAGCGTGGCCAGCTGTTTACATGCAATAACGTTCCCACGAGTGTCAGGGGACAGAATCAGACCATAGAACTGGGGGTTTGCGTGACCACCCATGCGCACCCTGACCTCCGCCGTCTAGTGAGAAGCTGCAGGCCTGTCTCTGGGGGAAAGTGAGCATCTCTTTCTTTTTTTACACGTCTCTCTACGGCATCTGGCTTTTGTTAAATGCTTATGTTGCTGCCTTTCTCCTAAGAAGACTCCCTGGAGTTTTGTTTCTTTCCGTCTTCACGGCAGCCGCCCATCACCCCTCAGGCACACACGTGTGCACGCATGGACACTCTCCTCCCTGGGCCCCGGCAGGGCCTGTGGGTCCAGGCGCCAGGCTGGGCTGGGGGGGCAGCTGCAGGGAGGCCCGGCCTGTGTCCCCACTGCAGAGGAGGACGTGGTCAGGTATGGGCCGCGTGCATGGTGGGAGCAGCTGTTGGGGAAGGAATTGTGATTTCTTGTTTGTTTTATTTTTGAAGCATTTTTTTTTCTTTCTGGTTTTAAAAGTAATACAAGTTCTTTGTAACAAAAATACCTGGGGGAAGACAATAAGAATTATAATCCCACCCGCCCCCCCGAAGAAAACGCCGACCACGTCTTGTGTGTTGGTGTGCGTGTCTGTGTGTGTGACACAGAGAGCAGAGGTGAGACAAGGGAAGGAGGGAAGGGGGAGCCCAGACTCTAGAATCTTCCTGGCTGCCCTCTCCCAGAGGAGGAGGTTCCACCGGGAGGCGTGTGGGGACTGGCCTGGCCCGTTGCAGGCCTCCCCACTCCTCTCGGAGGCCCGTGTCCCACGTGTGCTGTCCCAGACCCTGGGGTCCCTGGTTCCTCGAGCTTCAGGAGCGAGGGATGAAGGGCGGGCACGGCGGGACCTGGGGAGGGTCATTCCTGGGGGCAGTAGGCTCCCAGGGGATCCTGGCCGGCCTTCGGCCAGGTGCATGGGTCAGGCCCTGTGGCTGAGATACCCATCGTCACGAAGCCGCTGGCCTGGTCAGAGGACACGGGGGCTGAAGTGCGAGGCAGTGACATTTTCACAACAAACCAGAAATCTGAGTGGAACAGAGAGGTTTCCAAGTGCAGGGTGGGCGCCTGCCCGGAGCTGGCTTGAGAAGACCCCCCAGAGTGCCACAGGGGGTGTCCAGAACGTCAGCCCCGGTTAAGGCGGCCAGTGTGGTCCCCTGGGGGCCCAGGGCCAGCTGGCTGCCTGTCCTCCCCCCTGTCCCGTGCCCCACACTTGGATGCAGGTTGAATGAGGTGCTGTGGGTTCCTGGGCAGCTGGGTGGGGGGGGCCTGGGAGCTCCAGGTCAGGTGTGGGCAGACAGGGACGGACCAGCGCCTTGGAGGAGGGCTCCGCTGAGTCCATGGCGAGTCCGGTGAGTTCCGAGCACGTGGTCAAGTTCCAAGTACTGTGAGCGACGAGGTACCACCCGTATGTTAACTGCGCAGCCCAAGTTCACTGTCGACCCCCAGAGCAGAACCGACAGCGTGGGCGGGGCCGGGCAGTCTGCTCCTCGACACCAGGTGACCTCACGGTGCGGGTGGACCACCCCTCTCATGCCTGAACTCCGTGTTCAGCTGTGTGACCCGCGGGGAGAGCCACCTGGTGTCTCGGGACGCCGCCTCTTCCGAGCTCGCCGAGCACCTCTTGAGCCTGTATTCTGAGGCCCTGTGGTGATGCGCTGCCGCCCTGTCCCTGTCCCCTTGCCCTTCACCTGGGCTGCTTGCTCCCAGGAGCCCTGGACCTGCCCATGGGAGCCGTTCACGTACTGCCGTTTGCCAACCTTGTCAGAGGTGCCGGGCGCCTGAACTAAGGACAGCGCGGTGGAGCCCGGGGGCAAGGCAGCCGGGGATGGGAGCGTTTATCCATGAGTTCCTCCAGGGGTCGGGGACAACATCCAAGACCCAGCCCAGCCCGGGGAGGATGGTCACGGCACAGGGCGAGGACCACGTGAAGGTCCTGGGATGAAAGCCCGGGAGGAGACCCGAGTCTGCAGACAGCCAACCCCCAACACGGAATTGAGGGCTGGAAACCCCAGAAGGGGAGGCCAGGGCAGCCGAGGAAACGCGGTGTGGAGGGATGGAGAGGGGCCGGGCTGGGCGCCTAGGCTGTGAGCTGGTAATAAATTCATGCACCGGGACCCGTGGTGTCCCGAAGGCATGCGGAGCCATGCGTGGCCTGGGCCCGTGCACCCCGGTGCTGGCTCGTTCCCTGTTGGCTTTTCCACACTCTCAGGCAGAGGCTGGCTTTCTTCCTTTCATAGACTGATGGTGTCCCCAAAAGGTACATTCAGGTCCCAGCCCTGTTACCTGGGACGATGGCCTTACGTGGAAATAGGGGCTTTGCAGCTGCTGTCGAGTTAAGATGAAGCCACTAAGTGAACCCTAGTCAACATGACCAGTGACCGTGTGAGAAGAGGAGACACCAGGAGGTCTGTGACGATGGGACTGATGGGGCTGCAAGGCGAGAAACGGCCACCAGGACCCACGAGAGGCAGGAAGGTCCCCCCTCCACGGCCACCCTGGGAGAGCCGGCCCTGCCGAGGCCTCGATTTCAGACTTGCAGCCACCAGGCTACGGGTGAAACTTCTGGGGGTTAGGCCCCCAGTCTGTGACGCCTCTTTACGGCAGCCCCTGGGCACTGGCTACAGTCCGGGACACCTGCTGTCCACTGCATCTCCACGTGGGTGCACATGCCCAGGAATTGGGGGGCCCTTGGAGGCCTTGTCCTTCCCTACCCCAGCGCCACTGGTTCACGGGGCGTGGTCCAGAATCGTGGCACCTGGGGGGCGATGATGGGATTAGGCTGACGGCTGCCGTGTGAGAGGTGCACTGGACGTAGAAGCCCTCTCAGACCCCCGGCGGGGACCTTGCCCGGCCACCCCCTTACGAACGAGGGTCCAGGCTCCGGAGGCGCGATGTGCCTGGGTCAGGGGTTTCCCATGGCTGGTCGGTCAGTCGCTTTGTTAGTTACTGACCAGGGCTCAGGTTCCAAGGAGATGGGCCTCTGCCGGCCACTGACGTCAGCCGGAGGTGTCTGGGGTCAGGGTGGGCGGCAGCGAGGACCGAGAGTGCCAGAGCAGCCCCACGGCAGCACGCAGAGCTTAAAATAACAGCCGGGAGAGAACCCACGCAGCTGCCCGACCGCACGTCGCAGAGTCGGACCAGCCCACGAGTCTCAACATCTTTGCCGTGAGCTCCTGGACCCCCTCAGATGCACGGTTGCCCGTAATCACGTCTGTCTTTAAGGCTCTAACCACTGTTGTTACCAGAAACGCACACCTCACTATCCACGACACTCTTCCCTCTGCGGCATTTGTTTATCTACTTCGCTATTTACGCGTCTGTCTATTTTTGCTGGTTCTTAGCGCAGTATATAATTTTGCGTGTAGTTAGTTAGTGCACGGTCAATCACAGCCAAAGCCTTCAGGGAGGCGGCACTGGGGTGTTGGCCATGGAACAGGCTCTGCTCAGCAAGGGGAGGGGTGTCCCAGCAGGTCGAGGAGGAGGGGCCCGGAGCCCACATCCTTCCTCCCACACCTGTGTGGGTCTCCCGTGAGCCGTCCGTGACGGGCTCTGGGCGGCTGGCTTGGGGTCCCCGTGCACAGCTCCCTTCAGGCCCTGGGCCGGGCATGTCTGGTACCCACTGCAGACACCCCGTTGCCTCTTGGGTCGGTCACACCCAGACGTGGCTTCCCCCGGGTCAGGGTGGCCTGGGCAGCTCTGGGCTGATGGAGCCGGTGTCTGCTCCATGCACTGTATCCTGCCAGCCTGGCCCCAGGCCGCGCTGGGCACCCGGAGGTGACATCAGTGACGAAAAGGCAGTGAGCCGCCGGGAGGACCCGGGGGGCTGCCTGGAGGAGGGGGCCAGGGGTGACAGCAGTATATGAGGAAGGACACCCAGGGCTGAAGAAACGGCTGCCTGGGAGCCCCAGGGAGCTGCCAGCTTCTCCTCTGTGGGGTGGACACTGCCACCTTCCTCCCCTCCCCGTGGGGACCGTCTCCTGGGTGTCGCCTCCTCGTCGTTCCCTTGTTTGGAGCTGCAGCATGCACCCGCGTCCTCTCTCCCTGCCGACCCCCTGCATAGCGGTGGGCTGGGATCCGTACGGGGCCGTATCCTCGAGCTGGGAGGGGCCTTCAGGGGCAGAGTGCCGCCCGCTTTCTCGCACTGTGGTCCCAGGGCCCAGCGCAGAGGGCGGCTTACAGCGGTGCTTACTGTTTGCGGAGGGAAGGAAAGTGAGGCCGCGAGTGGACGCCCCGGTGGAGGCTGTGGCCGTGTGGCCACACCGAGGGGCCACCCGGTGTCACCAAGAGATCTAGGCTCACAGCTCGGGGATGACCAGGGGTGCACCAGCCAGGCCCGGGGAGGACCTGCAGCTTCCCTGGGGCCAGCGGCCAGGCTTCCCTCGTCGGCACCCGCCATCCAGCGCCAGCGCTGCCTGTCTGGTCAGTGTGACTCTTCAGAGCACCCTGGTTTACAGGCAGGCGTGTCCCTCTGCTGGGATGCTGGCCCCCTCAACTCCTCAGAGCAGTGGTGCCCTCCCTGGATTTAGGAGTCACGTGGTGGGGTGAGGAAGCCAGTGAAACCCATGGAGTCGTCACCTGCAAACGAGACGGGTCCCTTCTCGGCAGGTTGGGCTGGTCCGGACACAGACCGGGGCCACTCCAGGCCAGCCTGGCCTCCCATCGCGGAGCCCTGTGCAGCCCAGGTCCTGACTCGTGACCGGGGGCCCTTCCCCTGTGACTCAGCCCTTCATTTCCAGGAGTGGCTGAGATGGGGCACGTTTAACGTCCTGTCGCCCAGGCAAGGCTGCCAAACCCATGCTGTAGAAGCGTGGAGGTCACTGGCCTGACCCGGTGCGTTGGCTTTTACAGGGTGGGTCTGACAGCGTCGTCTGGGGGGTTCAGATGTCCCTCTGGGTCCCTCTGCAGGCGGGTGCCAGGTGGGCACTCGGTGTGGTGCCGGCATGGCTGGTCTCCAGACGCGTCCACTCAGCCCCATCTGTGCCTCTCTTGCAGGTCAGCTGGCCGCCGGCACCTGTGAGATTGTGACGCTAGACCGCGACAGCAGCCAGCCGCGGAGGACGATCGCCCGGCAGACGGCTCGCTGCGCGTGCAGGAAGGGGCAGATCGCGGGCACCACCAGAGCCAGGCCCGCCTGCGTGGACGGTAAGAGCCCCGGCCTGGGCGGCCGTCGGGGGCCACAAGAGGCTGCGTGCCCAGGGTCCACGAGATGCCCCCAGCCCCCAGGACATTCCACCGAGGCGCCCTGCTCGCTGGGCGAGGCCTCGGGCTGCACAGGGCCGCGGTGCCGGTTGTGCACCTGAGGGCTGCCTGCTGGCCGTGGGCGTGGAGGGCAGGCTGGCGGGGAGCCGGGTGCCCACGGGGCCAGAGGGCATTTCTTGGCCAGTCAGGCTTGCTGCGGGCAGAAAGGGTGGAGGCGGTGCCACCAGCGAGATGGCCCTGATGCCCGTGTGGTCTCTGTCTGAGGTGCCAGCGGGGCTCCTCACCCTGCGGGTCTGGCAGGTGGCAGGTGGCAGGTGCCCCAGGCTTCGTGACGTGCAGCGGGGCCGCCACAGGCTCCCAGGACAGCCGACGCGATGTGCCCGTTGGGTAGGCTGGTGGCACCACTGAGGCTAAGCCGGCTGGGGGACAAGACACGTCCTGTTAACATTCTTGCTGAGTTGATACTCAGGCACCTTGTGGGAGGTGGTACCTTTGGGGACCGTCCTCAGAAACAGACCCACAAGCCGTCTTTACAAAGCGGGGAGGAGTCCCTGTGGCTTCCATTAGGGCACCGACGTGGGCGCGTCCCCTGGTGCAGGAGACGCCTTGGGTGCTCTGCGGGGGACCTGGGCATCCCAAGGCTGGACGCAGCGGGGCCCAGCAGGGGTCTGGGGCGGGGCCAGCGGGCGAGTCGGGGAGGCGGCGTTGGAGCCGGGCCGGAGCCCTGCCCAGCCCCAGGACTAGAGCAGGGGGGACACCCCTCTTCTGGGCGGCCTGGGGGCTCCCGTGGGCCTGGCTGGCAGCTGCCCGTGTTGGTCCAGGCTCCTTGGGGTGGATGGCCCCATGCAGGGGTGTGGGGTGGCTGGAGGAGTCGCGGTCACCGTGGTCAAGGTGGAAGTCCAAGGTATCAGCCGGTCCATCCCGTGGGGGCGGCAGGGATGCACAGGGTCGCCCAGAGCTGGACTTGGACCCTGGCTCTTCTGGTCGGTCCCTCCCCTCCCCTACAGCCTCTGCACGGGCTCTGGGGGCCCAGCTCCCTGGTTCAATCTGCTGCCTCCACCAGGGAGTCCCACCGGCTCCCCTGCTCCGACCTAGGACGTGGGGGGAACCACCTTGCCTGCTGCAGGCGGTGCTGGTAAAGGTCACGGGAGAGGTGACGGGCGTGCTGAGCACAGGGCTGGGGCATCGTGAGCTCCTGACCACTCTGGGAGGCTCACCAGCAGTGCTGGCAGGGCTGCATCAGGAGCGAGGACACATCATCCCCGAGGGGGAGGCTTTCTGACAAGCCGGGTGGGTCCCAGTGCAGCCCCCAAAGGGAGAAAGGCCCGCAAGGAAGGGGCCCTCGGGGATGGGGCTGATTCAGGGACCCGGGTCAGTGTCACCAGTGAGCCTGTCCAGGACTGTCCGGGGACCTGGCCGGGGCAGTGAGTCTGCTCGGGGCCCGGGGCCTGGAGCTCTAGCCCCACGTGGCCTCCAGCAGGACAGGGAAGGAGTCGGGGACAGGCCTGGGCTCTTGGCCCGAGGGAGTAGGCCCGGCCCTCACCACTCCAGGTCCCGACGTCCTGTGCACCTTTGGGGCTGAGCTGGCTGCGGGAGCCTCACCCACGGAGCTTGGGGTGCCCAGAAGCACCCTGGGGGTGCACGGGGCTCCAGGACCACCCGGCTGCCCCCGGGACCCGCCTTGCTTCCCTCAGGCCCCTCGGCCACGTGCTACCTGCCTTGTGCTGCCAGCCCAGAAGGGCTCCCTGGGAATGTCGGGGGCTTTCCCACCTGGGGGATGGTGGGAAAGGACTGTGCCGTGGGGGGCGCTGGAGGCTAGTGGAAGGATGCTGAGGCAGCTGGTGCCTTTGGAGGATCTGGAGCAAGGAAGCACCCGTGCTGGCGTCAGGTTTGTTTCTAAGAAGCTGTTGTCTGTCCTTGTTAAGAGCGTCTAGCCATCGGCATCCCACGGACGGGGTGTGATTGGACAGCCAGATGTCCATGCGCAGTGCTAACGTCCTTGTCTCTGGGGACCATCCTCAGAAACAATCACGGACAGTCTTTACCGAGAGGAAAAGCCTAGCTACTCCGAGGCCGCTCCACTGACCCTAGACTCTGTCTGCCCAGTGGGTCGCCGGTGGACCGCCTTGACCCCCAGTGAGCTGGGCTAAGCCACCACATCCCTATCTGAAGCTCCTGTGACTAGAAGCGGCCAGAGCGCCTTCTGGGCTGACATTGATGGATTCTTCCCGGCCGGGAGGGAGGGAGCGGGAGGTGCGGGCCGCTCCCCTCCCCTCTGGTCATTAGCTCTGGGAGCCTTCGGGAGAGTCAGGTCAGAACTGATTACTAATTGAATCTGGGTCTGCTCATCCGAAACCGCGTTCTCACCCCTCTCCTGTGAGCCTCCCCGCGCGTCAGGAGCTGGGTCCCAGAGACCCAAATTAAAACCCGGCCGTTTTCCAGGGAGGCCATACAAATCAGTTAGCTGGCATTTTTTGCACAGCGGGCATTTCCAGGCTGCCATCTAATTTAATTTTTGCCTTTCTGTTTTCTTGCTCTGTGCACATCATGTTTCCTCAAGTGTGAATCGTGCTGCTAAAGAGGAAACTCGGGTTGCATGGGCTTGTTTGGAATTCCGTAGGAACGGGCCTTAAATTGGGATGGTTTGTGCTGACCCTGTCATGTTTGGTAAATACGTGGGCTTGAAGTACTAGAGCCCAGCTGCATCTGTTCACGTGTTTATTCATTTATTTATTAACTTATCGTTCATTCATTTGCCCACTCACTCATTCTTTTGATCAAATAAGGTGTTTGCTCCTGGGTGGAGGAGAGCTGGAAGGGGAGATTGACTCTTAGGGTACCTAGTACCTAGAACATGCAGTGCTGGGGGACTAGGGTCCAGACTGTGGGGCAGGGGCTGGGGGACCCCAGAGTACAGCCGTCACTTCCTGTCCAGGACCTTAGCAAAGTTGCATCTTCAAGGGAGCATTTGAGCAGGGTACCAAAGGATGAATAGGAGCTCACCAAGAAAGTATCTCTTTGTAAAAGGAGGGGGCTGGTGGTGAGAGGGGAGCTCCTGGCCGTGTTTCCGCAACCCCCCCCCCGCAGCCTGGACCCTAACCCTAACCTGCCTAGGGTCTTTCCAACTCATGGAACCATCAGAGAAAGAGTTTCTCAAACAAGCCCCACTATCCCTGCAAGGCTCCACATCCTTACACACAAACACAGAATGGCACCTACCCTCGGGGCTGCCACTGGTCATGGACACCTCGGTTAAAAGCCTCCTCTGCTGGCACTGCAGCTCTGGAAGGCTCTGAGGGCCCCTCTCCACCGGTGGAAATGCGTGTGGCCCTGACGCCCCTCTGCAGCACCACTGAGAGGACCGAGGCCCAGTCCCCAAGCCCCGCCCCGCCCAGTACACAGCAGGTCACCCACAGGCAGCTCCACTCTCCCTGAAGTGGCCTCTCTCTTTATAAAGGTAGGCTCTTCCTCCCATCAGCTGAATCCTCATGAAACTCTCTTGGAAGAGAACAAAGTAAAGAAAACAGCGTGGTGCCCAGGGGCCGGGCACGGGCAGTCGGGCGGGAGAAGAGAGGGTTGTTTCTGGAGTAGCGCTGCCCCAGCCATGGTGGGGGTGGGGGGTGAGGGCAGGGGTCTTAGGCCGGGCCCGGCAGGGTTCCTGGGAGCCATGGGGTGTGGCGGGCAGGCGGAGTTCCGCACAGGCCTGTCGTGAGGGCCGCTGCGGCCCTGAGGAGGGGGTCGCAGCCTAGGCTGGTGCAGTCCAGTCTGGAGAGGGTCCTCCTGTGTATGGCCTGCCAGGCTCTCCGGAGCCCCTGCCAGGACCTCCTGGCTGATGCTGTTGACCCCTGGCACCTGCTGGGAGCTGGCCTGTCTTCTCGCCAACATGCCTTTGTATTCCTGAGCGGGGAACTAATGCATCCAGGTCGCATCCCTGGACATCAGGGTCAGATCTCGTAATACACCGTTCCTTTCCGGGGAGCCTGGGATGCAGACAGGGCCCAGGGTGTTGGGTGGAAAGCCGTGGCCCCAGGCCTCCTGGGTGCTCACCAGCTGTGCGCACAGATTGGGTAACAGCTGAGCGTCACCACACTCCTCTTAGAGTGAGAGGAGGTGTGATGCTCAGAGGCTCTCTCTGAACTGATGTGCCAACCTAGGGAACCACCCGTCCCCCATTTACATTCTTCCCAGCCATGTATGAGACATGCATGTTCCAGACATGGCCTTTGAGGGATTCTGCTGAGGAAGCTGGAGCAGGGATGGCTGTTTGAGAGAGGTCTGCGTGCAGATGGCTGCTGTGGTCTGGGATGAGTCTGGGTCCCCACCAGGGACGAAGTGAAGACCTAGAAGGGGCACCTCATTAGTAGATGCAAGGAGTTGAGGGCGCAGAAATAAACCCTTGCATCGCATCAGCTGATCTTCCTCAAGGGCGCCAAGACCAATGGGGAAGCGGTAGTCTTGTCAACAAGTGGCACTGGGACATCTGGATTTCCATGTGCAAAAGAACGAGGTTGGATCCCTGCCTCACGCCATATATATGCCAGCAACCTCAACATGGATCAGAGACCTAAATGTTAAGGGCTAAAATGATGAAACTTGTAGCAGAAGACAGGGGTGACTCTTTATGACCTTGGATTTGGCAAAGGATTCTTACATATGACACCAAAAGCACAAGCAACAAGAGAAAAATAGAGAAATGGGACTTCACCAAAATGAAAAACTTTGGTGCCTCAGAAGACACCATCAAGAAAGTGAAAAGACAGCCCACAGAATGGGAGAACATATTTGCAAATTGTGGATCTGATAAGGGACCTTCATCTAGAATATATAAAGGACCCCTCCAACTCAAAAATGAGAAGACAATTAACACAATTTTAAAATTGTCAAAGGATCTGAGTAGACATTTCTTCAAAGAAGATAGACGTGAATAACCAGATGCCAGCCCTCATGAGTCAGCAGGAAAATGCAAATTAAGTACACAGTAAGACACTGCTTCACACCCCAAAGCGTGGCTTAGACTCCAACCGTCAGATGACAACAACTGTTCCCGAGGGTGTGGAAAAATCGGAACCCTCCTACACTGCTGGTGGGAATGTAAAAGGGAGCAGCTGTTTTGGAAAAATGATCCTGATTAAACAAGAGTTATCCTAGGATCTAACAGTTCCACTCCGAATGGAATCCTAGGTATTCCCCAGGAGAAATGAAAACATACATCCACTCTGTCGACTGAAAAAAAATGGCACAACGTGAGGGTTGGGAGTTGAGTTTTATTTGGGGCACAGTGAGGACTACAGCCCAGGAGACAGCCTCTCAGAGAGCTCTGAGGGACTGCTCCAAAGAGGCGGGGGGAAGGTCAGTATAGATGAGATTTTGGTGAAGGGGGAGTCCATGCAATCAAGCACATATTTTCTGCAGAAGGTTTCTGCAAGTCACGAGGAGCAGACGTCACCATGAAGGATTTGAGTGCTTCCCTACATAAGAGGAGATGCAAGAATTGCATCTGAAGGCCTGTGCTGACAGTTTTTCCCGGAGCACAGAGAGCCTGTTTCCTGATCTCCACCCTGAACTCCTTTCGGGGGAGGGGGGGTTGAAGGTCAGCAGCTGCACCGGCTCAGGATTTAATCCTCGTAGAGGTAGACGACACGTGCCAATTTGTAGCTGGCAACTCAGAAACGTGTCCACACACATTCACAGAAGCACCTGCCCTGCCAGACAGAAGGTGGAAACAGCCCAGACGTCCATCAGTGGACAGATGGGCAAACGGAGCGGAGTGTGTCCATATAATGGAACGTTACTGAGCTGTACAAAAGAATAAGGATCGACACACGTTCAGCTGGATGAACCTGGAAAGCAGGACGCTCAGGGAAGAAGCCAGACCCAGAGGGCACGTGGTGTGTGATTCTGTTTACGTGGGACAGGCAGATCCGGAGAGACAGAGAGCAGATGAGTGGCTACCAGGGGCTGGGGAGTGATAGGTAGGGGAACGGGCTTTCTTCTGGGGGGATGAAGAGGCCCTAAAACTGACGCGACGGATGCACGGCTCTGGATGCACTGAAACCACTGAATGATGCACTTTTTTTTTTTTTT
>NW_021703783.1:99124654-99333564 GCF_005190385.1 Monodon monoceros
AAGCGGGCCTCTCACTGTTGTGGCCTCTCCCGTTGCGGAGCACAGGCTCCGGACGCGCAGGCTCAGCGGCCATGGCTCACGGAGCGGCATGTGGGATCTTCCCGGACCGGGGCACGAACCCAGGTCCCCTGCATCGGCAGGCGGACTCCCAGCCACTGCGCCACCAGGGAAGCCCATGATGCACTTTTAAGTCGTGAATCGTAAGGTGTGTGAATCGAGGCAAAGCCCACACACGTGCACAGAGCTGATGAGGGGGCTGAACTGGGAAGGCGGGGTGGGGGGGGCATTGCACGAGGCAGGGGGCGGGGGAGACGTGACGGGGGCGGGGCCGGCACTCCAGTCACCCCTGAGCAGTGAGGACCAGGGGTCAGGACGCGGGCTGTTCTACAGCCTGGTTGGGTTGGAGCTCAGGTTGGAGAAGGTCTGACAGGGGAGGCGAGTGTAGACCACCGTTCCTTAAACTCTGATGGCAGCGCCCGGTGTCTGCTTTGTAGGATACGGTAAAAATCACATAACTGGGAAACAAAATTTCAGAGAGCGTTTGAGTCGAAGTCTGCTTTGTGTTCGATCCAGCACAGCCTGGACGGCCCCTCTGTCACACTGGCCTCGCGGCATAAGGAGCAGCGTGGGCCGCGGCCTCAGTAGCATGGTCTGCAGACCCCCCCCACCCCAAGGTCCTGTGAAGGGGCAGGGAGGCTGGGACCTGGCTTTGAGGCTCAGAAGCGAAAGGGAAGGAAACGTGAGGCCTTTAGATGCTGGTGGAGAGAACGAGGCAACAGAGAGGAACGGAGAAGCTGGGAGTGGCTGGAAATTCCCAGAAGGGTGTTAGGGGTTAGGGGCCCAGGGCTGCCTCGGGGGACGGGCAGCTCCCCGCTGTGAGGACTGGACGGAACCCGGAGGCCCATGCCTGGGTGGCCCTTAGTTCTCCATCAGGTGGGGGCCTTGGTGTTTCAGCACCCAGCTCTGCAGCCTCACCTGATCACCCTGCTTCTCCCCAGGGCCATTGCAGCATCGCTAGGGTGGGTGCAGAGGCAGAAGCATGAGATGAGAGGAGGGGGCCGTCACGGGCAGCACAAACCTGATGGGGGCTGAACCGGGCAGATGCGGTAGCAGAAACCCTGGAAGGCTTCCTGGAGGAGCTGAGCCCTGTGTCCCAGGGAGGTGGCCACGCCCACCTGTGTTGCTCCGTGTCCCTGGTTGTGCCCTAAACCCCCAGAGTGTCCTTTAGCAGCAGACTTGAATGAGTGGTCACCCCACGTCCACGTCCAGACCCCAGATTCCATTCTTTGAGAGGAAAGGGGACAGGATTCAGAGCAGACAGCAGGCCTCCGTCTTTGGGGGCAAAAGCTTTTAGGTGTTTTAATACTTGGAAAAGTGAGTGTGCATATTTAGAAACCTGTGTATGCCCTTTATGCAGGTGAGTGGCCTCCAGCAGTTCGGCGGAGCTCTGTGAGCTGTGGGTAGAGGAGCAGCAGAGGTGTGAGTGAGGGTCCAGCCCTGCCTGGCCTCCTGCACCACCCTTTATCTGTGTCACCTGCTCTCTGGAGTCTGCTAGCCCTGCCCCCCGTGGTGGGCCGAGCAGGCTTGCAAGAGTCGTGTTAAATTTTCAGAAATTTTGTGAGCTAACTGCTATATACAGCCGTTAGTAAAAAGTAAGTTATTTAACCCTACCTGTACATAAATTATATTAAAAAGAAAGATATCCACCTTAAGGCTCTAAAAAAAGAAAAAGCTAAACCCAAATCAAGTAGAAGGAAGAAAATAACAAAACTTAGAATGGAAATAAATAAAACAGAGACTAGAAAAAACAGTGGACATCAACTAAACCAAAAGTTAATTATTTGAAAGATAAACCAAAAGTTAATTATTTGAAAGATAAACAAAAATATCGAAACTTTATTTTTAACTAGACTGATCAGAGAAAGAGAGAGAGAAAAGGCTCAGATTACTAAAGCAGAAACTAAAGGGAGGACCACCCTCTTTATTTTTACTATCCTTCACAGAAACACAAAGGGTGGAAAGGAATACTATAAACCGCTGTGTGCCAACACATTAGGTAACTTGGATGAAAGGGACACCTTCCTAGAAACACACAAATTGACTTAAGAAGAAATAGAAAGTCTGAGTAGACCCATGACAAGTCAAGACAGCGAGTTAATAATCTAATAACATCCTAGCAAGAAAAGCCCGGGACCAGATGGTTCCACTGGTGAATTCTACCAAATTTAGAGAAGAATTAATGTCAATTCTTCTCAAACTCTTCCAAACAAAACACTTCTTGACTCACTCCGTGAGGCTGGGTTTACCCCAATACCAAAAGTATCAGGAAAAGGCATTACAAGGAAACTACAGACCTTATAGATACAGATGCAGAAATCCTCCACAAAACACTAACAAACTGAGTCCAGGAGAGTATGAAAAGATTGTACGTCACGACCAAGGAGGATTTATCTCAAGGGTGCAAGAGTGGATCAACATAAGAAAATCAGTAGCTGTGATATGTGGTATTAATAGAATAAAGATCGAAAGTCACATGATCGCGTTAATAGCTGCAGAAGAAGCATTTAACAAAATCCAACGTCCTTCCAAGATAAAAACGCTCAGCAAACTAGAAACAAAAGGGAACGTCTCAACGTGACAAAGGGCATCTATGAAAAGCCACCGGGCAGCATCGTACTCAGTGGGAAGACTGGACGCTTTTGCCCCAAGATCAGGAACAAGACGAGGATGTCTCCTCTGGCCACTCTGTTCAGCATTGTCCTGGCAGCATGGCCAGGGCAGCTGGGAGACAGGTAAACAGAAGTCATCCTGATGGGAAAGGAAGAAGTAAAGCTATCTATTCACAGATGATATGATCTTCTGCAGAGAAAATCTGAAGGAATCCATGTACACGCTTAAAAGTAATAAAGGAGTTCGGCAAGGTTGTGGGATGCAAGGTCAGTACACAGAACTCAATGGAATTTCTCCACAATGGTAGGGAGCAATCTGAAAATGATCTCAAGAAAAGAATTCCACTTTGCAATAGCTTCAGAAAGAATGAAATACTCAAAAATAAATTTAGCAGAAGTGCCAGACTCGTGCACTGAAAGGTATAAAACAGAAAGCTAATAACGTCGCCTCCCTCATCTTACACATTTTAGTCAGCATTTGAGGATTATCAGTGTGTAGAGAAGAGGTATCTGTGCAACATCTTGGAGGAGATTCTCTCCAGGAACCAGGAGCTGATGTGCCCCAGCGTGTGGTGGGAACCCTCGTGCTCTGATTGCAGCCGTTAGCAGGGACGCTTGTGACATTATTCAGAGAAGGGTGCAGGGGGCTCGGCGCTGATCAGCAGACAGATCTGCAGGCCGCCTGCCTCCCATCCCGCGCCTGTAGCTCAGGGACATCGCAGACACTCGTCGTGGCGGGGGCGTGCGTGAGACCCTGTTACACAGGGCTCTGCCCAGGGTCCCCTGGGAGTCCCCAGGCCCTGTCCAGGCCGATGCAGGCAGGTCCCCGTCCCTGAGATTGTTGATCCTCTGTCTCCTTCAGGAAGGAGGGCAGAGGGGGCGCTCAGCTCTGGAGCCCCTGACCCTGGGCGGAGTTTAAATTTGGATTTTTTCAGGACCCCCCAGGCAAAGCTGCAGTTGACGTGGGCGCGTCAGAGCTTTGCGAACAGTTCCTAAAGGCTAGCATGTGCAGGTTTATGTGGTCACCAGGGCCTTGCTGAAGGCTTTAAATGAATCACTGGTTTTATTTCCACAGACGCCCATTGAGGGAAGCAGTCTTATCCGCCCCCCTTTAAAGACTGGAGACTGGACCACAAGGGGGATGGAGCTTGCCCCAAGTGGTCAGCTGCAGCCTGGAGGCCCCTGGGTTTCAGTGTCCCCCAGGAAGCCACAGTGCCCTCTGGGAAACATCCAGCAGTGCTGAGAGGCCCAGACCTGGGTGCAGAATGAGAGCAGCCCAGGCTGTTGGCCTCAGCGAGGACCCCGGGGAAGACGGGACAAAAGGTCCTGACTGTGTCCTGAGATGTGTGGGGGAGTGGAGGAAGCACAAAACCCCAGGGGAGGAAACTGGACTCAGGCCGCAGCATCCTGGGAAGACTTCCTGCAAGAGGTGACACCAGCGCTCATCACTGGGCCATGGCTGCCCGGAGCAGGTGGGCGTCAGCTGGCAGCAAACCAGGGTGCTTGCTGGCTGCTGGGCAGTGGGTAACGTCACGGGCAGAGTCTCTGAGAGCCGTGCTGAGGACACAGTGCCCGTCAGAACCCGTGGTTGAGTCCCCCTTCCTTCCTGGGCTGGTGGCTGCAGAGGAGGGAGGCAGCGGCCCCTCTCTCTCGTCCACACCTTGCTCACGTTCACACGTGCCAGCACAGGGTCACACTGGTGCTCAGCCTGGTGGCAGGGCCGTCCTTGGCCCCAGTCCATTGCCCGGCTCTGGGCCCGCAGAGGGAGATACCCCAGCTGCCGCGGTCTAGCGCCGGGGGGCCCTGCCTGGGGGTCGACCTTGTGGAGGGAGAGAGTGGGTGCAACCCGCCTGCCATGCTGGTCACGTCCACTCCTGAGGGTGGAGGTCACAGGAGCTGGACACCATGGGTCCCGTTGCTCCCAGGGAGTCCAGCCCCTTTTCAGGGAGTCCAGCTTCTGTAGAGCAGACAGACCCTGGCACCGTTAGTTTCAGGGCAGGCCCAGGAAGTGGGGTGTGGTAGGGACCCCTCTGGGAGGAGGGTGGGGCCCGGCGTCCTTTACTAGCCTCTCCTTCCCGCCGAAATTGCCGGCCTCGTTAGGCGAGGCCCCCGCGGCTTTCCTCTGTGCTCTGGAGCGGCTACCCCCACCCGGGGCTGGGAAGGCATCCCTCCCGGGCCTCCTGGCGAGGAGTGGCTTCCCTAGGGGCTGAGTGTGGGCCCTGGGGCTCTGCACCTCCCAAGGAGGCCCTTCTTTGAGGGAAGCTCATGCTCTTTCGTGTGATTTGAAATTTCAAACTCGGTTCAGTAGCGTGGTAAAAACCAAATCAAAACCAGGGAAATTGTCGACAAAACAATTGCATTTTAATCCAGGGAGCCGGCCTGCCCCCATGTCCTACTGGCTCCGGGCATGGACGCAGGGGCAGCTCTGGTCACTTTCAGGACCCGCGTGGAGGGAGCCGCCTGCGCAGCCTTCCAGGTAGGGCTTGGGGGGGCGGGAGGGGCCGGGTCCTTTGACCAGCTCCTCAGGCCGTGGTGGGGGGCAGGGGCTGATCCCCACCTGCTGGGAGCACGGGTGGTGTCTGACCGCCTTTTGGAAGATCTCTGCCCTGCTCTCTGGACAGGAAAGTCAGGGCACTGGGTGCTGGGAGAGGTCAGGCTGGTGATGGAAGCGGCAGTGACGGTGGACGGGCGAGCCAGGAGGCCGGGTGGTGGCACTCACCGTGGGGTTGTTGAGAAACTGGAGGGAGAAGCCCTGAGCCCGCCCTGGGCGCGGCCTGAGCACAGTGCAGAGAGGTGTCTGTGCCGACCGAGGGGGCCCTGGGCGTGGCCTGAGCGCTGTGCCCCGGCAGGTGTGGCTCACCTGTGGGCCAGGGAGCAGGTGCCCAACAGGGGCCTGGAGGCAGGTCCAGGGGCTCCCCTGGGTGGTGTGAAGGCGAGTGAGGTCAGCAGGGAGGAAGCTCAGGACAGAAATACGGCTCCTGGCCAGGTGGCCGGGCTCCAGGCCGCGACTGCCGCTCAGAGCCCAGGCTGGGGGAGGGACGGCAGCGTCCGGCAGGGCAGTGATGTCAGCGTCCCCTTCCTTGCTCTCCAGGGCTGTAGTTGGGTGGGGGGGGGGGGGGAAGGAGGCCCCCGCAGCAGGGAGCTGCAGAGGTGAATGAAAGTGTCCCTTTAATTGTTCAGATGCCCGGCAGGGTCCGCAGAGCCTGCCTGCCTGATGGGCGAGAAGCAGCCGCGTTTGCCGCCGGAGCCCGGGGCCTGGTGGTCGGAGGAGCCCTGGGGGGGGCGTGGGCCCTTCGGGTCAGTGCGACCCCGTGAGGATGGTTCTCTGCGTCAGCGGGAAGGGCCCTCCTCACCTGTGCCTTAGCTGCTTGTGGTTTAGCTTTACTCTCCTCCTTTTAAGTGTCCTCGGCTGGTAGTCGAGCAGCTGATCTAACGCAGATTTTACCGGTAACTGGGGAAGGTATGGTGTTCACGACCTGGGTCCACAGCTTCGGGAGCGGGGTGCCGCCCGTGAATGTCAGAGTCGGGGCCCCCATACGGGGGTTAAGTACCCGAGTCCTTGCAGGTCCAGTGCCCAGCTGCCCACATGACCTTGGCCGTCACCTCCACCCTGAGCACCAAGGGTCCCTCCAGGGTGGACGTAAGGGCAAAGGGCAAACTGCAGGACCCTGGACCCAGCGATTCGTGTTTCCTAGGGGACTGGGCTGCACAAGCTCCTGGGGCAGCAAACCAAAGATACAGGTGTGTGGGTTTTTTTGTTTTTTTTAACATCTTTACTGGGGTGTAATTGCTTTACAATGGTGTGTTAGTTTCTGCTTTATAACAAAGTGAATCAGCTCTACATATACATATGTTCCCGTGTGTTTTTAAAGAGATGCATCATCGCCTTTGAATGCGAATGTGCCTCTGACACCTGAACAGTAGCACCAGGGAGAAGAAAACAAATGCAGCCCTTCCTCACGAAAGGCTTTCCCTCCAGCATCAGGCATCCCTGGTGGCCGTGGGAATCCAGGTCTATACAGTTACAGATTCATAACGATGCCCGTGTAGGCAAGTTCAGAAACGATTTCATGACCTTGCATAGGATGTGGAAGTCCAAAATAAGTGTTTATTCTTTTACAAAATACTTTAATTGAAATGTAACACACGCAGGCTTGCACTACTCGCCCGCCAGAGCCTGGATGCTTCACCCCCCACCCCAGTCCTACCCCCTCCCGTTACTAGTGCCCCGTCTTCTGGAACCTCGTGTTAATGGAATCAGACAGTACATAGACTTCTGTGCCTGGCTTCTCTCACTCACCGCGTCTGTGAGATCAACCTTGTTGTGTGAAGCGACATCTTGTTATTTTTATTGCTGTGTGGAATTCCATTGCTTGGCTGTACCGTAATTTATCTGTCTGTTCTAAAGAAGATGGGTGTTTGGGTTATCTTGAATTTTCAGATATTATGAGTGCCGTGGCTGTGAACATGTGCGTGTGTCTTTTCGTAGACATGCACACTCATTAATGGTGGGCGTATGTATACCCAGCAGTGGCACAGGTGCAAATCAGCTATGGTAGGTCCGCCCGAAGCGATTCTCAAAGTGCCTGTACCATTGGAGCTGCCCCAGCAGTGTATGGCGGTGCCATTTGCTCTGTGTTCCAATCAACACTTGTTGTCGTTGGTCTTTTTAGTTTAGCCGTCCTGTGGGGGTGTAGTGTGGCAGCTTGTTTGGGTGTTGACGTGCATCCCTCTGTTGAGCGGTTAATAACAAGTGTGATTCCCCAGGCTTCCTGGGCAGGTGGAAAGCATCTCTCGTGAAGCATCTGTCAAAGGACCGGGCGGTTCGTTCCGTGATTCCCAGGAGCGCTTTCTTTATTCTGAGTCTGAGTCCTGCACTGGGGGCTTGTACTGCTAACATCTTCTCCCAGGCTGGTGTGGTCACTGGCTTACTGGTGTGTTTGGATGAACAGAAATTCCCAATTTTAACCAGGTCTAATTTACCGGTCTCTCCTCTTACGTCATGTGTTTTGCTGGTCGGGGGCTGGTCCCTCGTGTCCTCCCACGAGCTCTGTCGTCCACGTCACACATGCGGGTCTGTGATCCAGTTCTTATTGATATTTTACGTGGTCTCAGACGGATCTCAGATCTCATTTCCAGCATCGCTATTGAAAAGTTCTAACCTTTCAAGCTCATAACAATTGTAGGTAAAGTTCGGAAACATGATTTTGAAGCAGAATGGAAGAGCTGGGTCCTTTCCCTGATTATGTTTTGCTAATTAGCTAATTATGTCCTACTATCTAATCAGTTGAGAGCTGGGGCTGAGCTCACCCGTGGATTGCTATATATACTTACCCCACCCCGCCCCCGCCGGCCTGGAACGCTAACAAGGTCATGGAATCTCTGTCTTCCTGTTTCCTTTTCCACCTTCCTGAGCATCTCAGGCTGGAGTTGGCAGGAGGAAGTGACAGCTGATTCTCCCCACATTCCCCCCGATGCCCCCACTCTGCGTCCACCCAGCCCTGGCCTTGTGGGTCCTCCCACGTGGGCACAGGGCGGGGTTCCACAGGGTGAGGATGCTGGCCTTGCACTGTTGCCGTGAGGGCAGGACAGACGGACAGGCAGAAGAGGGGTCCGGCCTGCTCCTCCATCCGGAGCTGTCGGCCTGGGGTGGGCCCTTGTGCCCGATGATGGGCCACGCTGCACCCGCAGACGGTAGGGGGATCTCTTCTCTCTGGCGTGGTCCGGCAGGCGGGAGAGGACCCCGCGTCCCGGTTCTCCCAGCTCTGTGCTCTGGGGAGACAGGCCGATCTCTTGTCCTGCTGAAGACTGGGCCACATGTCTTCTTCCACATTGTCTGGCCGGATCGGGTGTTTTTCCTTCGTCTGTTTGATTTTAATTAATAGGTGTTATTTTTAGAGAAGTTTTCGGTTCACAGAAAAACAGAGCAGAAAGTACAGAGTGTTCCCACATGCCCCCCATGTTCCCATTGTTAGCATTAAGGATGGCATTGTTAGTGCATTTGTTACAAGTGAGGGGCCGACAGTGATACACTTTTATCAGCCAAAGTCCACCATTCACATCAGGTTCCATCTCTGTGTTGTGCGGTGTCTGGGTTTTGCCAAATACGTCGTGTCAGGGACCGTGTCGGGGACGGTATCACACAAAATAGTTGCACTGCCCTAGAGCCTGCTGTTGGAGCTAGCTGGCACTCCACAACGCTCGGGGGCCGTTCCCTGAGATGGGGGGCTCCCTGTGGCAGGTGGGAGGGAGCTGGTACCTGGGGTATGCCTGCCCCTGCCCCCTGGCCGGGCCCCGAGGCCTGGCTCCATGCAGGGCAGCCCCGAGGCTGGCATCATGCCCCTGGAGGTCAGCAGGGAGGCCGGAATGCAGCTGCTTCTTCCCCTTCATGCCAGGAAGCCAGTCTGATGGTGAGCTGGGAGGTGAGATGCTGAGCCACGCCTGTGCTCCCAAGGGCAGCCCACCCTCCCAGAGCCCGGCCCCACGGAGGAGCCAGCGCCGGGGGGGCAGCCGTCGTCGGGGGGCCTGGATCTATGCTGTCACCAGGCCAGAGTCGGAGCAGGACGCCCATGGAAGAGGGACCCAGTGCATCCAGAGACCCGGCCGAGCACCTGCCAGCCATGGCGGGGGTGGGATGAGACTGAACCCCGAAGGTGGAGCCTGGGCCTCCTGCTCCCCTCCCCCAGAGCACCCACTCTTTCCTGTGCCCACCTCCTGCCCGGCTGGAGAGGCTTCTGTGGTTCCAAGTTGCAGAGATCCCTGGGCCGGCCGCTTCCAAAGAGGCTTCCGTCCACACTGGCAGCCCTGTCTGTCTGGGGAAACCCAGACGAGGACCCTGAGGATTGGGGGGCAGAGGGCAGCAGGGCACGGTCCCTGTTTTGCCATGAAGAGCTAGTAGGGCTTCTGGAAGGCAGGTGCTGGGTGCCCCGCGAGGAGATTGGAGGAGGGGGCCCAGAGCCGGCACCCCGTGCAGCCAGGCCCAGTGCCCTGGGGCCTAAGAGGTCCAGCCTGGGAGCCAGAATCACCCCTTCCCAGCCTGGTTACCGCCGCCGAACGGCGTAATCACCATCTGCCTCGTGCCTTCCACCCAGGAGATGAGCGCCTGCTGCAGTGAGAGGGACCGCGGCCCCCGAGAGTCAGGAGGCAGAAGACAAGGGGAGAGGCTGGAAACCTTCTAATAAAATTGCATTTCCTGAAATAGCCGTGACCGTGATGGTGATGTGCCTGCCGCCATACTGGTTCTGACACGGGTACCACACACACATTAGCGACGTCTCCACGTTCGTCCTGCACCCGGGTCCTGGGCTGCTCTCTCCTGTTGGTGTTTATTCATCTCGCGGGCTTTGGGGAATAGTGAGGCTGCTCAGCGCGCCAGCACTGCATTGTAACCCGCCGCCCACTTAATTCAATTTCTCTTCTGTTCTGACTCCGCTGACAAAAGTAATCGGCGTTTGGCTGCCAGGGCTGCAGTTTCCACCGAGAGCTGAGTCTCCAGGTGTCCCCGATGTCCCCGGCCTGAGAGGGCTGCACGCCTCGTTCTCGGGATGGGCAGAGCCCCCAACACCCCCTGCTGCCCTGATTCCCAGCCCAATGGGGCAGAGGAGGTCCCGTCTTCAACTTTAATGGATTAATCGAGATGACAGCAAAAGCCCAAGTGATATAACTGGGCATGGCTTCATCTCCAAAACCCTTAAAAAAGGAGAGTGGGACCCACGGAGACCCATTCAGGCTAAAGGCACCTCTGGGTCCCTGATTCAAGCCTAGTCACTTGCATTCCTCCATCAGGACAAGTCGTGTCGGGAAGGACCGTGTGCGTCTGTCTCCCTCCAGGTGGACCTTCACGCTGGCGCCACCCCCAGTAGGGGAGGGAGCCCGTCCTCAACCTGACCTGGGTCACTAGCTGCCCGTGAGCCTCAGGTCACCTCTGAGGAGTGAGCATTACTGACCTGCCCCAGGCCAGCAGGGATTCCCAAGGCTCCAGGTGGCAGGTTCCTTGGAGAAGAACCTACGAGAAAGGGTCCTTTTGGAGTCCCTCCCAGGAGCAGTTTAGCACCGTGGCCTCTCTTTCTGAACAAGGACAGTTTAAATGGTCCAGAACTGGGCACTGTGGGCTGTGGCATCGTTCCGGAGCACCTGCTCTGTGGCAGGTGAAGCACCTGTCCTCGGGCACCTCCCCAGCCCTGTCCCTCCTGGACTTTGCACAAGGGGAGTCCATGCTCACCAGTGGCCGAATAACAGGACATCACAGAGCTCAGATCCCACAGACCCCCACGCGGGGCTACCTCCTGCCTGAGCTAGCCTCAGTTCAGCTCGTCGGGAATGGAAAATCGGGACCTCCGGCCCCTCCTCCGTCTGGCAGGCTGCCCTGGTCAGCTGTCCAAGCCTGTGTGAATCACAGAAAGATGAAGGATGGACTTTAGGAGCCAGATAACCCGGTCTTGAGTTGTGCGTTTAAATCCTTTCGGAGGGGGTGGCTCTGGGCTGTGAATGCGCCGCGGGGCTGGCGCCTGCGGCCCCCAATCCCATAACTTGCTGCTTCTCGGGATGGCCTCCCTTAATTGTGGCTTTCGTGATAAATAAATGCATTATCTGTTACCACTCCTTTATGGAGGGTGTTCGTGCCCTGCAGAGGTCGTTATGATTTGGCACACGGAGAGGTTTGGAGCTCTCTTTAATGGAGGGTCTCGCTGGAACAAGGCTCTGTGGACAGACCACTTAGAAGGTGCTGGGAGGTCCATCCAGTGCGCACTCGATAAACGCGCCCCCACGCGCTCTGTTGAACTCACGCGGCCAAGCCTGTGGCCGCTGTCAGCTCAGACCCAGGAGAGCACTGGCTCAGGCCAGCCCCCCACCCTGCCTGACCCTGCAGAGGAGGCTCGAGGGCCGAGGATGGAGGGGGTCTGCTGGGGGCGGCCTGGGCAGAACGGAGCCCAAGGTCAAAGCTCCCAGCAGGACGGAGCTGATTCGGAGCCACTGGGTAACGACCCTGTGAACTTGCCAGCTCATCAGGCTGTAGGAAATGCGGGGTCGAGGCATTTTGTCACGGCCCTGACGGCGAGGAGGCACCTCCCGTGTTGGATGAGGGCGATTTTACATGATGGAGACGATGATTAACAGCGGCTTCTCCGCAGCAGGCTTTACGGGCCTCTGGTGACTATATTCTATGTAATAAATATGGCAGGGAAGCACCGTCTCCAAAGGCCGGGACAGTCAGTCCTGACTGACCTGTTTGAATGAAAACCCTAAACCTCGTGGAGTCAAACTGTCATCCCTCGTTACCCATAAATTAGGGGGCCGGGGGGACATCACCCAACGTGTATCTACCAGGAAGCACTAGAGATTTTCGTATTCCAGGGATGCGGTAAGCCCAGGAGGACCAGAGCACGCCACTTGGACACACTTCTTAAATCACGAGGTTGGTTCCTTGTCGCAGCGCAGAGGCCGGGAGAGCCATGACCTCGGTGACGGCAGCTGCCGTCAAGGGCTCCCCAGGAACGGGCCAGAGCGGGAGGAGACTCAACAGGGGGACAGCTCCTGACAGGTCGCTCCCCCCAACCATCCACCCGGCACCGCAGGACCAAGGCCTTCTCCCGCACTGGAGACCCCAACCACCCAGTGCGTCTCTGGAGAGGCTGCCTTGCTCCCCGACCTGAGGTGTTCCATGGCGAAGCACAGACATTCTCAGCGGGATGGGGAGGGCCCTGCTGGGGCTCGTGGCCGGGGAGGGCCTCCACTCCTGCAGGGAAGTCAGAGCATCCAGCCCAACTGAACCAGGAGTGTGAGGCCTTTGGTGTCTCCTGCTAGCCCTGCTGTTGGGGCAGAGCCGTGTCCAAGGGGACCTGCGGTCCACAGAATGTCCCTGCAGCACACCCCACACGAGCAGGCAGGTTTGTGAGGCGATTGCCCAGGCCCCGCAAGCCCCACGGGCACCCTGGACATGCAGGCAAGACTGTGGCCCCTCCCCCAAAATAGCTGGAGGGAGGCTCACCTGCGACTCATCCCGGCTCCTGCTGCAGCCCCGGCCAGGCTCGCAGGAAGAGAGAAGCTGCCTGTCTCCAAGACTTGAATGATGTCCGACAACTGGGGAGTGAGCCCAGGGCGTGGATCTGGTTACTTGGGTTCCAATCATGAGTCTTTCACTGAGTAACGGTGTGTCTTTGAAGAAACCCCTTAGCCTCCCTGAGTCTGCTTTCTCATCTGTAAAATGGGTACAATGCCGGCTTCAAGGACCAGAGCTAACATGAGTAGGCGGTAGCGATTATTGCGTTATGTTTATCAGTCTCAGCTCTCGTGACGTCTTTCATCCCATGAATTTCCCTCTCCTGGACCTTGACTGCAAACACTCATAGCCTTCCCTTGTATTTCAACACCGGTTATTAGGCTGTAACTGATGAACTCTGGGAGGGTTGGTTTGCGGGAACTTCTGCTGCCTACCTCGGCCTGTGATAGAATCGTCCCCTTTAACACTTATCTTTAAAACTAGCCCTAAGTATTAATTATTTGTGGTAGGTGATTTGGACAGGAGAGAAAAGATAATGTAAGAAGAAGATAGAACTATTTTTTTTCATAGCTTCTTTGAAAGGACTCATTTTTCTCTTGTGTATCAGGGAACAAAAGCCCATGGGTGGAAGAACGTGGCTGAAGGTCAGGTGCACATTTCCTGTGAACACGGTTCGTGCCATGTGATTCCTCGGCTGGGTATAGAATGGCAGCTCACATTCGCTTCCCGTCAGGGCTTTCAAGGCGTCGCTCACGTTCACGTGGCCTCTAACGCCTATGATGGCTGTGTGTCCTGACATCAGTGACCTCCCGTGCCCTGGACACCCTTCTTCCCCTCCCATCCCAGAGCCTTTTGAAACTTTCTTTGGAACGTCCACACTCAGAAACATCCATGGGTTACAGCCAGGTGTGTTGACATTCGGCGGGCACTTGGGATGGAGACTCCAGTTTTGCTGGGAATGTGTCCATACGATCTCTGATCACCTCCCCCCAACCTGTGTTCTTTCCTGACAGAACAGTTGCTCTCAGTGGGGAGCAGAACCTGGACACCCGGGCCCGGGGGTGTTGGGGATGGTCACGTAGGGACCAGGGCACTAGCGGCTGTTCGTGCTGGGGCCCTTCTGTCCTTCCTTCCTCTGTCCCCACAGTCCCGCTTCCAACTCCTGAGAGCTCTGCTGCTGTCACCTTGCTTCCTTCCCTGTCGCCAAAATCCACTCTCGTTTCACACAAGCCGAGTCCAGGTGGCTCTCTGAGGGGACCTTGAGGTGGGCTGGCCGTGGCATCTCTGCTGCTCTCTGCGCTGCTCCCAGGGCTGTGGCTTCCCTCCCAGGCCACCCCTGGCTGCTCTGCCTCTTTCTGAAGCAGGACAACTGGGTGACTGAGCAGGTGGGCAGCTTGGGGTCCTCTGCGTCTGCAGCAGCCTCTGTCCTACAGCGGGGAGTAGGACAGGCCTCGGGCACCAGGCTGGGGAGTCAGGGCCCTGTCACTGCCCGGTCAGGGCGACCTCCTCCTTGTCTGTAGCCCCTGAACCGAAGGGCCGTGCTTGTTTGTGAGACGGTGGGGAAGGGGTGCGGAAAGACGGGCTTGCCGAGGGCCCGCGGTATTTCAGGTTCTGATGACGGCTTTTTGGAATCCTCCACCAGACGTGCCTCCGCCTCCCCAAGCCTGTGTGTGCAGCCCACAGGCCATTTAAGGACACATCTTCCTGGCTTGACCTGGGGCTCACTGTTACAGCGGGTGCTCCGCGGGTACCGGGCACGGGTTGGAGGGCTGGCCACTCTCAAGCGAGTGGGCCGTCATGATGTTCCAGGACAGCGTGGGAAGGTAACTCTCAGCCCCGGAGTGGACCTGGGGGCATGGCTTCCTCTATTCTCGCTTCCCGGGACGCCAGCCCAGCGCTGTGAGCACCAGGGAGCAAATAAAATAGTGCCTCTCGGGTATTTATTTATGGTCGATTGCCTCTCCTGCCCCAGCTGGGATGGAGCGCCCTGCCCACCGCGCTCCCCCTGGCCCGCGGCCGAGGCACATGGGGGCGGATTTCAGGCCCACGTGTGACCTTGCAGTGCATCCTTCCTCAGAGCATGATTCCAGGTCCCACAAAGGCCGTCGTGGCTTTATGGACTGAAGGGCGTGCTTTGCGCACTGCGCTGGGTCGGCATCCGTGTTCGGGCTGATCCAGGTTAATGCAGTTAAGACACTGCATCCCAGGCCTTGATCACGGTCTGCCTGAGAGGGCGCCTGGCCCAGGGGGCGGGAGGACCTGGACACGGGGAAGTGGGGCTGCAGGGAACAGGAGCCGCGATGCTGCCCTCCCCGGGGCCCTGGACCATCCCAGACCTGGCCCTCCCACCAGAGCTTCCCTAGAAGCCCAGATGGGGGCCCGACCAAGTGCCTGATGTTGGAAACCTCCTGCCACCCATCATGGGGGGTTTCGTGGGGTGCGTGCTGTCGATGAGACTCGTGCACAGACTGTGGGGGGCAGAGCCAGGACTCCAAGGTTCCTGTGTCACCTGCCAGCTGCAGGCCTCCAGCGCTAGGCCCTGCATCTTTGCCTGCTGTGCATCCCCTGGCCTCGCTCCACCCCAACTCCCGGATTAGGGACAGGCTGGGGGTCTCCTGTCAGCTGGCTTCCCTGCAGAGCCCCCCGTGCAGCAGAGAAAGGCTGCAGGAGAAGGGCCTCTGCACCCCTCCTCCCCACGCCTGCTGGGCAGTGGCCCTGAGCCCGAGGGGAGTGTGGCTCAGTGAAGGCCTCTGCCCCGTTCAGAGGAGGCCCGGCTTTGCAGAGTTTCATGGGGTCACCTCCACACCCAGCATCCGGGAGCCATCAGGGCCGCGTTTGGGCCTCAGCTGTGAGACGGCCTGCCCAGCCACAAAGCTGGAAGACTTTCTGGCGTTTTAAGGAAAAGTTTGCTGATGACCAAGCCTGTGATAAAATTTTGTTTTATTTCTATAAAGATCAAAATGGGTCTTTCCCGGGACTTCCCTGGCGGTCCAGCGGTTAAGACTTCACCTTCTAATGCAGAGGGTGTGGGTTCAATCCCTGGTCGTGGAGCTAAGATCCCACACGCCTCACGGCCAAAAAAAAAATGGGTCTTTCCCCATTTTGCTGGCCCGGGATCCCCCATGCCTTGCAGGAGCTGCCGTGTAGCTGGGGAGGGCAGGCGCCGTCTGGACTGGGCCTGGAAAGGGCCTCTCGGCTTCCCTGAGGTCCGCTGGCCGGGCCACCACCTCCTTGCAGGATGCTGGGAAGTTCATTCTAGTTACACGTGCAGAAAAAGGAGGAAATGGGTTTGGGGAACTTTGTCCCAAGCCAGTGGACCCCACAGCCGGGGCATCTCCAAGTGGCGCCATCGGGGGATTGGGGGCGGATTAACCCAGAGCCTTCGGAAGCCTAGGAAGAGTGTAGGGGCGATGGAGCTGTCCCTTGCGAGGGAATCTGGCCCCTTTTCTCTGACGCTGTTGGGAGCACGGAGCCGGATCGTCCTCCCTGGGCTCTGAGCCGGTGTGTCCTGGGACCCCTGGCCCTGCAGCCTGAGGCCCGACACCTGCCCTCCTCCACCCACACCACCTGCCCTCGGCACAGGCTCGAGGACGTGCAGGTGCCCTGGTCCGCAGATGTCCCTGGAGGGGCAGACCAGTGCCCGGTGGGCTTTCCTCCACGTTCCTGGGACACTGGGGGCAGGAAAGGCATCACCCACCTGATGTGGTGCGAAGATTGCCCCCGCCTTGAGTTCTGTCTAAACCCAGAAACTTCCCAAACATCCTGCTGACCCTCCTGGCGGCAGTGACCCCAGGCATGGCAGGCTGACCCCATGCCCGCCCTGTGGCCACAGCTTGCTCTTGTCCACGACCGGAAGCTGGTTCTGCCTCTGAACACCGAAGGTGGCTGCCTGACGGGGCAGCGATGGGGCGGGGCGGCGATGGGGCCGCAGAAGCCGGACACATTCTTAGAAGCTTGGCAATGAGATACAGGCCAGGCGCATAAACTCAACTCACGGGGCCACGGCAGCCAGGCTCGATGAGCAGGCCCTGTCCTTGCCTGGTGATAGAAGGAAATGGAAAGTTGTGAAAAAACAGGGAGCCTGGAGCGTCACCCCTCCCCCACACCGGCCTCAGCTCCGGGAGGAGGGAGGGACCTGCCATGAGCCGCGTGTTACGGGTCGGGGTGCGGGTGACAGGAGAAGATTCAGGGGCTCCGGGGGCGAGGAGGGTGGGCAGCGTGCTGGAGGAGGGGCTGGGTGGCAGCGGTACCTCTGGGGGCTCGCTGGGGACATGGGAGGATGGACTGGAGGTGGCTGGATCCCATCCCTGCTGCCTCTCCCCTGTGGTCACCCCCTCCCAAGGAGCACCCAGAGCCAGCCTTTTCACCACCGTGCATTCTTCTCCAGGGCTGCTTGGGTGACGGTCCAGGAGCCGAGTGCTGGGGCCCTCCAGGTACATCCGCTCCCACCCGGGGTGTGAGTGGACCCCACACAGGGAAGGGCGCTGGACCCGGATGCACAAGCTGGAGTGACTAGAGGGACCCTCGTTCCAGCCTTGGTTTACTGGTGTGGACGCTGCGGCCAGGACCGTGTGTGCCGGTCATCCCTGGGGCTGAGGGACAAACCCGAGCTCCAGGCTTTTGTCTTTCCACCCCAGGCTGCTGACCTGGAGGGCGTCAGGGGGCTTCTCTGAGCCAGTGTCATCTTTGGAAGGAGGGGACGCTGCAGCTCCAGCCCCCAGGGCTGTGGAGCAAGAGATGCTTAGACAGAGTGTGTGTGGCCCCTGCCCAGCCTGGGAGGCCTCGGCCACCACTGACAGCTTTGGTCACCAGTGGTGCCTGGGGCGGCACCCGGGGCAGGGCCCCTGGCCAGAGGCTCGCAGGAAGCCCCCGTCATCCCCATGGAGGGACGCCCGCCTGGCGCTCAGCCGGAAGGCCCTTCTCAGCATCCTCGCCGCCCGTGGCCGTGTCAACAAACCCATATTAAGACACATCTGTCCGACTTCTCTCCTGTGTCCTGGACAGAAAGCAGTGGCCGGAACAATCACGCTGCACTGAATGCTCCCAAGCCTCCACCGGGAAGGCTGAGGGACCGAAGGATCTCACTGTCCTGCCGCCAGCCCGGGTCGGGCTCCTTGCGTCACAGCCACCTTGGGACCGAACAGGGGCCGGCACAGACCGTCCTCACGAGGTGGTCCCCGTGCTGGCCTCGGGAGTGCGGTTCTGGAGGCGGGCATGCCGGGGCTCCGGGGGCGGCGAGGGTGACCAGGACCACTCAGCGGGATGGGGATGCCGGCCCACGATGTTGAGGGGCTGCGCCCAGAGCCCCGTCTCGCTGCTGCTGCCCTGCAGCCCCGTCTGACGGCACAGAGCCCGCACCTCTCGCAGGGCCTGGTCCTGCCCGGCTCCCAGGTGTGTGTGTGGTGGGTGACCCAGGGCTAAGGCTACTCCTGCTGCCCCACCGCGGGGGTCCGCCCGCTGGGTGTTTGCTGAGCTGCCCGGGTGGGGTGGCAGAGGTGCTGGGTGCCAGGCTGGGCCTCCTCCAGACGCACCAAGCAGGGCAGACGAGGCAGTGACTTGCGATGGCCCAGACCCCGGTCTCCTCCTGTCCCCTCCCCTCCCACTCCCCAGCGATGCCTGCCCACCCTCTGAGCTGCGAGGGCTCAGGGGGCACAGAGCCCTGGTTGGGAAGGACCCTCATGAGGCAACTGAAAGACGACGTCCGGGCAGGGGCTTCTCGCGCTTGGCAGCAGGCAGCCTGAGCCCAGCCGGGGGCGCAGTGCTGCCTGTCTCTATCTGTCCCTCCCTCCCTCCCCCCTCTAGTGCACATTTCCAGAACCTTCTATGCACAAGATGCTGTGCCGGGTGTACAGCAGGGGATAGAGCAGGCCGGGCCCCACTGTCACGGAGCTGACCTTTTGTGGGGCTCAGACTCCCCAAATCCACGCTCAAATTCACGTGTCACTGGCCTCGTGAAGGGTCAGGGCACCCGAGGGATACCCTGGGGCCTGTGGTCAGCGGAAGGGGCAGGAGAGAGGCCTCCATCGCGGGGGAGGTCTGGGTCAGGCTTGAGAGGCGTGGAGAAGGGCGTTGGGACAGTGGACCCCCTGCAGCGAGGGCAAGGGTGGGGGAAGGGCTGCAGGCAGGCGGCCAGTGGGCATGGGTAGGGTGGTTTGGTCCACAGTCAGAAAGGGTATCCGGCATGGCCCACGGGATGGAATCCTGTGCTCAGTGACAAGATGCCGGAGACAGATGTCACGACACGGAAGCAACGCTAAAGGTTGAATTAGAAAGATAGAAAAGAAGCAACAGGACAAAAAAACACGTGTAGGTTTACGTAGCTCCATGTCATGGGGCAGATGGAAGAAGCAGAAGATGTGCCTCACGGGTCAGGGGTTGGCTCTGAACACCTGGCCCCACAGCTGCGCAGTCCCCCAAGGCCTTGGGCTGACTCCCTGGGACCTTGGCCCCCCCTTGTAAGCGGGGAGGACGGCTCTGTCCCCAGGAGTCACGGGGGCCGCAGGGAGCCCAGACAGAGCCCTCTGGCCAGCTCCCAGCCCCGAGCCGGCCTTGCCTCTGTAGCCGGGTTGGTGCCGCCTTTGCCCCAGAGGGAGCCTTGGTGCAGCCGGGCTGTGGATGGGACTTCATTTCTAAAGCTATAGGCCCATGGGCCCCATTCCCCAGACCCCAACCCTGGCTCCAGCCTGTGCTTTTAGTGGAGGCAGAGCTATAAATAACCCCCAATTTGCAGCTCTGTGGACACCAGGCAGGGGAGCCATTCATCCTGCTGCCCAGGTGGCCACCAGCTGTTGCTGGATTCTTGGAACAGAAAAAGGGAGAGATTCAGAGAGAGGGCTTAGCTTCCAGCCCACCACAGCCTGGAGCCTCCCTCCTGTGGCCCTGGGCACTTCCTTCCCTTCAAGCCATGGGCGCCCCGAGGCGGCAGGGTGCCCCCTGCACTGAGTGGGGCCGGGCAGCCCCCCGCAGTGAAGGAAAGCAGCCCCGGGGAACAGGGAGCATAGGGCACGAGGGGTACAGGTAAGCCAAGGGCTGGTGGCTTTCCCAAACTGCTGGGAGACCCCCGGACTCATCCTGCCGCATCCTGCATCCAGCAGCAGCCCCATGAGCGTGATGCGCGGAGACCCCCAGGCACCGGGACTGCATCAGCCCCACCTCCCAAGTAGGAAGGGCTGGGCATCCCTGGGCGGGGCACCGAGCCCATTTCAGCGTGCCACCCCCAGTGCTTCCAGAAGACTCCAGCCCTTGAACTGAGGGTCTTAGATTCCTGTATCTCCAGTGGGCATTTCACCCCCCAGGGCCTTTGCTCTCTGATTCAGCAGCTTCACTCGGGTGGTTGGCAGGTCCTTGCCGTTACCCTGGCACAATCCAGCCTCTGGGGATTTCAGCAGGAAGATAATGATGCCGGGCAGGGCCCTGTGCTTCGACCGGACCTGAGCTCAGTGTTATGGGGAGTCTTGGGGAGGCAGATCAACGCAGTAACCAAGGAAACCGGATCCGAATGTCCAGGCCCAGTTTGTCCCATTTTGGAGCCTCTCAGAACACGAGGGGCTCAAACCGTCGAGCAGATGAACAGACCGTCAGGAAGGACTTCCTTCCCATTACTTTAAATCAAGCTTCGTAAATCTTACAGCACAGGCGAGAAGCTTCCGTTAGAGACACCTTTCCCAGATTGTAAGATAAAACACGCGTGCAAAGCTATTTGATTGGTTGGAAGCAGTGTATCCTTCTTGCAAACACGATAGGTTCTGCTGTGGTGTCCAAACGCAGCCTCTCCCTGGTACTTGATCAAACACCCATGCCCCTCATTTCCCAGGCTCCGTGCTGAGTTCACGCAACCTGCCCACAGTTCAGTCCACTTCCCAGGGACCAGGGGGTCTTGTGCTAGTCAATCCTGAGTGTGGGACATGGAACGTGGGATGTGGCCTGCCCCCTGACCTGTACCCTGTTTTCTGTGCCCCAGGGAGGGCGTCTGTGGTGGGTTGGATTCAACAGAGAGATGCGTTGAAGTTCTAATCCATGTGCCTGTGAATGTGGCCTTAGGTGGAAATGTAATCAGATATAATCAGGTTAAGATGAGGTCATCAAGGTGGGCTCTGATCCATTGACTGGGGTCCTTATAGGAGGAGGAAATACCACATTAAGACAGAGGCACCTGGGGAGCAGGCCATGTGATGATGGAGGTGGAGACTGGAGTGATGTGTCCACCTTCATCCCCGGGAGGCACCAGCCTCCTCCTGGGCCAGCATCTCCCTATCGATACCTTTCCACAGGCCTCACAACCTCCCTTCCTGCAGGGGTAAGGGGTTGGGGTTTCCGAGGCCATCAGGGCCAACTGGCAGGTGCCCATGTTGGGGAGGAGAGCACAGAGCTGCTGGAGGATGGGGAGGTTGGTCTGGAGAACACCCTCCAAGAGCCGCTGGCACCTCTAGTTCCGTGGGCGGAAACTCGATGGTTCCCCACTTACAATGGTGACCCCAAGCCCCCACCTCCGCCCGTCTGCCCCACTGTTTACTTCTCGAGAGGTGGTCACAGGTTGCTTCTTTACAGTTCCTCTCTGGGCCAGTCAGGAAGAGCTTGGGCAGAGGCCTTGGAGCCTATGGGCTGTCCCTGGCTTCTTCCATCACTGCTGGCTGACCTTCCCCATGGACGCAGGAGGGGGAGAGGTGGGAAGCCCAGAATGCCTCGTGTTGACTATGCATTGGCCATGCATGCCTCAGGAGTCAGAGGGAGGCAGGGTGGAGTCAACACAGCCACCGATGCCACCCCTTCCCTCCCTCCTCCTTCTGAAGTTTGCTCCAGGGGGAAGGAGGACAGAGAGGTCCCTGGGCCCTTCCCAGTACGCGTGACACTGTGTGATGCTACCAGGCATCTCTGACTATTGGGGGAAGGAAGTCAAGTTCAGGGTTTTACGAGTGCTCTGAATGCCAAAGGTTTGAGTGGATGGATGGATGGATGTGTGGATGGATGGATGGATGGATGGATGGATGGATGAGTGGGTGGATGGATGGGTGGATAGATGGATGGATGGATGGATGGATGAATGGATGAGTGGATGGGTGGATGGATGGATGGTGAGTGGGTGGATGGATGGATGGATGTGTGGATGGTTGGATGGATGGATGGATGGGTGGATGGATGGATGGATGAGTGGGTGGATAGATGGATGAGTGGGTGGATGGATGGGTGGGTGGATGGATGGATGTGTGGATGGATGGATGGATGGATGGATGGATGAGTGGATGGGTGGGTAGGTGGATGGATGGATGAGTGGGTGGATGAATGGATGGATGGATGGATGAGTGGATGGGTGGATGGATGAGTGGGTGGATGGATGGATAGTTGGGTGGATGGATAGTTGGGTGGATGGGTAGATAGGTGAATGGAGGGATGGGTGACTGGATGGATGGGCAGGTGAACAGGAGAAATGAGTGGACAGAGGATGGTTTTCTAAGTATCTCATGCGCCTCACAGTGAAACTTTCTGTGAGGGCTTGATAGGTCTGCGTCCTAGTGGGGTCCTGGGTTCCCTGAAAGCAGCCGGTGCTCTCAGCCTCATGCCCCTCTGTCATGTCCAGCGTCTCCCCCATGCAGGCAAGAGCACGCCCCTGGACCATGGCCCTCATCACTTCCTGGGAGACTGACCCACAACACAGCCCCTGCCCCCATGGGCGCCCGGCTGCCACAAGTGGTCTCCCTAAATGGAAGTGTGTCCCAGCTCTCCACGGAGGGGTGTGCAGGGGCTCCACACAGTGAGGCCGTGACGCTCCCCTGCTGCCCCCAGGAGCCCTGCCACCTCCCGGAAGCAGGGAGATGCTTTCCTGCCTCAGGTTAAAATGAAAAGCCGGTTGCATCTCCTGTCTACCCTCTCGAGGAGCTTCTGTCAATTCATGGGAATTTGCCCAAGAAAAATGATTGGAGTGTTTTTCTTTTCCCCTCTACTTACATCTCTTAATCCTAGTGAAGTAACGAGACAGGTAGCTCATGACAACTGTGGTTTTTCTCTCTCAATCCAATTTGCTTACCCAAATCTGGAGTGTTTTCCACGGGCGCAGGATGCTAACCAATCATACAGGGAAACGTCTTCATTCTCGAGCTCTGGTGGGGACAGGTCCCCGGCAGCTAATGAATCTCACTAATCAGGGAACCGTCTCAAAAATCAATCCATTCTACTGCAACTATTTAAAGAAAAAATAATTATCGAGACTGTTCTCGCTAAATTATGCTGTCTAGAAGTTGTCGAAAGAAAATTTTGTCTAATTTTAAAATGTCATCTGGGTTTTGCAGAGTTTTCTTTTCTGAGTGATTAAAGGATTCGGCATGAATGACCAGGAGGAGAATGTGCCTTTTCTTCCCGAATTGTCGGGTCTTGGGTGTGACGTGTGCCAGCCTGGTGGGGCCCCTGGCCTTGGCCTCCATCACAGACCCCGCCCGGCAACGTGCATGGCCTTGGGGCCACTGGACCCCAGGCTTCTCCAGGGAAAGTGGGTCTCCCCGCCTGCCCCTTGGTCCTGAGAACAGGCCCACATCCTTGAGCTGGGCGTGCCCCATGGCTTGGGGTGAGTGCAGCCTGAGTGAGTGACCATGGCCCTCTTTGCCCGGGAGGTAGAGGTTGACAGGCTCCTTGAGCTCAGGGGTCCCAGCGGCTGAGCTGTGCCCACTCCCATCCCACTTGCTTCCCTGATGGGTTAATCCCGGTACCAAGGGCGGACGGGGGCTTCCCGTGCTTGGCCCCGGAGTGTTCAGAACATCTGAGAAGACTCCAGAAAACTGACAGCTGCCTTGCCTTCGAAGGAGGAAGGTGTGACTCACAGAGGTTTTGCAGTTTGGGCTGGCTCACTGACGTCTGTCCATCCCAAGTGACCAAGGAGACCAGAGCAGCTCAGGGAGCCCGGAGCCAGACCCCTGGGGTGGCCCCCCTCAAAGAGGAGGCGGGCTGCTCCCAAGAAGTCCCCGAGCCTCGGGCTCCCCGGCCAGGTTGGGCACAGAGGCCACCCCTGGACCGCAGAGTCAGGCCCCGGCTGGCTTGGGGGTGGTGCAGGGGTGCGGGGGGCTGCCCCTCGGAGCCCGTCCCTAGTCTGCTGGCTGGGACCCCCCTTCCTGCTCTGGCCTGGTGAGGATGGAATGGGATGGGGTCTTTGGGACCCTGTACTGACGCAGCTCTTCCTGTTGGCGTTTTGGCCTTACTGTCCTGCCCGTCTTGAGTGAGGGTGGGGGTGGGGGAGGGGCGATGACCAAACCAGTGAGGGGGGACAGGTACGTGACCCGCACACGGTGCTGAGTGTCAGGCCCCGTGACCCCAGGAACAGTGGGGGCCATGGTAGCGATAACAAGCCACCCACCCCAGACCAGGAGCAGAAGCCGGGCGGGGTCAGAGAAGGTTCCGGAAAGCCGGGATAGGGAGGGCTCTTCGTCCCTGGCACCCTTCTCCTGGCCTGATGCTCACCTGTGTATCCAGGACCACCTGCTCCATCCCCCCAGCATCCTCGTGGACCCCCTTTTCCGTGCACTACCCCTGCGCCACAGCGCAGCGAGCTTTTAAACCATCACCTGGACCAGTGCGGACGTAGGGTCAGTGGCCACGTGTGGCTGCCCAGGACGCCCTGTTAGGCCTGCGTCTCCTCACACCTTTTCCAGCTGAGCCCACTAAGCCTCACCAACAGGGTCCACAGATGACGGACCCTACGTCCCTCCATCCTGGGGCTGAGGTCCACCTGTCACCAAGTGGGCCTCAGAGCTGGGAGCTGGAGCAGGTGTGTGCACAGGGCCAGCCCTGCATGGGGGCTTCTCTGCACGGAGCCCCTCCCTCCCTCCCTCCCTCACCTCTACCCGGGCAGCTCCTTACCGGGACTTCAGGGTCTGTGTTCCTTCTCCCCACGGCCCTGTGCCCGTCCGAGGCTGCTGTGAGAATCCACACCACGCTCTCAGCTGGGACGTCTGGGGCCCCCGGAACACAGGTGGGTAGCCAGGAGCTGCTGTGACTCAAGGCCCCGCTGCCGTCACAGGCCCCCCTTCCTGGCTGTCCGCTGCAATCAGCTATGGCAAAGCCCCGAAGCATATTTTGGGACCGTTGGAGGCCATTCTGTGTACCCAGTTCCTACAAGAGGAGCCGGCACAGCCTGGCACTGGGGGGAGGTTGAGGGGATGAAGCTAACCCTGTAAACTGATGAATGTCAGCACAGCCCCCCAAAACCGCAGGCAGGGCAGACACGCGCGTGCAGTGCACTCTGATTATCGGGAACCAAGCAAAATGTGTGAGCACGTAGAAGCTCCTAATACACGCGTGAATAGACGTATACCTGTGTATATGTTAGAAAGCCCTGTGGGGGGCGGCAGGGGGCTGTAGGCGGAGCACAGCCCCGGCGGGTCAGAATGGGAAGCAGCTCCCTGTCCCCGGGCTGCTGACTGCAGACCCAGCCGGTCCCAGGCCAGAGCAGCCCAGAGCTGGCAGCCAGGCCTCTGGAGCCAGCTTGGAGGCCCCTCGGGGCTGGGATGCTGCTGGGTGGTCTTGTGGGTCCAGCACGGTGGGAGCCCCAGGACCCCATCCATCCTCTACCCGCCAGATGCTTCTGGGGACAGAGAGGGGCTGGGACAAGCCACCACCCAGGCCTCCTGGCGTCTCCCGTGGCCGCTGCCGAGACCCCGCCCCTCCTCCAGAGTACTGTGACCCCGGCCTGGGGCGTCTCGGGGACGGAGCAGCTTCTCCAGGGAGGACGGGAAATGCCATCTCTACCTGCAGCTCTCAGAACGCAGGCTCACTGGCCTAACGTGCACAGAATAAATGTCTGTAGGAGAGAGTTATTCAGGCCCAAGGCCGTCGGAAAGCTGCCCTCTGACCCGCCTACTGATGGTCACAGAGTCACCTGCAGGGCGGGACCCGGTGCCAACTCCCCTGGGGACAGATGACTGAGGACACATGATTGGCCGTGGTCGGGGTCTGATCCACTTGGCGGGCAGCCTGGCGGGATGCGTCCAGGGCTGTGGAGACGCTCAGACCCTCTGACCCCGTAATTCCTCTCCCGGAAATATGTCCTGAGAAGATAATTCAAAAGAAGACGAAAGGCGTGTTGATAGCAGAGCTGAGCTGGAAAGCGCAAGCAGCAGAGATGCCCGTCTCGGGACAGCGTGGTGGACCACAGGAGCCTGAGTTGGTCCCGTGCAGCTGGGGGTGTAGCTGTGGAGCAGCGCGGAGGGCCTAGCGGACCCGGAGATGGAGAAGGACGGGGCAGGCGGCGGCTACACAAGGGCCCTTTAACAGGGTCTGGGGGGTGGGGCTGCCCCAGGGGAGGGTCACCTCCCTGTCCCCTCAGTGGCCCTGGCACTGGTCCTCGGTGTGGTTGTGCTGTCCCTTGCTGGCCTCCAGAGCCCAGGATGCTGGGACCAAAGGCCTGTGTCCAACACCAACTGCAGGGCCAGCCACCCGCCTGCAGCAGAGCAGCCTGGTGCTGGGGGACACGCGCATTTCGCACCCCAGCATCCCTTGCGCCGTCCTAGCCCATAATGATGCTGAGAGAATGAACAGTGGTGGGGCGGGGGCTTTCCCTCAGCCGCGGCCGTTCTGACTGACTCTTACATCCGCTCTGTCCTCGCATCAGCCCCCTACCCTGCCCCGACACAGCGGCCTTCATCCCATCCACAGGTGAGAAAACCGAGGCACAGAGAGGGCAGGCGCCTGACCCGAGGGCCCAGCTGCGAGCAGCGGCACACGGGGACTCGGACCCCAAGGGCTCGAGCTCCAAACGCCACCCTGGCCTCCTCTCCTCCCTGGTCGAGCCACGGTTTCTCCTGCCGGCCGGGCCCTGCCTGCTTATCCTCTTGCTGACTCTGGGAGCGCCACGGCCGCGTGGAATCAGGGAGCGTGGGGGACCCTGGTCAGGCTGGCCGGGCTCAAGCCCTCGCATCATCCCCTTCCGGCTGCTGTGTGAATGTGGAAATCTCCTAACCTCTCTGAGCTTCCTTGTCCCCATGTGTGATGTGAAGATCAGGCGAACTGATTCCTCGTAAGTAACAACCCATAGTCAGTCTATCGATAAAGGAGCACGTGACTCCCCGTGAGGATTAGCAAGCCAGTCCCCGTGGTCGGCAGCTGCCTGCACGGCCCAGCAGCTTGGTTCAGAGCCCCCAAGAGCCACCTGGCCTGCTCAGTCCCGCCAGGTGTGCTCACCTGGTGTGTTTGGGCATTGACGTTTCAAATGGGAGTTTGTAAAATGCAGAAGCTGCCCCTGGGTGTGTAAGGGCAAAATGGATTTCTCCCGGAATCATGGGGGTGTCCCAGCAGATGCTCCGGTTGTTTGCGTTTTCCCAAGCCCAAGGCCACCGATCCCCTGGTTGGGTCAGGGGGAGACCAGAGCCCACCAGGCGGGGAGGCCCAGGTGTGCCGGGTCATCTCCACACAGCTGCCGGCCCTCCCCAGGCCATGTGGGGCCTCCCTTGGGCTCACCTGTCCTCCCGCCATCGCTGTGCCCTCCTTCAGAGCGCTACACCTCTGATTCCTCCCGTCCCCGGGGCCAGGCTGCCAGGGAGGGACGGCCTGAGAGTGGCTGTTGCCGGGAAGGTCCTCTAAGGATAGCTCGGGGGCTACCCAGGGTACCCTCTGACCTCCCAGCCCCACGGGCCTTCCTGCCTCTGCCGGTAACTGCTCCCGGGAGGGGCCTCAACGTGCCATCCTGGGGAGCACAGAGATGGGGGCCCAGGGCCCTCCTGGGGTCCTCGAAACGTTCCCTGCAGCAGTAGCATCTGGACTACATCCTCAGGGCCTGTGTCAGCTCTTCATGCGATAGATTCTTCCAGAACCCTTGATACATCCCAGTTATATTTGACTCCCATGTGTGTGTGTAATTAATATCTATATGCTTATATTAAACGTCAGCCGCCCCTCTCCTCATGGGTGTGGATGTGGCCTCACCCCTCTGTCACCAGCAAGATCCGGGGGACTTTGGGGACAGATATTTCCGGGTTAGATGTTGCCAGAGACAGCGGCCTCCCCGTCTCCAACGGACAAGGTCCACTTATGGCTGTATCTGAGAATGTGGCCGGAGATTTCTGGAATCCCACTGGTTTTGTTCTGGACGACTCATTTTTCCAAGCTGTTCAGTAAAGTAAGCAGACTCATGTGTTAATGGAAATGAAGAAACAGTTTATTCCAAAGGGACCCATGCAACTTACGAGCAGCAAAGGGCGCAGGCGTTGAGCGGAGCGATATGGTCTCCGCGATCCCCGTCCATCTGTCCAGACTCGAGCGAGCAGCGCGCTGGTCGCTGCCGTTGCTGTCTGAGCAGGCGTGCTGTCCGCCCGACCCCGGATGGCTTCAAGGTCGTCCTGGTTGTCCCATCCTTAGGTTTGGGGGGGTGGGCGAGGGCATCTTGCAGGGGCGTGTTTCTGAGCTTCCACATCTTCGGAGCTTGTTTGTGCTGGTAAACAAAGAGGGGGTCCCAGCATCATGGGCATCACGGTGGGGAGAGGGGTGTTGCTGGCGGCAGGGTCCCCACATACGTGCAGCTCAGTCACTAGAATAGAATTTCAGACGTCACACAGGGACATATCCACACACAAATACTTGTGCGTGCACCTGCGCACACAACATACAGGTGTGTGCACACACACGCACACATGTACACAAACACACACACAGGATCAACAGCTGGGCACACAGGCTCTTGGCCATAGGAGGCTCCCGTGGCTGGTGAGCTGATTGAACTGGGGTCCACTCAGACCCTCTGTACCTCCTCGGGACGCTGATCAGGGAGGTTGAAATGAATCGAATAGGGGTGCTTAGCCCAGTCGAGGAGAGCACCGGGGAGAAGCCACAGCGCTAAGTGTTCCCTTTGAACAGGGTGAATCTGGACTCTGAGGCCCTCCAGCGGCTGTCTTCCGTCCTGGCCCTTCCCGCGTTTTTCCTGCCTCACATGGGTCGTCTTTTTCCTGAGATGGAAAATTCCAGAGCATTGGCCCTGGAGGGTGGACACTGCAGCTCCAGGGCTAAGCCAGCCAGAGGCCCTCGCGGGGCCTGGTGAGGGCAAGGGCTCAGGAAATGTGAGCAGATAAGAAAAAGAGCTTTGTCTCATGGGCCTTCCGAAGAAAGATGCTGCTGGGCTCTGCTGTTGGAGACCAGCTCTGAAGGTTTTGCAGGCTCCTGAGAAATTCCATATGTAAAGCACCATTAGCTTTTGGGGGTGTAAATGAGCTCAACCAAAGGCCCCTCCCTCCGCTGGCTGTCAGATCTGAGTGAATTTAGCCCGGAATCCCTCTGATCCCAGGCGGCTGATTTTCAGAGCGGGGACCACAGGGGCTGGGCTCCTTCTGTCTCTTAAGGAGGAAGGAGCTGGTCCCCCAGGCAGGGCCCCAAGGCAGATGAGCTATGTCCCTGTTAGGACCCCTGGTGAGTGCACCTGTCCTGAGGGTCCTCCCTTGGGTTCTTCGTGGGCTGCAGCGCCACCCTGCTCACCTGGGAAGAGCCGTCCTGTCCCTTGAATGCACATCACTCCGTCTCCTCTTGGCTGTGTCCCCACAGCCCCCTCTGTGGCCCTTGTCACCCTGAAGCTGCCAGGATGTGTCTTCGACTCCAGGCACAGTTTGCCCCACAGTTTTGGCAAGTTGGCCCTTGAGTCGATTGACCTAGACCCACCTGAAGCAGTCCGGTTGTGTCCAGGACCTGCACCCCAGCCGGGCCCCCCGCTTCTCAGCCCCCTGGACGCCCTGGGCCCTGTCCTGCTCCCCTCCCAGCCACCAGGCCCCTGCCTGCCTGAGAGCTTGGCCCGGCGCCCTCTGTGCCCCGAGAGGCCTTCTGTTCTGTCCTTCACGAGCAGCTGGGCTGCAGGGGTGGCTTCCTTCTGGGGGGCGGCAGCCAGGAATGAGCCTCTCCGGACCTGGAATCGCCCGGGTGTTCTCGCAAGGGGGAATTCGGAGAGAAGGGACACAGCCTCTCCATCCCAAGGCCCCAGCACTGGCTGCTGGAGAGATGGGGACCCTGCAGGCCGACGTCCACACGTGCACACGGTGGATGTGTGTGCGCGTGGGCGTGTAGATGTGCGAGGCGGAGGGAGAGGCGTGTGGGCCGGGCCGGGTCCCAGGGCTTCCGCTTCCTCTCAAAGGCTCAAGCTTGCAGAGCTGGTCCACACTGGGCCCCAAGGCCCAGGACAGGCACTGGGCGCGTGGCCAGCGGGAGATCCACGCCCCTGGCCTGCACGGGCCGAGGGCCCCGTGGTTGTGACACAGGAGCAAGCTGGACCGCTGTCCACATCCGTCAGCCGCCATCCCTCTGCCCCCTCAGCACCCCCAGCCCTGGGTGACGCCCTCCCCCGCTGGGAGCTGCCACGACACTGGGGCCAGAGGAGAGGAGGTGGTGACGTGTGGGCACGAAAGGCCCCTTTGTCCCTGGGACGTGGCGACCCAGCCCTGCACCTCCATCCGCCCCCAGCAGGAAGTGGGCCGGGGCTGAGTGAGCCGAGCTCCGGTGACCAACGAAAGACGCTGAGTGATCAGCCTGGCCGGCCAGTGCCCTCCGCAGGGCCGGCACCCGCACGCCCGGGCCACCGTGCCAGGTGGGGACAGGGCGGGGGCCAGGCAGCAGGTGCCTGTTTGATTTGCAGACACACCCATACGACTGCTGTGCGCCAGGCCAGCCCATGAAGTGGTCCCACAAGCATGGCCGTGAGCGTGCCTGTGAACGTGTGCACATATCTGTGTGTATGTCCGTGGTGTACACGTGTGTGCTGTTTCACACGTGTGGGTGTGGTGTGCATGCCTTTGTGGGTGTTTACGTGTGTGCATGTGTCTGCACGTGGGCATGTGTGACCTCTGCATTCCTGTGCATGTGCACACGTGTGTACGTGTGTGTGAACGTGTGTGGCCAGGCTCTGTGGCTGCAGCGTGGGCAGGACCTACGCCCCTCCCCCTATTGAAGGCACTTGGGACCCTGCCCCTCAAGCTTTCCTCCCTCTTCCTGACTGACCCTCAAATGTTGTCCCGTTATGTTTGTGGGGCTCCCCCCAGGAGAATGGGGGTGCATGTTCCCCCACTGCCGTCACCCCGCCTCTTAGTACTGCGTGTGAGACAGAGCAGAGGGGATGAAGGCTTGGTGACACGCCCTGTGCTTTGGGGAATGGGAACGGGGCCCGTGTCCTTGACCGAGGGCCTGGAGCCCAGCTGAGCTGCGGCCGGGGGGAGGAGCCTCAGGAGACCAGCAGGCATCCCAGCCCCTTGGATGCTTGGAGGCTGGCTCGGTCTCTGCCAGTGTCCGTCTACCGTCTCCAGCCCCACGGTCAGTGGCCAAGAGTGGCTTCTTTCCTCACCTGACCATGAAAGGTGTGTGTGTTTCACACATGGACTGGCCAATCCCTGGGCCAGGTACTCCACTTGCAGCTTCTCCTCTGTCCCCTTGGTCACCAAGCTTCCCGGGGAGGATGGAGCCCACGGGAAGCACTGCTGGCTCGAGGTCCTCTGCTGACACAGCAGTGCAGGATTGAACCCTTCCCTCCTCTGCTGTCTGGTCCTGCAGGCTAGCCAGGGAAGCGTGGGTATCAGAACCAGGCCTCCGACGTGGCCCATGCTGCCCTGCCCCACTGGTCTGGGCCAGTGCCCTTCTGGGCTCCAGTCTCTCTGTATGGGACCTCGCCTCGGCCTCCCTGTCTCCAGAACTGCATTTCCCTCTTGCATCTGAGGGCAGGTCTGTCACCTGAGAAGGCCACGTTCCTGCTCTTGGCTCCACTCCCTGGGCACAGCTGGGGTCTGGGTCCCCCCGCCCCGTGGTGACAGGCTCAGTACGCTGACAGCATTTCCCTGGGTGCGGCTCAGGAGACAGACAGGAGCACAGGTCCAGATTTTTTTTTAGCCGCTCTTGAGCCTCCTCCCACGCCGTCTGTCCTGGATGACCCCAGAGAAACCCTCCCTTCTTTCTTTAATTCGTCACGACCGTCTCTAAGCCACGCACACAGGGTTTCCGGGGATTGGTGGGGTGTGTATTTCAATCCTGTTGCTGCCTCATGGGTTTACGGTTTGCATTTGTTGGTGTGCGACGAGGTTTTTGTGTTGTCATTTACTGTCACCAAAATGGTGCACCAGGGATGGTGGGGCTGCTCCAGGGACTTCTGCCAGAACGATGAGCGGATGAGGGAAAGAGTCCCGAGGGGATGTGCTGGGGAATGCAGCCACCTGTGGCCCGCGGGTCCTGGCAGGGCCGCGTGGAGCGCGAGGTGCGGCTAGAGCCGGGCCTGCCGTGGCCTAGAGACGTTTCTGGGCAGTGAGACAGCCCGTCCCCCACGCCTGCCGTGAGAGCAGAGCCGCGTCTCCTCTTTCGTGGGAACCACGCTGACGCTCAGCTGGAGTGTCTTTCCGCTCTGACTTCAGTTGGCTGCGGGGCATTTCCGCGCTGTGAAGTCTCCCGGGCCGTCTTAGCTCAGGCTGTAGTCACAAAGCACCATAGGCTGTAGGTCTTGAACAGCAGAAATTCATTTTCTCGAAGTCCAGAGGCGAGGAGGCTGTGATGCAGGTGCGGCTGACTGGTGGGGACCCCCTCCTGGCCCACAGACGGCTGCCTGCACTGTGTCCCACGTGGGAGAGGCTGAGCTCTCTGAGGTCAGTTCCTATAAGGGCACCAATGCTGTGGGATGAGGCCCCACCCTTATGACCTCATTTAACCTCAGGTACTTCTGTAAAGGCCCTGTTTCCAAGTCCAGCCACTCTGGGGTCAGGACTTCCTCCTGTGACTGCAGGGGGCGGGGGTCACAGCTCCGTCCGTAGCTCGGCCTGGAAAGGAGCTGGTCTCAGGATGACCAGCTGGCTGTGGGTAGAGAGATGCTTAGTGTGGGCCCAGGTGAGCAGCACGCTACCCACAGGGCCCTCTGCCTGCCAATCGATCCCAGGACACTCCCCGCTGTGCTCAGGCAGCTCCTGCTTGTTTGTCAGAATTGGCATCAAGGGGTCACCTGGGATGCCATCCTTGTCTGTTTTCCAGACCACCTCCCAGCCCACCCTTTGTTAAGACTCACCGAGTCACCCTCCCCTGCAGGGGCCCCAAGGCCCAGGCCCCCATGGGGTGAGGCCCCTCTCAGGTCCCCTATCGCCTTTGTAGGGACAGTCACTGCCTGCAGGGCTGGTGGCGTGATTGGCGGCCCGCATGCGAAGTGGAAATGCTGGGATCCTTTAAAAGTTATTAAGAATTTCAAGATGCAGGAAGAGCAGGGTGGGGCCACGGGGGCCACTGCAGCCACCAAAGCAGTGGAACCTGCTTTAAAAAGGACGCGCATCACTCTGTCCTAATTCAAAACGACCCGTAGTTCCCAGGTTCCTTGAACAGTTCCATGCATACACTCGGTGTTCTCTCCATCACGGAGTCCCTCCTTCCAGGGTCTCCGTCACATATGGGTTCCCAGGCCCTCCCGCCACTGCCACAGAAAGGTGGTGGGTTTACCAGGAAGAGAGAGACGCAGCCCCCTTCTGCCTGGAAGCGTGGGTTTGGAGTCATCAGTTCTTAGCGGCCACGGGGTCTACCTTCCCCACCCCATCTGACAGTGACAAGGACTCGAGTCCTGATGTCACCAGTCCTGGGACGTCCTCGCGCGGGGGGGCGGTCCCCTTTGTGGATGAGGCCCCTGGAGGGCCGTGGCCTCCGTACGATCTGCCAGGAGTCCCCACCCTCCCCCTGCGCACCTCCCTCCCAGCACCCACCCAGGCCCCAGGATTGCGGCCTGCAGTCGGGCAGTCCCCACTGCATCTGAGGGGGGGGTCCTGACCGGGAGACCTACCCCCACCCCCGCCCACTGCTGTCTTTCCTGGCTCCCATGCAGATTCCAGACAAAGGAGAGAAGTACATTGTTGCCTCCAGGAAGGGAGGTTCTTGAAACCGTCCCCAGCGCCCTCAGTCACTACTTACTGAGTGGCCAATGGCAGAGCTGGTGGTTGGCAGTGAGCGATTGACTGCGAGGCCAGGGAGGGGGCAGCAGTCTGGCCAGGCCACCTGACTGACACCAGGCACTGCCCACTGGACCGTCCCATCCCTGAGTTCCGGTTCCGGGAATCGAGCTGCGTAGGTACGGCTCAAGCCCCAGGCCAGCGCTGACAGCTCTCTCTTCTCTCCGCAGCACGAATCATCAAAACAAAGCAGTGGTGTGACATGCTCCCTTGTCTGGAGGGGGAAGGCTGTGACTTGCTGATCAACCGGTCAGGCTGGACGTGCACGCAGCCCGGCGGGCGGATAAAGACCACCACGGTGGGTGCGCGGCGCTGGCTGTGCGGGGGTGCGGGAGCCTTAGGCAGCAGGGCGTACTGGGGCGGGGTGCACCCCACACCCGCGATGACAGGATGGACGCACAGGCTGCCAGCCCCGCCTCCTCCAGAACCTCCCTTCTCTGCAGCCGGATCAGTCTGTCTCCGGGCTGCTCAGACCCATCACACGGTCACTGAGTGCCCAGCGGCCCGAGAGGCTGGACAGAGCCCCCTCCAGGCCGGTCAGCCCACACAAGATTGCCGGTGAAGTTGTCCTGTTTCTGGGTGATGTACTCCCAGCTCCAGGCTGGGGGGAAGGTTAGAACCCACAGAAGGGCCTCGGAACGAAGGGCCTTTAAAGAAAAAGGATCGGGGAGGGGCCGTGGGCCTCATCCAGGCCATCCCCTCGCCCCCCAGGCAGGCATGGTGACTGTTTGGAGCACAGACCCCGAGAGCCCCTGAGGGTGCCTCTGTCCCTCCTGGATCCCACCGAGAGGGACAGTTGTGGACTCCGGGCTCCCCAGGCTGGTCTCCCGCAGGCTGGGAGGCAGACGGCGGCAAAGTGGCTTTGGGGCTGTTTGCTCTGAGATTCCTTTCCCAAAGGAAAACTCATTAAGCACAGGCTGGGATGGTGTGGGCCAGGGGAGCGGGGCTGCCTGGCCGGGGCCACAGGGACGGCTCTGGTGCTCCGTATGCTGGGCCCGCACAGTGTTGGACTCCACCAGCCAATTTCCACCCCTCATCTGGGCTCTTCCTCGTGACATTGACGTAGACAGCTGAGGACTGGGGTGGGCTATGGCTCCTGGCCAAAATTCCCGCCTCGATGCTGGGGGACGTTATGTCAGGGAGGTCTGGGGTCTCATGGAAGGATCTGGAGTTCTCCCCTGGCATCCATGGCAGAGAAGCGGGGGCCACGGCCCCTCAGGAATTAGTCTAGAGGAAAACCCACCCCTTCCTGCCCTTGCAGCCTCCGCTGGAGAAGTCAGATGGGCTGTTTCAGCAATGTCCTTAAGAGGCCAATTAGGTGTAGCTGCTCCGAGATGAGACACAGACGCCCTGGTCCCATCGCCGGCAGGGAGGTCGGGTGGGGACAGGCCAGGCCTCCGGGGGCACATTCTGAGGACGGGGCTGTCAAGTGGAGACGCGGGCCCCCGGCTGCACCCAGGCAGCCCATCAGAGGTCTCGGAGGCCTCTTGTGTTGGCGGGAGTTCAGGCAGGAGGGCCCCGCCACGCCTGGGGCAGGTCAGGGAGGGGTGCACCCGCTCAGGGCCCCTTCACTCCCCCGGCAGGAGGCGCTCACACTCGGAGACACGGCCGAGTGGCCGGACGTGTTCCGTGACAGTGACCTCCCGCCTATGTGCTGGCCCACAGGGTCACATCCCCACCGGGGAAGTGGGCCCCGGGTGCTTGGGTTGGCAGATCCCACTGAGATGACCCTAGGGGACCAGCGAGCTCTGTCATCGTCCCAAGTGTCTGCAGAGGTGACCCTGGCCTGCGTGCGGAGACCTATTTTCAAAGCTTTCTTAAAAGCTTACTTTTAAGCTTTGAGCTCTTGACGCAAACACCTTATAACTGGAGCACGTAATCCCCTTCCACGATTACATCTCGGGCCTCCTACAGATGGCACATTAGCACTGTGGGCTTTCACATTTTAGCATAAATTGGTTTTCCGTGAGGGGGGCTGTAAGACACCTCAGGATTGCTTGGCCACGTAACTGCTAATTCATCCCAGGTGCCAGGGTCTCAGCCCAGTGCCCCTGCAGCCAGGGCCACGTCTGGAAGTGGCTGTCACCTCCCCCGCCACCGCCTGGTCACGCTCCACCCCCTTCTCTGCATGGGCCGTGGCTGCTCCCTTCTCTGTGTCCCCAGCAAACCGTGAGCTGCCCGAGGGCAGGCGCAGGCCTTGTGGTCCCGCCAGCCCCGGTCCCTCTTTCGGGGCTCCCATACATGCATGTGATAAATTGATGAATGGATTAGCAGAGCCCAGACCCCAGGCACATGCTGACGTTTGCATCTCCTAGATCACCTCTTTTCAAAGTGCAGGTCGTCACCCCATTAGTGGGTCGTGAAATTAATTTAGTGGCTCATGATCAGCGTTTAAAAGAAAGAGGAAGAAACAGAATAAAAACATTTGGGCGCATCTGTGTCCCGAGGGCGAAAGCTGCTTCGTGAAGCGCACACAGGGTCACAGGTGAAGTCACGCAGGTACCAGGACAGGTTGCAGTGAAGAGCTGGGGACCCGGCATCCCGGAGGTACTCAGGGCGGCGGGGGGGGACCTGGCGTCTGTGGCTCCTGCGATCCCTGTTCTGAGGGCTGCCTGTGATGTTGGTCGGCACCAGGCAAGTTGAGCAGGTGGACATCACAGGCCCTCCCCAAGGTCGCAAACAACATCCCCTCCTTGGCCCTCTCGCGGCCCCTTAGAGCAGAGCTGACCGGGCAGGCAGAGGGGAAGGAAAAGGCCAGGCCCCAGGTAGGCGTGAGGCCCCCGCGAGTGGAGCGCCGTCCTGCCCACCCTCGGCTTCTGTCCAGATGTGAGCAGCTGGGGCGGTGCCCGGGCTTTAGTGGCACTCAGGACAGTCGGATACGTGCTCCGTCTGCCACGTACGGTGCTTCTGTGTTAAAGATGCTCCACAGTAGCTGCTATAACGAATACCTCCTAGACCAGAACAAACCACCTGGTTGAATCCGTCTCTCAGATGAACAATTAAGACCTACGTTTTAATTCTGTGCTGCGTGGACACGCCACCGTGGGGGGCAAGGGATATTCTGGGGGGTGTCTGTACAATCTACTCCAGGACCTTGGATGTCATGGAAATTCATGACAAGAGAAGCGCTTTCCCAGGAGCTGCCTCTGATCACCTTTGCCCCAGGAAGTCCAAATTCTGCCCAGGCCCAGGCGTCCTGGACCTGGGAGTGTACAGCAGCGTGGTGCGGACGGGCCCCCGGGGGCTCCCTTAGGCCCCGGAGGGACAGAGGAGCGCCCAGCTCTGCGTGAAGCCTGGAGGCCTGCGGCTCATCACCGCTGCCTCCCTCATCTTGTCGTGAACTGGCCGTGCTTGGGCCGGGCAGCCCAGCACTTAGGCCAGCGTGCACTGCACACACTGACCCACTGACCCACATCCAGGCCCAGGCGGCTCTTACTGTCGCTCCTCCATGCCGAGTGTCCATCCTCCACGTGGCTTGTCCAGGATTGAAGAGCCAGCCCGGTACGGGGCAGAGGGTGAGGAGGGAGCAGTGCCCCTTCTGGTTGTCGGTCCTCACCGTCCCTGGGCCGGCCGGCCTCATCCGGGCTGCCCCCGCAGACCCAGTGTCGCCTCACCCAGGAACCTTGGAGCTTCCGGAGGGAGGAGTCCTAGGTCCGACCCGGAGGCCTCTGCATTCCCGGATTCAAAATGTACTACCCGAGGGCCTCGTGTGTGTCCAGTGTGGGCCCCTCCCACCGAGATTCCTGAGAAAGGCTGTCCGGGGCCTTCTGTCCAAGGAGCTCACCCAGCACGTGGCCCAGGCCTCCACGCTTCAGCCAGGGTCCTTGTGCCAGGTGCCCACCCAGGGCTGGACACACAGAAGGAGGAGCCTCGGGGGCCCCGAGCACTGGACCCCTCACGCTGGGGCTCACGTTCTCGAAGGGCAGTCAGGGGGCACTTCGCAGGTGCTTGTACCAGGCTCCCAGGTGTAAAGAACAGAATACACGCTTCCCACTTCTGCCCGCTGGAAACCCCTGGATGTGGCGGGGACGTGTGGGGAGTGAACGGAAGAGGAGGCAACAGCAAAGCCAAATGGGAGAGGCAGCTGCACTCGGCAGGTCACGGGGAGCTGAACCCCAGAGGAGCGGCAGGGTCACGCTCAGAACCCAGGACTCAGGAGTCGGGGCGCAGGCCCCCTGCGTGTGGAGTGGAGGTGGAGCTGACAGGGGGCCGGTGGAAAGGCTGCAGGAGGGCTCCCAGGTCCTCCCTACCTGGACCGTGGCTGGGGCCCCCTGTGTGCCCCGCAGGAGCCCGGAGGCCCCAGAGGCTCACTCCGGGGAGGAATCACACCTTCACAACTCTGGACCCCATAAGGCCAACGCCAAGTGTAGGGGAACTTCCTGAAAACCCGGAGATGGAGAGAAACCCAAGTCCCGAGATGTGAGACCCACCCACTCCCAGAGGGTGCAGTCAGGACACGGGGGGTTCTTTACCGAGAAACTTAGGCTCTGAGCTTCCCACGGCTGCTGTAGCAAGTGACCACACACTGGGTGACTTCCAGGAACAAAAATCACCCCCTCGCAGTGTGGAGGCCAGAGGTCCAGAGGGGTCAGTGTGGCCGCGCTCCCTCTGCATCCTCCGGGAGGGTCCTTCCTGCCTCTTCCAGCCTCTGGGGTTTGCCTGCCGTCCTGGGGCCTCCTGGGCTGTGGCCACGTCCCACCAGGCTCAGCCTCCGGCTTCCTCCCCGGGCATCTGAACTTCCCTCTTTCCTCTTACAGAGATGCCAGCATCTCATTTAGGGCCCGCCCTACATGAGGGATGATTTCATCTCAAGGCCCTTAACTAATTGCATCTTCAAAGATCCAATTCCGAAGAAGGTCATATTCTGAGGTTTCGGGTGGACAAGAGTTTGGGGGGAGGGTATCCTGCTAGCCTACCAACCAAGCCTGATGCAGAACCTGGGCGCTGTGAGCTGGGGTCTGAGGCCCCTCTGTGAAGCCCCCCATCCCCCCGCCGGGCTTCTAGCATCAGGATCCTCGTCTGGTGGGAAGAGAGAGATGACAAACAAACACAAACCTAAGGAAAGGGGTTAGGAACTTAGAGGGGACAGACAGCAGAGGCAGCAGAGAGGAGGTGGTGCAGACACAGAGATGCACGGCGAGCCCGCCAGGCTCGCTGCCCAAGGTCACCTTCACCCCCAGCTCCCACCCAGAGTCGGGGCTGCTTGTCTCAAGGCAGTAGCTTCCTTGAAGGAAGACTTATTTCAAGAGCTGTAAGAAGACAAGAAAGCGCTTCTGGAAATTACACACGTGCACACACACGCGATGTGTGTATATGTCTTCGCAGACTTAATATGTACCTGTATGAGTGTGTGTGTGTGTGACAGAATTTGTTAAAACTCCAGCAAACGTTTGGGATATAAAATTGAGGAAATCTCAAAAAGCCAGGAGCAGAACTTAAAAAAAGAAGTAGGAAGAGTAGGAAAGGAAAAGAAAAAACAGATTAGAAGACCGATTCGGGAGGTCTAAAGAATATAAGGTCCAAAAATAGAGACCAATGAAGAAGGAATTATCAAAGACATATTTTCTAAAGAAATTCCCAGGACTCAAAGCCCGGGTTTCCTGTGTGCAAGGACTCACCACGGGCCAGAAATGAATGAAGAAAGACCCATCCTGAGGCGTATCAGCATGAAATTTCAGGCCACTGGAGATGAAAACAACATTGTAAAAACTCAGAGGGAAAAAATAGGTCACATACAAAGCCTCAGACATCAGAGTGTATCTGGCTTCTCAGCTGAAGCGCTCCAAGCCAGAAAGCAGCCGAGTTGGGATGCGTTGGAATTCCACGCCACGGCCCAACAGTCCGTGGGGGTAGGGGTCCTCCAGCCTAAAGTCAGTAACTGGGACGGTCCTCCCGGGTTCAGGCAGCCGTGGCCCTGCTCCCTACTCTGGGCGCCCCATCCTCAGGAGGCTGTGCATGCAGCGGTCCAGCCCCCGGCACAGCCCCCGCTGGCAGGACGGGCTCCTCGAGGGAGGGGCACTTGATGGATATGCTCCCCGAAAGTTGTGGGCAACCCCCAAATGCAGAGGAGTCAGGCAGTGGGATGCCCTGAAGCTTCCCCAGGAACACAAAAAGGGAAATCATCCCAGGATGCTACAGGGAATGTCTGGGAGCCTTGGGTCTGATGCAGCCCTGTGGGTGTATCGAGATCTCACGCCCTGTCACCTGTCGGGCACTGCGGCTGCCCTCGGGGAGGTCTGGCCCCTCGCGTGATGGACACACACGCTTCCTCGCAGAGCTCACGTGGGTCATCGGCACCACTTCCCAGGGAGCTGACCTAGCCAGAAGTCAGGACCTGTCTACGGCCAGCTCCCCAGGCGCCGGCCCTTGCGAGTTCAGGGGACCAGGCATCACCAGCAGCGTGTGAGGCGGGACCCAGGGGCCGTACGAGGTGTGAGTCCATCCTGAGCGGCTTCCGAGGGACTCTCGAGGCACCGGGATGGGCTTGGGCGTGGAGTTCAGGTCACTGTCTGAGGCCGGGCGGGGCGGCAGGTGAGATGCTGAGGTCTCGGCAGGAGCGGTGGGACCCTGACGTGCCTGCAGTACCAGGGAGGGGACACGGCTGCACACGGCGGGTGCAGGGGGGTGAGGAGAGGCGGGGGTTAGGACGACTGGTGACCCCGGCCTGACCCCTCCTGGCCCACACGCAGCAGGCCAGGGCCGCACCCAGGTCGGAAGGGCCAGGACTCGCTGAGGACAAAGGGGGGCCACGTGGCGGCCCCCCAGCATCCGCGTGGAAGCAGTTTGTGTGGGTCCCCCAGCAGGGGGGGTAGGGGCCGTGGTCCTGGAGGGGAGCTCAGAGGTGTCCTGGCGGGTGAGATCCGCTGTTGGGTGGCCGACGCCGCGTGGCCAATGAGGGGAGGAGGCGGCTTAGGTCCGGCAGGGCCCACTGTGCGCCCTTTGCCCCCTTCCCAGCCTCACCAGGGAGCCCGTGCTTTGTCTTTCTCCCAGAGCTTGGCCCGGCCGGCTCTGCATTCCCCTCGGCTCCACAGGGTGTCCCCTGACCCTGCCAGGCTCCCTCCCAGGCCTGCGGCCACCCAGGAGCTCCTGCAGCCTTTCTGAAGCTCTGCGGTGTCTGGGGTGCCACGCCCCCACTTTGCTGTCCCTCGTGGGAGTCCTTCTATCTTCCTCTGGGAATGTGGCTCCTTCCATGGCCAAGGTGGCAGGGCCTCCTCCCCCAGGGCCAGGACTTCGGGGAGCCTTTGGTGCGGTTTGTCACTCCCCCTGACCGGTGTCCTCCAGGCCTCACTCCCGTCACAGCCGAAGGCCTTCTCTCCTCCACCGTCTGGCCGTCCGTCCACTTTGGGCTCAGGCCAGACCCCCCCTGGGCCCCGGGAACCATGGGCTCCGTCCCCAGTGTGGAGGAACACACGCTCAGTCCATTTCATGACCCAGGGCTTCGGGGGTCCCCAGCCTCCCTGCCGGGTGTGAGTTCCCACAGATAGGACTATCGCGACACCAGGTGTGGGGAAGGCCAGGGTTGCCTGGGGACACTTGGGGGGTGCTTGGTTCCTCTCTGCTCCCAAACGAATGAGCCATCCCGGCAAGCAGAAAGGTTTATTACAGACCCTTACCACTTCCTGCTCTGAAAACCAACAGAAGAAAACTGATCCTGAGCCGGGATGAGGTGGTGTGTGCCCTTCTGATCCGAGGCCATGGTCGGCCGCCTTCTGCCCGGTCTCTCCTGTTTCCTTTGGGAGGAGGAGATGGTCAGTCCTGAGGATCTGCTGGGATCTCCCACCCTGAGAGGGCCCACGGGGTCTGTGCTTCCGGCCCCTGCCCAGGCCTTTCCCCTCCTACAGATGATGCCCGGTGGGACCCTGGCCAGGAGGCTGCAGGAATGGCGCAGGGTGAGGCCACAGCCTCCTGTCATCTGCGAAGCTCTCCGCTCGGCGGGGAGCAACAGGGCCTCAGCCCAGTCCGTCTCTCCAGGAAGACTCCTTGAACTATGTGGTCCCTCCCGGTTCTGGATGCCGGCTCCGCGCTGGGTATCGGGCTCAGGGCCACGTCTGCCCCTTGAGGGGATGGGAGGGACAGAGGAGGGGCTGGCCGAACCGTGAGGTCTGGGGCTGAGTCGTCCCCCAGGCAGAGCTGGGAGGCTGCCATCTGTCTTCTGGAATCTGATCGGATGGTGTTTATGGCGGGTTTTGCTGGAGCCCACATGGTGCTCGGAGCTTGAACTGGGGGCAGAGAGCAGGGCCCTGGGGCCTAGGGGTGAGCTCGGCAGGAGGGCTGGGGAGAGGAAAAGCCTGGAAGGAGCACTGTGGGTGGGAGGACCGCCCCCTCTCACCACTGAGGGGGCTGAGATGGGTGGGCCCCAGCCAAGCCAGCCCCTCCGTCTGTCTTCCAAGGACCACCCGGGAGGGGTCTGGATGCTCTGTGCCCATGTCGTGCTCCCAAGGGCGAGAGGCTTTTGTGCAGGAGGTTCCAGGATAAACGTGGAGGAACCAGCGGACGGTGGGTCCTCCTCCAGGAGAACCTCGGTACCTGCCACTCACCAGCTCTCTCTTCCTCACAAGCAATGAAAAATACCCTGTCGTGACTCTGATCCCTGTCTGCAATCCATATTGTGTGCTTTTGAATCACTGCTATTCATCACGGCAATAAGAGCTGGACATTTTAATAGATTCTGTGTGTAAACACAGACGTAGATGGTCTGGCACCAGCGCATCGCGAGCACTGACATTCTTCATTTTCTCGGCAGAAGTGAGCCCGGAAACAAAAAACGGGTTTGACCAAACCCACAATATTTCCATTGGCACTTTCGGCCAGTTTCGTTACAGGAGGCGTGACACGCGGATAGCCCTTTACAGTAATTGTGGTACATGAGTCTCGATTTTCCTTAAAGCAGTTGTTCTTTGAATCATTTTAAATCCGTAAATGGCAAGGGTTGAAACAGGAGGAAAGGGGTCCAGTGGAGAAAGCCAGTGGGCACTGGACGGGCCACCACGGTGGGGTCGGGTGTTCCTGACACCGCAGAGGTGACAGGCAGCCTACCAAGAGGACCAGGTCAGGGTCAGGGTCAGGGTCAGCAGAGTTCTGACCTGCTTTTCCGTACCTAGGGATGGCCTTCCCCTTGGCCCTGCACGGGCAGCTGGGTCACGTGATCAGTACATCAGTACTGCCAGCTCCCCCTTCCCTCCGCTCCCCCCTGCCCCCCTGTCCTCCATCCTTTTTGGCTCCATGTGGGATGCTGGGATGCACGGATGAAGCACTCATGGCCTCCAGATCTGAGGGAGGCAGCAGGCACGCCTTAAGAATCCCTGGAGGGGCTGCTTTGGGGGCTGCAAGGATGGCTGTTACTTAACACATGAGGTCAGGTAGTTGCTGACCAGATGGAAGAGAATGCTTTCTGCAGGACCTCGGTGAGAGGGGGATGCTGGCCAGGTACCCAAGTCCTACAGCTCAGCCTGATGGGGGTGCCTGGGATCCAAGTATTCCAAATAGTCCCAGATCTCAGCAGTCCTAAGGGAAGCCTGGGGCCCCACCTTCGATGGGGTATGTGTCCCCATAGGGGGACCCTCAGAGAACAGCGCTGTTGATCAGGACAGCCGTTCTAGAGCGAGCAGACATTGCTACCACCGTGCTGTCCATTTCAGCCAGCCCGCCACGCCGGCCAGGGCTGTGCGGGGCCTGCCACCTCCCCCCGGCCCTGTGCCACGGCCGGGAGCGCCCCTGTGGTCCTGCAGGCATGCAGTGTGTTCTCAGCGTGTCAACGTGAGCCTTCGATAAGGATGCGCGAAGTTCAGAGTCATCCCCGGTTTCCAGCAGAGCTGTTTGAGTTGATGCTCTTTGTTGATTCCACGTTCCATGAACGAATTGGGCAGAACGACAGGCAAAGCTGCTGAGAACATGGTTTTGTCCTGTTGGTTTACTACGTCCTTGTAACCGTACACGTGACATTTCATTTTTGTCCTGTTGGTTTACTACGTCCTTGTAATCGTACACGTGACACTTCATTACCTAGCGATTTATTTTTTCACGAAAGACAAAGGTAAATCGGATGCTTCTTTACTGTGAAAAGGCAGATCGTATATTTGAGGTGGAAGTTAAGTCAGCACGAGCACGGCAGAACTTGCCGGGGCAGTGATGTGCTTCCTAACCCGGCGCGGCTCTGGCTCTGATTCAGAACAACGGGCCCCTGGCATCTGCTCCACCCACCCCGGCCTGCCCCTCACGCCCCAGGGTCTGGACACCCAAACCTCTCTCTGTGGTTGTGTCTTGCGTTCGGCCCTCTCGCTGCGGTCCGGGTGTGACCCACGGTCCCCAGCCCAGCCCCTCCGCCCACAGAGCAGCTCTGATGGCTTCTGGGCGCCGCAGAGGGTGTGAAATACGGCATTTGGCGTAGACATTTGTTAAAGATCAGTCTTGAAAAATGAAATAGAGGGATTTGTGTCTCAATCTAAATCACTTTAAATGTCAACTCCCCATTAAACTGAGATATACCCGGTGATGTAAGTGCCGGGATGGTACCAAGGCCGGCATTGTCGTCTCTGCAGTTCTGCCCCTGGATCCCCTCCTCCCCCAACCAGAACGTCGTCTCAGGCTCACCTGGACCCGTGTGGGATCGCACCTCCCCACACTGCCCTGTTGTGTCAAGCCCTGTTCTCTGGGCCCCCGGAAAGGGCCGCCCCCTGCCCCGCCTCTGCCGCCTGCAGGCTTGACAGGTGTAATGCACACTTGGGAGGCTGGCCTTGAGGGAGTCACTTTCACCTCTCAGAGCCTCAGTTTCCTCATCTGTGGAAGGCGTAAGCGTGACCCCAGGCTGACGTCACAGGTCCTTGGGGTTTGGGGAAAGGGAAATAGTGGATGAGAAGCATTTCTAAACCCCAGGGGAGTCTCTGTAGGTGAAAGGTTGGTGACTTTCCTCCTGTGGCACCTTCCAGCATATGTGCTCATGTTCCCAATGGCTGCATCCGAATGAAGCCACACCCTCGTTCCCTCCTGAAACCCTTCGGTGCCTTGTAGCAGGGACGCCCAGGCCCTGGGGGTGTCTCTCCACTCTCCGTGTCCGGGCTGCACCTGGCCTTGTGCGGTCATGGCCGTGAGGCTTCAGGGTTTCATAGGACAGATGGGCGTGTGATGGGCAAGGAACAGACAAGTGGAGACCTGCATTTTCCCTCTTCCCCATGACCTTTGCCTTCCACGCCACGAGGATGGCATGCTCCCCGGACCTTTGGAGGAGAGAGGAAGAGTCTGGTCCTCGTGCCAAGTCTGTGGAGAAGTGGCCATGGCTTTCTGGATTACTAGAGTGACAGACTCATCACACTGGCTGAACAGCCTCTGCCCAGCTTCCAATTTCAAAAGATTTTGAAAATAAGGACAACTGGCAATAGCATCATGACCTGGAGAGAAGAGAAGTGTGCACTGAGGTCAGGTAAGACCCCGCTGGGTGCTTTGCCAGAGTGGATGGTAGAAACCTTAGGATGCCCCTGGCTTTTTTATCCTCTGAGCCCCTGCTCTGACTAAGACCTCCTGTGATGCACAAAGAGCCCAGGGCCTCCTCCTGGTGCCTGGACCTAACCTTCGGACCTAGAGACCCCTGCAGTGGTCAGAAAACAAGCAGGCAGAGGTGGAGCCTCCCTGCACCGCGGTTCCCCCTTCCCTCTGTGAATACGCGGCTCTAGCAGGACCAGGAAAAGATGCCAGTGCAGAGGTGAGCTCCACTGGAAGGGGCAGAGTTAGCAGGAAGAGCCTCTCACCTGGGGCAGCAGAAGTCAGATGACGGGCTCACCAAGGCCATGTTGTCCCCCCTCAGTCTTCCGTTCTCAAAACTCTGCAGCTCAGACAGAAAACCTGACCTCCCTGGTGGGATCAGACCCCACTGAGAGCTGCCTTTTGGGTCCCATAAAGATCGAGGGTCTCTGCATATCACCCCAAACCTCTGGGCCAGCCTGGGTCAGGCGGAGCCTCCCACAGCCCCTGGAACTGAGAGGAAGGGTGCAGACTCCCTCCCCCTGAGCCTGCTGGCTCGTTCCTGGCCAGGATTGGCCTCTGCCTGTTTAAAAGGGAATTAAAAAAAGCATCACAGCCAAAATATAAGCAGGAGCCTCTGAAAGAATGCACACTGTCTATGGAAAGGAGCACTTTCTGAAGACCGAAAGGCAGGGTTAGCTCTGGAAATAACCCCTGCAGTAAACGTGAGGCTTCTGGTCAGTGTCTGCTTGTGGGCATCAAAGAGATAAAAGAGGCTGTGACCTCTGTGACCCCAGAGCAAGAAGCCTGAAGGAAGGGCAGCCTGGGATGAAATGCAGGCAAACGTCCAAAGGTTTGCAGGGCCAAATAGAGGCTGAACTCAATGGGACCCAAAACATCAGAGTGGATTGAGATGTGTACAGAAGCTGCAGGTAATGGACATGTCACTGCAGAGAATCAACACAGGGATGTGAACCAACCTTAAACTGAAAGGCAGTTCATAGGAGACCCAGAAAATGAAGCCAAAGAGAGAGATGTTATAAGTACAGAAGACAGGACAGAAATCCAACCTGGGAAAGTGGATGCCACTGCGGGGAGCCACGTGGCGAGAACAAAGAATAACCATGTTAAGGTGAAAAGAGAGAGTTGCCAAGAAGCTTTCCTGAGCCAGGGGAAACCCCCAATTAAAGCAGCATGAAAGCACCCGGAACCCAAGCATCCATGGCAATATCTGTGAATCGGAAGAGTGAAGGAAAACTCTCTGATCATCCAGGTTGTATTGGAGAAAACAATTAAGGCAGGAGGACAAGTCCATAGACCTCTGAAGGCACAGACAAGCCACCTCTGAACCCAGGAGAACCAGAACCAGAGTGAAGGACAGACCATCTCCAGGGATTTGTCAAAAAATACTTTTACTTGTGAGTTCAGTCCTATTTCTGGTTGTTGTTTTGGACACAGGGAGTAAACAGGATGGCTTTAAATTTGCAAGGATTTAGAAAGTGTACCACCCACATACCTTTCCTGAAAGAGTCAATGAAAGATGCCCTGGAGCCAATCAAAGAAATACGAATGAGTGGCTGATGACCTCGGAAAGGTCATAGGTCATATGTAAGAAGATCAGTAGTGACTAGATACCAATTAACTACATGGAGCTTAGGTATAAATTATTCCTGTAACTGTGGTTATGCAGTTGAACACAAAATTGGCGACACTGTTATTTAATGTACCCTGTATGTTGTGAAGACTATTTTTGTATAATCTGATTTGTAACTTCTGGTTAAATTGACAACAGCTGCAGGAGGGCAGCTGCAGACGAAGAAAAGAGTCACTTAATGTCTCTTCATGGAAAGAAAGAACTTACATCACTAGGGAAATGGCTTAATCATTAAAAGTTCATTTGATTAACATAAAGGCCACCACTAATAGAAACAAGAACATGATTGCTCCTAAACTACAGTGGAAGAAAAAGCGAGTAAAACTGTGTGTAAGGAAATGAACCATGAAAGGAGCAGAACCAGAAATCAGTGTGGAACATGCTGATCAATACAGAAATGCAGCCTCAGTGGTGACAATAAATGTAAGTGGGTTAGCCTTCTCTTCTAAAAGGCAGAGACTATCAAATCAGGTTTTTTAAATAGTCAAATATGTGTTGCCTTCTAAGGGCACTCCTACAAACAAACCAAAAAGTTTAAAAGCAAATAATAAACAAAGTTACTAGGCAAATGAAATGGAAAGGAAATCAGTAGGTAAAGTGATTAAATTGGAACAATATGGTGGCATGTATTGATACATTTAGGATGTGTATATAGTTATTGACACATACTGATCCATGACAGTTCAAACTAGTAGAAGTATCACAGAAACCTTTATGTACTGATTAACATAAGTTTACAGGAAGCAAACCCAAGTACAAATAAACAAAGTGATCAGAAACACAATTTTTAGTTGGAATTTAAACAGCTCTTAAATCTGTGTTAAGGTCAAGTAAACACCACTGATAACAACAATAAAAAGAACCAGGGCATAGATCTTTTGAAAAATGAAATTACCAAGGTTGAATTTGCAGCAACATAGTGAATATTATAACATAAAAATAGGCTGCTTCTAACTTTCTATTATTTATGAAATTTACAAAAATATCCATAATCCAGGTTACTAACTAACCTAAGAGGAGGCATGTGCCAACTTTCTTTTCCAACCACAATGCGATATATTTAAAACTATACCCAAAATAATAACCTTAACCCTAGCAACCAGAACCTTCCCGTAATTTGTTGGTTGAAGGATGAAATAAAACATGCAGACCGACCCACGAGTCACGTGCAGGTGTGAGGTCAGTCTTTCCAGCTCCGCTCCCGAGCAAAACAATTGTGATCTGCTTAACTCAGAACACGTGACCTTGCTCTCTGTGCCTCCATCTCCACATCTATAAAATGGGCAGAATGCTATTCCCTGCTTCCTAGGGCTGCTGTAAGGTTGACGGAGTTAGAACGTTAACACCCTCACGCGGGCCAGCACTTACTGGACGATACAGTGTACGCATCTGACTGACCGTTAAATCTCATTTAAAATGTGACGAGAATAAGAGAGTGCACCTGTGGGTACAGGGAAGGATGGACTTGTCGGTACACTTGTGTCTTAAATAACTTTATTTTTAACTCAGAAAGAACGAAAATGAAGAAACCAAGCTATGGAAAAAGCCACCTTCAAAAAGATTGGCGAAAACCTGTAAAGATGAAAAAGAAATATTAATGATTTTTTTAAAGGCATGGAATTAATCATTGCATCGCTGGCAAAACTATAAAAATGCATTTTTACTTCTGTCATGTGTAGATTTTTTTTTATGTTAGAAAATAGTCCTGAAAGGAAGAAGGGAAAATCAGCCTGCGTTGGGGCCTCAAATTATTCAAGAGTGCATGCATAGCTAACCCACTGATCACTACATATGGAAATTTGATTTAAGATATGATTTTCTGGGGAAGGAGGATTACCAAAAATAAAGGCATAGAAAAATGTTAATAGTCTCCAGTAAAAGTTCCAGACGGAGATGTTTTAACTGGCATGTTCTTGAAAGCATTCAGTGTACAGGTGTCTCTTCCCCGCCAACTGGGAAATGTGGAAAATTACCCAGTTCATTTTAGGAACTAGTGAAACCCTGATGCTGGAAAGGTCCCCCAAATTAGAAAAATACCCAGAAAGTCATTTTGTTCAATAAAGACTTTTGAGTCTGTGCTGTGGGCTGGGAGCCCTGCCAGGCACAGAAATCCTTCAGCAAAGCACCCCGAGGCCCTCCAGGACCTGGCATTGTTTTCAGGATGCTGCCCCCTGGTGGGAGTAGTGATTGGGACATAGGTCACCCGCACCTGCATAAAATGACAGCAGACTGATTTCTGCAGTCCTTTGAAAGAACCAAAAAAAAGACCACCACACAGTAGCTTTATATAAGAAATGTAAATATACTTTAATATTTCAGAATCAGGTAGAACGAAAAGCCCTATACGGAGATCAAATAAAATGTGTGTTCTGATTCAGAAGATGCAGAAAAAGGCACCAGACAGACCCTGTATTTATTCCTCAGAAAAATATCAAAAGAACGATGGTCACAGACCTCCAGGCTAACCTGGAAGAGAAGGTGGGCTCTCCCTGGAACCCAGTGTTCCCCCCGAAACCAAAGCTGCCATTGCACTGAAAATGGACCCCGCCCTGCCCATACCGGGGCTGAGGCCCAGGCTGACTCTCGTGAGGCTAGCCTGCAGTCACCCGGGAACTTGTTACTTTCTGGAAGTTCTGGCAAATGAACTCACACAACTATTTGATATGAGAAAATGCAATCATTATTACTTACAGAAGGTAAATAAACAGGTATTTCCAAAACTCTGGAGAATCACCTGAAATGCCTTGAAAACTAATTAGAGAATTTATTAAATTGGACCAGTTATGAACATAGAAGTTTCTCTACTTGTGTTCAACTGTAAGCTTTCATAGACACAAACAAGCTCTGGTCTAGATCAGAGGTCGGACGACTACCGCCTGCTTGCCAAATCTGGCCCCCCACCTATTTTTTAAATAAAGTTTTATTGGCACACAGCCTTGCTTATTCACTCACATACTGTCTAGGCATGCATTCACACTGCAATGGCAGAGTTGAGTCTTTGCAGAAAGACTTTTATGGCTCACAAAGCTGAAAATACACACTACCCGGCCCTTGGTAGCACAAGTTTGCCAACCCCAGACTAGATTAATAAAGGCTTTCAACCCTGAGGGCCAGGGCACGGAGTCAGCAGTAGCTTGAACACAGGTGTCATTTAGGAGGTGAAAACGGGAGGTGAAATTTGTAGGCAGCTTTAAGGAAGAAACGTGCCCGCTGGTACATGAAAGAGAGACTGGACAAAAAGCCTGTGTGTTGTCAGCTCCAAGCAAGTATGTGTAATGATTTAATTACAATAAATAAGTGAAATAAAAGTAAGAAAGAGAGAGGGGGGAGCTCTGTTAATAGCAGGAGAAAACATAAAATAACTCGGAATAACTTTGGTAAGAAAAGGCACCTATGAAGATAATGGCAAAACCTCCCCATGGGAGACTTAAAAAGACTTGAATAAATGAATAGAAAGACGTCACATACTTGGATAAGGTGAGGGATTGTCTGAATGTTATGAGGTTGTCTCTTCCTTCAAATTTGTTGCTTAGATCTAATACAGGTTCAATCAAATCTCCAGTGAGTTTTTTCTGGAACATTACAAAATGATTTCTCATTTTATATTGGGTGGGACTCATCCACGGTGTGTGGGAAGGCTTTGGGACATGCCCCAATGTCCACCTCCTGCTGGGGACGGACAAGGGGGTAAGGGAGCTTTGTGAGCAGCTCAGCCCTGGGCGATGCAGCTACGGCTTGGTTCTGCCCCTCACCCGCCTCCTGAGTTAACAGCGGACCCTGTCTGGCAAAGTGCCCAGGATACAATTAAAACCGGAGAAGATGTTGGCTCTTCTGCTGCTCTTTCTGACCCATGAACCAGACCACGTGGCCCTGAGATGAACCTGGGTGTCGGTGAGCACGGACTGGGGGTACAGTGCGGGAGGGGCAGCCCCCAACAGCAGATGCCGGGAAAACCGGCTTCACACTTGGGAGAAATTCAACTTGCGTCCTTACCTCACGCCACGTTCCAAATTAAATTCCCTAGGGATTACAGACGAAACCATGAGATGGTTAAGGATAAGTCCAGGTGGACATCTGAGTTCAGGGGGAGGAAGGATGCTGAAACGGTCCATGAGCCTGAAAATAGTAAGAATCGGTGACGATCGCAGACACTCGTCTATGCTGTTCTGAGCACGTGCACAGGTCGACCTGCTCAGGCTGACGGCCACCGTGGGCCGTGCTCTGTTACCACCCCATTTTACAGGTGAGAACGCTGAGGCCTTCTGCAGGCCACCCAGTGACCGAGAGACCCACGCTAGGCCCGCCTTCAAGGGGCAGCCCTGCCTCGCCTGGATATCCCAAACTTCTGAAAGTCCAGCTCACCTTCCGAGAACAGAGGCAGATGGCAAGGTGGGCGTCGGGGGACCCGCCCGGCAGGAGCTGGTTTCTAACCCCGGGGCTGGGGGCAGCAGGCAGATGAAAAGGCACACAGCCCAGGGGTGGAAAGTTCCTGAAACATGAAGTGGGGACAAGGTGTGGCGAGAGATTCTCCGTCGGGGTCAGCAGCTGAAACACGAATGGGCGCTGCCCCTCGGGACTCGCCGTGGTTGGTGTTCATTTCTTTACCTTCATGTTGAGGCCTCGTGAAGGATGCTGGTTATAAGCATGTGAATTTGCCAGTTGTTCTGGGACGTGCTGGGCAGTATGTCATCAAGAGAATCCGAAATGCATGTTTCAGACCCTTTGGAAAACAGTCTGGCATTTGCTCAAAAAGTGCGACACGGAGCTACCGCGTGACTCAGGATCCCTCTCCTGGGGGAATTCCCGGGGTGGGATGGGGGCGTCACTGCTGACGAGCGTAGTTTGGGGGGATAGAAATGTTCTAAGTTGACTGTGGTGATGGTTGCACAGCTCTGAATAGAGCAAAACCACTGACTTGACCCTGTAGCAGGGCACGTGATCTGGGCTGTGAGCTATCCCTCCGTGAAGCCGCTATTAGCAGATGGATGTGGATGGATATTTGAACAAGAAAGGGTTTGTCCTCGGCCCGGTCTTGGGACTCCTCTGACTGACAGGGGCCTGGCAGGGCCACCGCCCCCTCTGCCGACGTGTGGCACCGCGAAGAGCCTGCCTGGGCCCAGCAGGTGACCTGCCCAGCCCCTGAAAGTGGACACAGGAGGCAGCGCAGGGAAGGGGTTTGACCCTGAGCTTCCCGGGCACACGGGGCCTCCCTCGCCGCTGTGGACGGCCAGGTGTCGGGGAGAGCGTGTATGATGACACCTCTGAGGACACACCTCCACCCACCCCACCCCCACCCCGTCATCGCCAGGCATCGCCTGTGAACTTGGGACGGTGGGTCGGCCGCGAGCTGCGGTGGCCGAGGCCATCATCCTGCAATGCTGGCCGGGCTCTCGCTGCTGGGGTTGGCGGAGCGGGTGGATGGGACGTCAGAGGCTGACTCTGCCAGGAGACAAAGCAGACAGGGATCCGAGGCCGGCCCGCACCACCCACACTCCCTTTAGAAAAGCCGCCTGGCGAGCCGGCCGTTCCCAGGGCAGTTGAGCCCGTGGGGAGGTCGAGGGCAGCCCCCTGCAGAGCTGGAGGGGGCCTGGGCTGAGGCTGGCCCGCCGGGGAGACGTGACCCTGGCAGCAGCAAGGTCATGAGTGGAGCTGGACTGGACCAAGTGTGACCCGTGAGGGGCACGGGCTGGTCTGAGCCTGGGGGCCCCGTCCAGTGGAGGCACCTCCCCGCGGGAGCTGGGCAGCACCTGGACAGGATGCTGCAGGGATGCCGGCCTCCCGCGGGCCGAGTGGGGCTCTCAGCCACTTCCCTCACCCAGGACTCAGGCACCCACCCGCCTTCGGGGTAGATGGAGCTGGAGGCCCCTACGTGGGGCTGGGGCCCGGGAGCCTGGCTCGGGGTGGATGAATTTTTTGTGCTGTTGCGCATTTGGTGACGGAGAGCCTTTGCCATCTCACAGCTCAGCAGTCAGACATCCAGCACCGCGTGGCTGGGCTCTCGGCCCAGGTCCCACAGGGCAGAAACCCAGGTGTGGGCCGGGCTGCATCTCACCTGAGGCTCCGGGAAAGAGCCCCGCCAAGGTTCGCTCGGTTGATGGCAGAATTCAGGTCCCTGGTGCTATAGGATTGAGGCTGGTTTCTTTTCGGCTGTCTCTAGAGGTCACCTCACTCCTCGCCAGGCCGCGCCCTGACCCTGGGAGGTGGGTGGGTTCTAAAGGTGGCCTGTGGCCTCCGTCCCCGGTGTCACCTCGTGGCTGTGTTGCATTTCATTAGCGTGGCTCCCCTGGTGGGGTCCCCCCTTACATTCTTGCATTGGCACCACCTCTGTGTTCTGCTTTCATTTGTAAAAAGTGGAGTAAGAACTTACAGGTACTTAGGAGATGCCGTGAATGCAGAGTCCTTCCAGGTCTGGAGAGTCGTCTGTCTCTGCATCCTTTATCTCATCTTGCTTGCCCATCCTCACATGATGTGTGGTTTATTTCCATAATCTTGCTAGCTGCCCTGTGCGGTGTGGGCATGCTGCTCGGCCAGGGGACAAACCCACGGCTGCTCGAGGGGGGCCCTGGGCTGTGTAGGGGTGTTTTCCTGAGAGAAGGAGGCCTGGGCTGCAGCGGGGCTTTGCAGTACCTGATGGATGTCCTCAGTAAACCTCCATATTCTCGGTGGAATCCTATTACCAGCATCATCACTTTATTTAGGACGAGAAGACCAGCATCCCTTTATTTGCTCAGAGGCCGTATAAACCCAGAGGAGCCTAGACAAAGCACCGTCAGGCCCCAGTTCTGCAGGCATGCGGGCGCCATGCAGAAAAAGATGCAGTGGTCCTGGGTGAGGCTGTCGGACGGCAGCCGTGCTCTGCTCACAGCCTCTACTCCTGTGAAAAGGGGGAAACTGTGCCCCTGGGTGCTCCCGTTTCAGGCTCCCATTTAGTGGATGTGGAAACTGAGGCTGTGGCAGCCAAGCCCCTTTCCTGAGGCCACAGGACAGGAAGAGCCCAGCTGAGATTCAAACCCAGACCTGTCTCAATGGGGTCCTTCCTAAGACCCCAAATCTCACCAGTGGCAGACCCCAGGCTGTAGGGAGGGGGCAATGGTGGGGCAGGAAACGCACACTGGGGTGGCCCCAGGGAGGCAGCTGCCGCCAGGGTCCTGGACCACAGCCCTCCGCCCCCTCTGAGACCTGAGTCAGAACGACCTCCCATAGGCCTCCAGGGCCGGGCAGGGAGTTGTCCAGCAGGTACACACGTGCACACACATGTACACATACACACAATTCCACACACCTGCACACACATCGACATAAATGCACATACACTCACATGCACACATCTCCACACACGTGCACACACTTGCATTGACGTTCTTTTTCAAATGCCCATGGAGGCTGTTGTCAGTTTTGTTGGCACCCTTGTATCACTGGGCATTTAATCAACCCCCGGCATCTCTGAGGCCTTTGTAACTCTTTTTTTCAATATGGCTTCTCGTCACAGAAAAGTGGGGAACGAGGTCCTTGGAGATGGTAAAGCCCCTGATGAAGGGTGTGCTGGGCGGTCACTCACCACAGGACCATCCAGTAAACAGGGTCTGGATCATTGCCTTAATGGCTACTTGGTGATCACCCTTCAGAGCCAAGGGTGAATATTTCATCACAGGGACAGCCCAGCTTGGCCCCTGATCTGCCCCTGTGCAGAATTCGAGGCTCAGGGGTGATTTTGCTTTGGTGGCATGAATTCTCAGTCACCCCTCCTCCTTTTACAGGGGCCTTATAACCGGAGCCACCCCTTGTATCAGGATTGGACCTGGATCCTAGCGTTCCTGATCCCAAACCAGAGGCTCCAGAATGCTTTCTTCCCTGCCGGAGGAGGAAACAACACAGCTTGTCCATAATGAGGCAGCTCAACAGAAATAGAAACTGTGGTCCACCAGGACCCAGCCCCCCTCAGAACCCCACCACGCTGGGACGCAGCCTGGTGCAGACTTTCTAGAAACTTCTCTCAGAAGACAGACTCCAAGAACGAGTCATGAGCCAAAGAAAATAAATAAATGGCTGTAAAGATAGACATAATTTTCCCACATCAGAATCAAGAAACAGTATTTTTTTTTAGAAAGAGAAGCTAGACCATTTAGCTACACAATAAATCTGTATTATTACAGCCATCAGCTTGCCTAAAGTAAGGACACTCCAGTCTGCTTGTCTATAAAAGCTAAATAGAACAGCACAAACCTTCCCCCAGAGGGCCCCGGCAGCTCCCGCCCATCCTCCCGCAGCTCTCTGCCTCATGGCACAGAAGGGCTGCACTGTCTGTGCCGTCCCACATCACTTGATGCCCTGGTTCGAGCAGTCCGCTGCCGGGCCCCCGGTCCCTCACGTCCAGGTGCTGCATCCTAGTGGTGACTGAGTGGCGAATGCTTTCATGGTGAGGAGAGGTGAGATGCCTGGAGCAGCCCGGCTGCACCCAGAGCTGGTATCTCATCTTCGGGCTCCCTGCTCAGACCCAGAAAGTCTAAGAAGCAGCTTACGACAGGTGCGGGGTGCGGGGCTTGTGGTGGTTCTGGCCGTCCCCAGGTTTATCCTAAGCTCTTGCTCTCAGGTCTCCTCCCTCCCGTTCTGCTGGGACCCCCATGTCAGCGCTGAGCCCCTGTCTGGCACTTGCTGTGCCCTTGTCCCTTTATCCCCTGAGGCTCAGTCACCCTATGATCTGTGGCAGCAGCCTCGCCCCGGGTGAGCGGGCACTGAATCCGCTCCTGTCCTCCGACCCGCAGGTCCCGCTTTGCGAGGGGGAGGTCAGTGAGCACCCAGACATGCCGACCCTTTACAGTTCGCTCCAGACGGCCCTCCCAGCCTTTGCTGGCTCTCCATCAGCCCAGCGAGGGCTGCGGTCTGTCTGCTCAGGCCCTGGGAGATGAGTGGCTTCGGGTGATCGAAGCCAGGTGGAGGCTTTGTTAGCCAGGGACCCCAGGAGGAGAGACCCACTCCGGCCGGTGCTGAGGCTGCAGGGCAGATGTGGTCCCCCGAGCCCTCACCAAGGGCTGCGGTGTGAGGATGGAAGGATGGGGCTCCCGGGGTCAGACCCTGCGTGTCCCCGTTGGCTGTGCCGCCCTGGGGCTTCCAGACTCGGGCCCTGGCGGGGCCGCAAAGGTAGTGATGCACAGAGCCGCCTGTCTGCTCTGCCTGGTGCAGGGCAGGGCTCGCCACTTCACGCTGCTTCCTAAGCACAAGGGGACGTGTCCTGAGGCCACAGGGCAGGGACGGAACTGCCCCTCCGGCTGAGAGGGCCCTCAGCACCCCACCCAGGCTTCCCCTGTCCACCTGCCCCGCTCCATCCCCTCCCCAGCTTCTCTCCTACCTGGCACCGTCGTGGCCTGGCCCTTCAGAACTGGCCCAGCAAGGTCCCGCCAGGCACTGTCCCCAGCCCTCAGCCCTGCAGATTCCCCAGAGCGTCACGGGCCGGGCATGTTCCATATCATCAGGGCTGTGCTCCCTGTTTGGGGGCAGTTCACGTGACCTTGCTGTGCTGTGGGCTCCAGGAGACGAGACCCTCCACTCCTTGCCTACTAAGGACCCCTAAATATCAGGAGGTGGCGTAGTTGTCATTCTTCTTGGCGTTTAGCAGCCCCTAGATGGGGGCAGAGGAGTGATGGAGATTGGGTGGGGGGGCAGAGGTCCTTAGAAGCAGCCGCAGTGACAAGACACAGGTGCGTCTGGGGCAGCTGGGCTGGTGCTCGAGGGGCGGGGGAGGGACTGGGGCCCTGCTCTCTCAGTCTGGGCATCCTCAGACCAGGCCTTGGCCCTCGTGCTGCCCGCCCCCACTTTGTCCCCGGCCCCGCCGTTCGAGGTGCCGCATCTCTCTGTCCCGTCTCCCCGCCTGTGCGCTAGACGCCAGTGCGAGTTTTCTCAGGGCCTTGGGTCTCCAGGTGGCCGGTCATCTCCTCCCTCACAGCAGGGCAGAGGAGGACGTGTCTGAGCAGCCAGGGCACCTCTGCGGACGATCGTGTGCCCTCCCTCCTCGGGCGTCTGGGACATCCCAGGCTCAGGAGTCAGTTAACCGCACTCCTCGGGTGCGAACTGGCCGGATAAGGTCAGGAAATGGTCCCAGAACCTCAATCACGTGGCTGGGCATGGATGGGATGATGTACAGCCTTTCCAGAAGCTTCTCCCCGGGTGGTTTTTACTCTCTCCGTGGTAGCAGCCTTCATGGTCAAGCTCTCTCGCGCAGGCCATGGTCATCTCACTGCCCCGCAGTTTCTACGTCTCCGCTGTCCGTTAGAACCTTTTGTTCGGGGCTTTCAGCTCAGAACATTGTGCTCTTTAAACAGGAGACTCAGCCTGACCCCAAAGGCAAATGGAAACTTTTAGAGGAAGAGGGAATATCGCTCAGGGGACTCACAGGGCTGGAAGTCCTGTGACTTTTATTTTATAAACGATGCTTTTATTTTATAAACGATGCTTTTATTTTATAAACGATGCTTTTATTTTATAAACGATGCTTTTATAGCGTCCAAATACCAAGAAAAACCTCCTCGTCACCTCCTTGGCCGGCGGGAAGGACTGCCCTGGACGGGAACCCCGGCCGTGTCCACAGCTCAGTCCTCAGACCAAACACTCCCTGGGCTCTCGCCACAGACTGAGAGGCTCTGTCCACTGAGCCCGGTGACCGCAGGGGACGCGGGCAGTGCTGGGCTGGCTCCTGTGTTAGTTTGTCCAGCGTGCAAGGTTAGGTGACCCTGAGACCAGCTCTGTCCACCTCGGGGGCGGAGTCCCAGAGAAATAGCCGCAGACCCCGAGGATGCAGCCCATGACCTTGGGGTGTTGGACGGCCATGCGCAGAGCTGGAGCCGGCTGAGTGCCGGCTGCTTTCCAGGCCCAGGGACACCAGGGTGTCACACAGAGGCTGCAACCCCAGGACACTCTGGATCTCCGCACACCAGGAGAGCAGCGGCACTGGCCACCGGGATTCAGGAAGCTGGGTGCAGCTCCCAGAAAGCCCCTCGGTGGGGAGAGCAGAGTTGAGGACAGCTCCCTGGCAGCAAAAGTGGGGTGTTGGAGCTTTGTCAGTCACCTGGGACCGGCCGCTTTGCCTCCCTGGGTCTCTGTTCCCACTGGGGTAGAAGGTCCTAAAGCCATGCGGTCAAAGGGTGTCTGGGCGATGTTGCATACGAAGCCATGGTCAGCAGGACAGGGGCTCAGAGAGGGTGTCACTGCCCAGTTCAGAGGGGAGGGAGGTGACCCCGGCCCTGAAGGAACCCACGAGGGTTTGGGGAGACCCCCAGTGCAGTGACAGGTCTGACCCATGAGAAATGTATAACCAGGACGAGCAGGTGCCCTCCGGGAGGCCAGCTCTGGCAAAGCTCAGGGCCCTCCAAGGAGCCGGGGCCCACGTCAAGTTTCTTGACCAAGCTCAGCTCGGGGTTGGAGTCACAGGGCTGCTTAGTGGGACTGTCCAGGGGGCCAGCGGAGCAGGGAAACCCCTACACGGGAGCCTTCACCAGGGAGGGGGAGGACGTGGCCACAAGGATGCCACCTGCTGACCTGGGGCAGCGTCCTGCGCCCTCAGAAGCACAGATGGAGAGAGGACCCCAGGTTGGATGCCCTCTCCAGAGACAGGGATCCAGCAGGGCCCTCATGACACAGCCCAAGCATCTGGCCAGGTGGCTGTCATTGTCCTGCCAGGCCCGGGGTCCTTGTCACTGGCCCTGCGCAGGTGGGAGGTAAGGGCCACGTGGATGAGACATGACTCACTTCACATGGGTCATCCCTGGGGCTCAGGATCCCAGGCGGGGTGGGGGGCAGCCTGCAGGAGAGCAGGGGCTGCTTCCTGGGTGTCCCCGGGGTCTGGCCGATTGTCTTGAGAAGACGCTCCCTGGGGAAGGGCGCTGGAGACCAGTGGGCCACTCCCCAGCACGGGAACGTCCTGCCGCCTGCAGGGACCAGCCCAGCGCTGGTTTTCCAGTGAGCTGTGAGGGCCAGCACGGGGCCCTGAGCGGGGACCCCTGTGAGGCCCGACGTGGGCCTCGGCCGTGTGCTTCCCCAGCTGGAAACGCTTCTCTGAGGCCAGAAGGGCTCTGCTGGCTTCTGCAAAGCCTGTGTGGCTCTGCTGGAGCTCGTCCTGGCCATTCTGACGACTTTTCTGGGCTGCAAACCCGACTTCCAGGCCTCTTCTCTGGTCCCGAGGCCTGGGGACGAGCTGGCAGCCAGCACTCGGCTGTTGGCTGGGTCGGGACTTGGGTCCCATCTGAGCACAGCCGCTGCGGACACCAGGCTGCCTCCTGTCTGTTCCTGAAGGCCAGGCAGGTGCCGGGGGCCTGACAACAGAGGCCTCAGAGAGTGTCTGAGCTCTGGCCGGGGGGATCCGGTGACAGCCCACCCTCTCCGGGCAGCTCTGGGCCTGCCTCCCTCCCCACTTAGCCTGGGCCTGGTAGGAGAAGGCAGCAGACATCCAGGGCTCGGAAGTTAGCTGGACGGGCCTCTGTGTCCCTCCAGACCCGCTGGGCTCAGGGGTTCTGTCTCTAGGCTGGCCTGACTGGGGGAACTGGCCAGAGCAGACAGGGGCCTGTATCCAGCCCTCCCCACCCACCCACCTGGGGCAGGAAGCGCCAGAGGCCAGGGTGCGTGCAGGAAAGTGGAGACCCCCCCCCAGGATGGGGGACCTACGGGGGCAAACACCTGTGACTGTAAGAAATCAGTGGAACTTATGTAGTGACTGCATTGCTTCAAGCCGCGAGGGCTTCCTCACGAAACATCAGCCGTGCTTACTCCCCCCAAACGAAAACCTCCGTGTGTGTGCACCATGAATGGAAGTTAAGGGTGGACCAAGCTGGGAGGCAGGCCTACAGTAAACGTGCTCAGGACTCTCCCTGGCCTGTGCACATGGGTGCAGCTGAGATTATACACGCAATCTTGTTCGGATCAGTAAGAAATACAAGACCTGAGCAGATGAACTGACAAGACGGGCCGGTGCGAGTGGCCGGGGACCACGTTGGCAAGATTATTCTACTCCTCTGGTCATCAGGAGAAGTGAAGATGAGCCCTCAGCCAAATCCTGCTTCTCTTCTGTCGAATTAAGGCGGACGTGAAGCCTCTGTCATCTCAGCTCGCAGACGACGAGAAGCAGCCCCCCAGGCGGGGAGCGGGGGGCACTGAGACAGCCCGGGTCCCTGGGAGTCCATCCAGTGGGGGCCCCGTGAGCATGTGTGCAGCCCAGGAATTGCCGATCGCACAGACCAGGCTGCTGACCTGCTCTCACAAACAGTGCAAACGTTCACGCGGAACCCGGCCCTCATCGTACACATGGATATGTTCTAAAGGGTGTGAAGGAAATACACTAAATTTATCCAAATATCTTCTGATACGGAAACGTGGATAGATTTTTATTTTCTTTTTATACTCATGTGTTTCCCCGTTTCTCTACAAATAAGAATTTATACAATTTTGTAGGTAGAAAAAGTAGAATCAGTGCATCCTTTCTTGGTTAACCCCTCAGGTGCCAGTGAGTGACTGTGCTGGACGGTCTCCGTCGTGGACGTGGCTAGACAAGTCGGGGAGGGGACGGCTGCCACGTGCTATGGTCAGCAGGGCGATGGACCTGGACGGGCGGGCCTGCAAGGTCCGAGTGAGGCGAGGGTCACCACCACTCCTGGACTCCTGGGTCAAGCATGTCATGCAAGGAGGCCTTTGCCATACTTGGGAAGGCTGGGGCTGGAGGCGTCCACTGGGGTCAGGGTCAGGGTTCCTGGGCCGAGATCAGCAGCTGGCCAGATGTGGAGAGAGTTCTGCAGCTAGGACCCTACGGCGGTCGGAACGGTGACCCCCCCTCGTGCCCTGGCTCTGCTCCCTGTGCCCTCCCGCTTCTGGGCTGGGCTTCAGGCAGCGGAGACAGAGCGAGGGCTGAGCCCACGCGCACCCGCAACTGCACGTGCAGGTTCTCTCGGGCCCCTGTCACTTCCGGACGTGTGCTCGCTGCCTTGGGGTCCCCCAGCGGCCCTGCTTCCACAGCCCCGTGGGGGCCCTAGTCCTGCCGAGAGGGTGGGCGCCTGCCAACCTGGAGCCTCAGGCAGCCTTGAGTCCCTTGGGGCTGGGGGCAGAGAGCTCTGACCCTCCCTGGACACCCTCAGCTCTGGTCCAGCTCTTCCATCAACCTGCTAGGTGTCCTTGGGCCTGAAACACCTAAATCCAGTTAACACTCCCTCACCACTGATGCATTCGGGGCGCCCGCGTGTGCGGGCTCCGCACAGAGCTGGGGAGGAGACAGCACGGTCCGGCGGGGGCGTCAGGGAAACCTGAGGTTCTCAAAGCTGCTCCTTTGAACCCTGTGCCGGCCTCGGGGTTCCAGGGCCACGGGCTTGGAGGAGGGGGGCTAAGCTGAGTCCTGTCTGGCAGGTGCCCTTCCTCCTGGCTCCTGGCTGCTGTCTGGGAGCTGCAGGTGGAGAGCAGGGTCCCTGCAGGGGCTCTGAGTGCAGTGTCGAGGCGCTGTCAGAGCTGGGGTGGTACGTGCAGCCCAGCCACCTGGGGAGGGGCCTTGTCTGTCCTGGAGGACGGCAGGCCGGAGGCAGTCAGTCCACATTCCCCCCGAGCCGGCCACTGAGGGAAGACAGTGAAGATGTGAACAGTGCTTGCCCGGCTCACGGCCCCCGGCGGCTAATTGCAGTGTAGGACAGGACGGACGGGCAGCGTGAGGCCCTCAGGGTGGGGCCTGGGGAGCGGCCCGTGTGAGCCGGACAGCCTGCACACAGCCCAGCGGCTGAGGACTCAGGAGGAGCCAGGAGGCCGTGGTGTGGTCCGCGTGACAGGGACAGGGGCCTGTGATGTGGGCGGGGCCTGGTGGGAGTGTGACCGGGGCCGCAGGCAGGTGGCAAAGGGCCGGGGCTCAGGCCGGATGGGGTAGACGCGGGACCAGCCCGGAGGCGGACAAGCAGCTGCAGGGAGAGGGGAGGGGCTTTCTGGGGGAGGTCTCCCCAGCACATCTGGAGAGGCCCCACCCGGGCCATCACACCCGCTGCGTCCCATTCCCATGGCGTGTGTGGGACCCCTAGAACACCGTCCACTCCCTGCAGAGCTGGGCCTGCTGGGAGTCGGTACAGGGAGGTCAGCCCCATGCGCCTGACCCAGGTCCAGGGTCCTAAAAGGCAGTGGCCACCAGGATACTGTCTGTGGGACCCCAGGCCTCGGGGTCCCTGCCTCAAATTGGGGCCACCCTAGGGGATGAGGGAGCCAGTGGTCCAGCGGGGACATGGGACGGGAGGCTGCTGGACACAGGTCCCACCACCTGAGGCTGTGATGCTCTGTGGAAACCACACTCCCTGCTTTCCTGCCTCCGTCACTCTATAGGTGATATCTCCGCTGCCCCAGAGCAGAGGCTGGAACCCTCACATCACTTCACGGCTGTGAGCTGGCCTGTTGTGTCGCATCTCCTGGGACTCTGGGGTGCTGGGTGTGGGTGCTTGGGGCCTCATCAACCAGCATGAACACCCCAGCTCTGCAGCCTCCCAGGGGCTCTGTAGGGGTGAGACACACGTGTTTCCATCACTCTGCTCTGTGCAGTTATGCAGTACCTGCTGTGTACAGGGCACAGTGCAAGACACGGTTAGGGAAACAGTTGGATGCAACTCAGACCCGAGGCCCTGGCCAGCACGGGGCGGAGGACACGCAGCTCACACTGGCCGCTGACGGAGCTCCAGTGCATGCCCCCATCATGGCCAAGGGCGGGGTCCCACCCAGAGCCCAGAGGAAGGGGGTGCCCCCGGGCTGCCCTCTGTGACAGGCGTAGGGTTCTCCTCCAGCACTGGGGCCCGAGATCTGGTTTTTGTCCTCGAGGAAGGCTGCTGGCATCTTTCAAGTGTGCTGTCCGGGCGAGGCCAGCCTCGTGGACGATCTCTGGGTTCCCGCCATGCCCGACGGGAACCCTTGGTGTCTGCGGAGGCTGACAGCTCTCTTCTCTGCCCCTCAGGTCTCCTGACAAACGCAGCCCCACAGGGGCCCCAGGAGTGACTCTGGCTCCCTGGAGAGGCCACAATCCTCAGTCGGCCGTGGATGCCACCCACCCTCTGCCACCCGCCCACCCTCCGCTTCTCTAGCCTGTCAAGGACAGCCTGCTTCCTCGGCCGCCTGAGCTGACTCTGTCCGGCCTCCCCGAGGAGTCAGTCCTGGGACATACAGCAGGGCTGCGCCACCGGGCGTCCCTGGAACCTGGCCTGGCCACCCTCCCGGACACAGACCAGGAGGCGGAGGCAGCTGCAGCCCAGCCAGCCCGAGAGAGGAGGACAGCGCCGGGCCCGGGGAGGACTGAGTCTCGGGCGCAGAAGTGGCCTCTCCTTGTGCCCCAGACTGTCTGAATCGCTTTTATTTTCTTATCCTTTCAGTATATTCAATAGACCAAAGAGCAAAATCTATTTTAACGCGGACTCGTACTTACCATCAGAGTCCCTGGGTTCGACTGGGGGGCACGGGGGCAGAGACGCGCTGGAGAGGCACAGCCCACGAACGCTGCGGGGCCCCCGAGCAGCCGGAGGATGCGGCCGGAGGACACACGGCCGGCGATGTCCCCACGTGGACCCCGCGGGTGCGCCTGGCCGGGAGCACAGCTCGCTGTGCACACCTGCTCCTCTGTACTTAGATGGACTTCCTCGTACTAAAATCACTTTCTGTTTTAACCAGTTAAACACGCCTCTTTGCAGCTCCGTTCTGATAGTGGGATAATCCAGGATTCGCCAAGAGCATGTCGGGTCTCCCATGACTGCTGTCTCATCCGATCACCATTTAGCTCCCGAAAGCAAATTAAAGAAAGCGAAAGTAACACTTGTTTGAAAGAGATCATTAAATGTATTTTGCAAAGCCGAAAGTTATATATTTAACAGTTTTTATATGTTGTATATTTGTAGAAAATCCTATTTAACAATTCATGTGGTAGCCCCGGCCGTCGTGAAACGTGGGCCGGGGCTGGGGGTTCCCGAAGTCTCTGGGGAGGGCGGGCCGGGGGACCGGCATCCCCGGACGTAGGGGCGCCCGGCACCGCCGAGGGGCAGGACTCTGCGGGCAGCGAGCTGAGGACCAGGTCTGGGGTGGCACAGGCATGCTGGCCGGTGCCAGCGGAGAGGCCCGTTGCCTTTTGCTGGGTTTGGGTTGGGTGGTCCCTGCCCCCTGGGGCTCTGTTGTGGGAGTGGCCAGTCCTTTGATCACGCTTCTTCCAATGGATTTTGGTTCCCTTTTTCTTACCCCTCTCCCGTTGATGCAACGTGAAGGCAGTTTGCGGCCGGCCTCGTCTTCTCAAGCGGACACCCTTATCTTTCTCAGTCTTCATGTCAGAGGGTGGAGACAGCGGGGGATGGGGGAGCCCCCATCTTCCCACTTCCCTCCTGCAAGGCGGGGTCACCAGGCCCCACGAATAAGGGACAGTTACGGTTTACCTTCCCCTGTCCACCCTGTGCCAGGTCCCTTTATTTTCCTGAGTTTCAGCTTAAGTATGCTACCTAAGAGTCCAATTAACAGGAGTATTATGCTAGGTCTATGCTACTAAAAAAAAAAAAAGGATAAAAAAAAAAACTATATAGAAGCTGCTCCAGCCACCCATAGACTAAAGACAGGAGAGAAAATCCATTTATTTAAGACCCATTTCAATGTCCACGAGTATATAATTTACCTTCGGTCACCACAAATTCATGGGTACGTGTATCCTGGGGTAAAAGGACTGGCCGAGGTTGGGGTTTGTCATCACAGAGGAGGCGGCCTACGCAGCGTGCTGTCCCGAGCTGGCCAGCCCCAAGCTCCGCGGCCTGGGCTCACCCCGGGGGCAGCGAGGGAGGCCCCGGGAGGGTCGCCCGGCACAGCCGCCAACGTCCCCACCACCACCCCCCTCGCCTGTTTCTTTTGACAGTGGGTGTAGACACCTTCCGAGGGCAGAGGTTGGGAGATTTGATATGTTACAGCATTTTTTCCCTTGTTTTACAGTATTCAGTTTTGTGTCGATTCAGCTAAATTATGAAAATAAAGAAAAACTCCTTTGATAAGCATGGCTTTTGTTCGCTGGCCGCGGTGTCCTGGGACAGGGCTGTCGCCGGCGTGGCTGGTGGAGACAGAGCCCTGGGCACAGGTGGTGACAGGGCCTCTTCCCGGGAGGCAGGCCCACCGTGATGGTGCACAGTCAGGAGCCCTCCAGGTTTTCCTGGACCCCCAAGGATACTCCCTGAAGCCCAGCCCCCGGCGCGTAGACAGCGTCTGGCCCGTAACTACTATCCCCTGGGAAGCCGTGTGCTCCTGGCCAAGCCAGTGGGAAGTTGACAGACACGTCCATTCAGCCCTCCCCCAGGGTCAGTGAGCCAGGCCCTTCCCGCACATGCCCCCAGTTCCAGGAGCAGAACCCCACTCAAGGGCTCCAGAAGGGGACCCTCGTCTAAAGGACCCCCTTCCCCGCGAAATCCGCTCGGACCTCCAGAGAGCACTGTTTGGCATGTTCAGGATCCATCACCTACAGGTGTGTGTGCATTGGGGGAGGCCTTGCCTGTCTGCTTCCAACTGCTCTTGATAAAACGTCAACCCTGGGACCTGCGGCCTGGGGGGCGGGCCGCGGGCCATTCGAGTTCTGTGCTTGATTTAAGGAGACCTCACTGGCCTTTGGAGCTGTTACAGGGAGTAAGGAGAGCCCCGCCCTCTGGCACAGAGCCGGGCTTGTCCTGGGAGGTAGGAAAAGGACAGAATGCAGACCTAGCTGCTGCCACAGGGACCCCCAGGTGGGCCCTTCCCCTCTCGAGGGGGCCTGGGTGCCCTTGCCAGAAAGGGCCTTCCCCGGGGGGTGTACCTCAGGGAGCGGCTTGGGGGCTTTGCCATGGAGCCCAAACAAGGCAGGGCAGCTTGATGGGGAGAGGGGCCCACCCTCGCCTCCGCCCTCTGTCCACGCGGAGAAACGAGCTGGAAGGGGCCGGGGTTCACGTGCAGGAGGTGAAGCAGCCCACGGGAGAGCCGCACGCACAGCCGCTACTCCGGAGACTTCTGGGCAAAGCGGGGGGAAAAACAAAATCGTGAAGCTAGGGAAAAGAAAAGAGCTTCTGGGCCACCAGGGCTCGTAAAAGCGGACACGGGTCTCCAGCCGGATCCAAGGGTGTGTACCGGTCAGGATGGGTTGGGTGGCGCTGCAGGAACAAACAGTCCGCCTGTCCAAGTCCAACGTTCCCCTAAGCAGGGCTCTCCCCTCCTGCCCCAAGCCCGTGTGCCTGCTGGGGACGTCTCCGTGATCGGGGGACACGCAAGCACCCAGAGCCGCCTGCAGAGGCTTCTGCGGGAAGCAGCGTCTGCCTGCACCTCCTCTGCTCCCAGCCACGCCAGACGTCCCAAGTCTGGGGAGAGTCTGGCTCTGCCATGGAAGCTGCGCGTCTGCTGTTCGCTGACCTGAACTGCTGGCCTCAGTCTCCTGACCCACCAAGTTCGAGAGGCATCGTTGCTGCCCACCTCCAGGCTGGGGAAAAGACGTGAGGTCCACCTCCCCGTGTGGGGGATGGATGGTCACGCACTCCCTCCACGGCCCGTCCCAGCCCTGCTGTGACCTGAGGCTGAGACGGGCACGGTCGCTGCCCCCAGGAAGGGGAGGATTCAGACCGTCCTCCCCGACTGCCGGCTGGCCACTCCCACAGCCCCTACAGGACAGCCTTGCCCGAGGGCAGCGTTCCTTTGGCATACGGCCTGGCCCTGGGGGTGGCCGCCCCGCTGTGTGATGGGAAGGGTGGGAATCTGGCGTCAGTCCTGTCTGAGCTGCCAGCAAAGCTGAGATGCGCCTATTCTCTGGGCCTCAGCTTCCCCGTTGGCGGAATAGAGGGAATTGGGCCGAGTTCACCAGGTTTCCTGAAGATCAAGGAAGACCGTTCTCATTCGGCACGAGACTCTCCTGGCGCGCAGGGCGGCGTCCTTAGAGAACGGGAGGCGTGTTTATTTAGGGGCGGCTCTGTGATTAGTGCCACCGGTGCACTGCTCCATCTCTCAGAACCCGGTCCTGAGGCCACCTTTAACGGCTAGTCTCCATGGCCACCTGTTGGCCTGCATCCTGGCTCTGCCTCTTCGAGGGTGTTAATGTGAACCCAGGCTGCAGGCAATGGCTGTGGGGCAGGTGCAGCTCCGGGTCAGGGTCCGAGCAGGGCTTCCTCGTGGGTCCCACTGTCACCGTTGCTACAGTGATCAGGCGAAGGCGCCATGGTCAGTTCCGGGACTGGCCAGCCAGGATGTGTGTACAAGCCTGTGTAGGTAGTGTGTGCACGTGTGCGTACACGTGCCTGTTTTTTCACGGTCACCTTCATGTTCTGTGCACTTTCTAAGTCAGGGGTCCGAGGAGGAGCCTCCAGGAGCCCCAGGTCATGCCCAGAGGCGTCGTGTCGGTCCAGAGGGCACCTGGGGTGGGTCGACCCCAGTGGACACTGTGGCCCCGATGTTGCCGAGGCCTCTCCTGCTGATGTGCCACGTGCCACAGTAACTTGTCACGTTGGCCTTTGGGAGGGGACCCCTTTGCCATCCTTGTCCTGAGCTGACCATCGCCCAGAGAGGCTGGCACCCACAGAAAGTGTGCTTCTCTGGAAACCCCCTCGTGGAACGTGAGGACCGGAAGGTTCCCGAAGATTCCCAGGGTGCTGGGCTCTGCGAGGAGTGCCCGGCCTGCCCGGCCTGCTGATCTGACTGATGGTGGGCACCGTGCCCCCAGCAGAACCAGTGACAGTGTCCTGAGTGTGTGGAGAGGACCCACTTCAGGGCTGAGAAAGGCTCCCGGCACACTGGCCCTGCTCCCTTAGTGGCCTGGGTCGGCCCAGCCCAGGGAAAGGCCATAGTGGGTGCAGGAGGGGCCCCTGTCTGCTTCCGCAGCGGGTGGGGCAGGTGAGCCGCGGGGGAAGGGCTACAGAAGGCAGATGGGGAGGGGCGAAGGAAGTGGGCTCAGAGGCCCAGGGCGGGGGCGATGAGTGGGGCTGGGACGGGCGTCTGGGCTGCTCAGCGCAGGCGCAGGACCTCAGGACAGCTGGGGACAGCAGCCGCCCCCAGCAGACGCGTGCCCGCCTGTGCCCACCCGAACCTGCTGGCCGTCCCCACACACGCTAAGATGAAGGTTCACAGGCGCCCACTCCCCGGGGGTTGCTCACGCCCTCCACCCTGCCCCCGGGGGCCACTGCCCCGTGGACACGGGGCTCAGCTGCTCCCAGACAAGGGACGGCGTGCAGGCCTTTGCGGGAGCTGCGGTGATGGCGGTGAATGAGCGCTGCCCCGTGCTCCCCGCTGCTCCCGGTGGGTGAGTGATCAGAGCCCCTGGTCTGTTTCCAGAGGTCTGTGTGTCTTTCTATCTCTCAGCCGCACCCCAGGCCTCAAAGGCAGGGCCTGATCGCCCAGCAGACGAGCCGCCACCTCTCCACTCTGGCTGGGGTCCCAGCCTGGGGCATTGGGTGTCCCTGCTGAACATGGGGGTGGTCTCCCCAGTCTCGCTGCCCCGAAGGGCGCGTGTGCCGCCTTTCCAGCTGGCTGTCTAGTTTCCTGGTCATATGTATTTTTTCCATTTAGTCGTTGGCATCTTTAGGGGCCACACTGCATCTGAAATACCTTTTATTTCTTCCTTCTGTGCCCAGGGTCATGGAATTGCTTTAAAATAATATTAATTTTCCGCTTTTACAGATGTCACCTCATTTATTCCTTCCGCCAGGGCTGCAGGGATGAAATCTGTCTCTTTCCTTGGTGGGGTGGCGGGCAGGGGGCCCTTGCAGCTGGGGCAGCACCCAATGGACCTGCATGTGACATCGCCCTTCGTCCCTGGGGCAATAGGAGCCTGAAAGTCGCCCATCTCGGCCAGCTGCGCCATCCAGTCCCGTCGTAAAGGTGGGAAGTGAGCGTGGGAAGCGGCACAGGTGCCGTCCGAGGGCGTGTCCCCACCGTACAGTCCACCAGCTCTGCAGAGGGTGAGCAGTAAGGAAGAGTTACTCTGACGCGTAGGAAAACGGTCAGCAAGATTTCATGGAGGACCAGGGCAACTGGGGAGGTCAGGCTCCCCTCCCAATGCAGCAGACAGCCGGGGATTTACAGCCAAGGAGCAGAGTGGACGGGAGACCAGGACCGGAGACGCCGGGCGCAGGGGGTTCTTCCTGTAGGCACGTCGGCGAAGGTGGGGGTCCCTCTAGACTGACTCAGTAGGACCCTAGCCAAGATGGGGCCCGTCGAGAATGCACACGGAATCCCAAGGCCAGGTCTGGCTGAGCGCAGGACTCCAGGGGCCTGATAAAATTTGGTCAAGGGGAGCGTTCTGGTCATGTGCTGTCGCTAAGCGTAGAAATGGTGCCTTCCACACAAACCTCACAACTCGACCCTCCCGTTTGAGCCCAGCCTCACTCCTGGGAAGACCAAGAAAGGAAAAGCTCCCATTGCCAGGGAGACACTGAGACTCACGCTGAGCCCATGGTCACCGCCAGGGTTCTGACGCTCCTTGGGGAGGGGAGAGGGGAGATGAGAGTCATTCTCGGAGGCTCCTTTGGGAGCTTGGTCTCACGCTGCCCAGGCTTTGACAGGGTTAGCCCTCAGTCAGAGGTTGGCCGTAAACCCTTGAACAAAGCCCTCCCCTCCCTGTCCGGGGAGCGCAGCTGCACTGCCCTGAGTGACGGGCTGCGGCCCAGCGGGCACATCCAGGCCCAGGCCCCCGTATTCCAAGGATGGGCCCTGCTGCCCCTGCAGTTCTGGGGCCCCATTGCCGGGGCCTCCCAGGACCTTTCCCGAGGGATGAGGCCTCACCAAGCCGGGCAGACAGGCAGCCTGGACTCCCTCCCGAGAGAGTTGGATGGGCTTTCCATGTCCACGTGCAGAGTCCTGGACCCACGTGCCTGCCCAGTCTCGCCCCAGAAAAGCCACGTCAGCTAACACGCTCAGCCACACGGCCCACTGGGAGACAGTCTGACGGGGCCGAGGCGGGAGGGGCCACGTCAGGGCCAAAAGCCCAGGGCCCGGGGCTCCTGCTGACACAGACAGTGGCGGGAACCCCGTCAGCCCTTTGCGGCCTCCCTTCAGCCCCATGGCTGGAGGCAGGAGGCAGAGCAGCCTGAGGGCTTAGGAGTCGGGAGCGTGAACGCAGGACACAAGTCCCCAGAATCCACATGGTCCGGGAGTAGCTTCCATATGCTGTACGCGTTGGGAGGTTGCTGGTGTCCCTACAGGGAAAGTCCCCTGATGCTCAGGGGCCCCGCGACTCACCCTCCCTGAGCAGGTGCCCTGGGTCCTCCAGATGCCTCCATGGTCTCGGGCCCCTGCACGCAGGAGGACGAGAGCAACCCCAGGGGACCCAGGGGCAGAGGGCGGACGCCGCGGGGAGAGCTGGTCCCGGCAGCAGGATCATTAACGTGCGTGGCTGCCAGCTCGATGGACTCTCCCCCTGCCCAGTTTCTCAAGGGCTGTTGTCAGTTCCTGGTGCCGAGCTCCCATCATGAACTGCGATGATGACAGATCCATTAATGAAATCGATTCGGTCACGTTATCAGTTTAATGCCTAAATCGGAGCCCGATCTCACCCCCAAGGCTGGAGGCAGACTGTCATAAGTCGCCCAGAGAGAATGAGCTTCTGACTTTCGAATAATTAAACTTAGGTTTCTGCTTGGGGTTCATAAAATTCCCCTTAATTATGACTGTGAGAGCCCCTCAGTCATCGGGGGGGGTGAGTTGAGGCCGGAGGCGGCCCATCCCTTTGGGGAAATAGCCTGTGTAATGCGTGTGGGAGGGTTCGTGGGTGGGGGCGGGGGGGGGGGGTGCGGTGTCAGCCAGGCTCAGATGCCCTGAGGCTCCACCATGTGGGGATGGTGTGAGGGCCTGAGCGAAGCTCCCAGAGCCGGGCAGCGGGGCCTCTCCTCCCTTTGCCGGTGAGTGCTGTTCTCCAGGCCCTTCCAGTGAGGCTCCAGGGAAATACCTGCTGGGGAAGCAATACAAATGCAAATGTGCCGGCGCAGTGGGTGAAAACTGTGTTCAGACACTAAATTGGGGTGTGTGTTAGCAGGATCCTACTCTGTCAGATTGTCAGGGAAATTTTTGTTTTCAAAATTAGCTTTCCAGTGGTTGCTTGATCCTCGGAGGTGTCTGCGTGTGTCTGTGCGTGTGTGAATGTCCGTGTGTGTGTGTGTGTGTGTCTGTGGCAGTGTCCATGATGTGTGTCATTATCCTGGTGTCTGTGTCAGGCCCCATCTGTTGTCCACAGGAGGAGGGGTCCTGGGCCCAGACCCTGAGCTTGGCCTGTCTTCGGGGAGGAGGGGTTCCCTGGGGGCTCAGTGATATAAAAGTGCTCCTGGCCTGGCACGGTGGGTGCCAGAGACAAGTCCAGCGTCCCTCTGCTGGGACACACCTTCCACTCGGCCACTCAGGGCCCTCCTGAGATGTGTCCCCCAAACATGAGTCCCATGGACCAGAGGCGAAGAGAGGGGCACCCAGGAGCCCGGACCCCAGAAACGTCGGGCAGCAGAATCAGCCCCAGAGCGCGGACGGCAGTGTCCGACGTGGACTTCCAGAGAAACTGCGGTTTTTCAAAAAAGGAAAAGAAAATGTGAGAAGGGGGAAAGATGCTGTAGGGAACAGGCACAGGGGAACCAAACGCAGTGGCCATCGCTCCCCAAGGGGCCATACCTGCTCCCAGACGCTTCCCTGGGTGCCGCCTCTGGTGGGCCTTCCCCTTCTCACCAGCATCCCCCCCCCCGCTCCCCTCCCCATGACAGGAATCCCTCACTCGCCGCTCACCTGCGCTTTCACGGCAGCCCACCCAGCGTGGCTGAGCCCTGGCGCTGGGGGACGGCGGGCAACAGAGCAGATGAAATGTCGGCCCTGCTGGGTCCAGACTCTGCTGCAGGGTCGGGGGAGGCCCGGGGAAGGCAGCCCCCCACCAAGCAGATGGGTAAATGTCGTCTCCATCAGGGTCAGCGCGGGGAGGGGAGGGGGGCCCGCTGCTCGATGCGGGGGTCAGGGCCCATCACGACGTAAGTTGTCCTCATCTGTTTGAGACAAAGCCTTGAACCCAGAGTAGCCTTCTTTTGGGATTGGTTGAAATTCGAAGTTTGGGTCTCTGCTTTGCTTTCCTTCCCACTCAAGGTTTTTCAGAAGCCGGTCTAGACCTGCCCTCTGCTTCTCTGAGGCTCACGGCACGGCCTCCAGACCGGGCCCTGAGAGGTGCCCTGTCCGATGGTGACGTGCCAGGTGGCACTGGATGTGACTTCTTTGGGGCACGGACCCTGGTCACTTCCCCACCCCCGCAGAGCACAGGCAGGACACGTGGTGGACCTTCCATGGCCACACCCCCAGGATCACCACCACGCCCTGTGCTGTACACACCCAGCATGATCTGGCAGAAACAAGATGCCCGTTCAAAGCACCGTCTCCTGGGCTCTGTTCAACCCTTTCCTTCTTAATGAAGTGAATGGCAACCTGCCTGCACGAGGAATTCTAAGAGAAGACCATCCTCCCAGCCACCAAGAGACGGGCCCAAGCAGGTCACCAGCTGGGTGGTGGGCCTGTGAGCATCAGGGTGGCCACAGACCCCCCCGAGCACCCAGGGCCGAGGACCCACTCCCTGGTGCAGGCATGCAGAGCACAGAGACTCTGTGGGTCAACCTGCATCCTGTGGGTTCAAAGCCACACCGGAACATCTGAACAAGAAGAAGGAGAGGCGTGGAGACAGCATCAAGGCCAGGACACGGCCTCAGCCGAGCCTCAGGACACGGAGCCCCCGTGAAGGGAAGCTGCCTACAGCCCCACATGTGTCAGCTTCCTTCCCGCTTCCCCTCACGTGCCTCAGATTGACGCCCTCTTTAAACTCTGCCTTTGCTCTCCTGGTCAGATTCCACTTTGGGCTTTTCAGGGAATAAGATTCTTCCCATCTTGAAACATGGACTCCCCAAGCGTCCGCTGCCCAGCCCAAGGGTCACGTGCGTTTCCCTAGTCTCCTGGACATAAAGACCCACGGGAAGGGGCTGCATCTTTTCTTGCATCTCCAGAGCCTGGTGACCGTCAACTCTCACCACACCTGTTAAGTGAATGTTCAAATGTTTGTGGAATAAACTGAGTGTCTGCACGCAGGGCCTTGGGGGCTCTCAGTGTGAATGTGAGGGTGGCCTGCTGGGATGTTTCTGAAGGTTCTATTTGAAAGGGGAGGAGACAGTCAGCTGAGGCTCCAAGGGAGGGTACAGCAGTCCCTGGCCAGGCCCTGGGTGAAGGAGAGGTAGCCCTGTGAGCAACGTGGATTGACTCCTCTGTACTTAAGTTTCTCAGCCAGCTTGTGGGTTCTGGAAGGTTCCATGGCACATGCATCACAGCTGTTAGCATCAAGAGTGGAGCCGTACAGCAAGCCCTGCCCTGGACACATGCAAATGAACAATTAACCAGGCACACTAGGGGACAGAGAGTGACCCTGGACCATGAGCTGGAGCCCTAAAGGAAGGAGACTTTGGGGATGGGAATCATGGGGCCACCATGGTGGATCGTTGCCATGACAGCCACTGTGGCTCACACACTGATGCTGAGCTTGGTCATGTGACACCCTTCGGCCAATCAAACAACAGCAAATGTGATGCAGGCAAACGTTTAAAAGGCACTGGCTTCTTAGAATTTTCCTGCTCTTGATGCTGTCACATCCTATTACCATGTGACCCAGTCTAGGTGATGCCACAGGAGGACGAAATAACACGTGAGGCCATCCAAGCCCAGCTGACAACCATCGTGAGCCCAGCCGAGATCAGCAGAGGAAACATCAGACAAACCATGTGCTGGACACACGAGGGCCATGGATAAACAAGACTGTGTAAACCAGACAGCAGTGGGTTACTTTGGAAGTTCTGGGGGAGAAAAGTCAACCATTCCAACTTAAAATTCTATGTCTAGCCGAGGTACGCTTTGAAAACGATGGCAAAATAAAGATACTTGAAGAAAAATTAAAACTGAGAGAATGCACTGCTAAAAGACTCTTACTCCAGGAAATACTAAAGGATGAGACAGGAAAGAAAGTACCCCAGGTGGAAGCTCGGAGGTTCAGGAAGGAACAAGGACTGCGGGAGGTGGGATGCTGGTAATGGTAGGATGGTGAGGTTCGGCAACTCTTCCCAAGAAAACAGCTACACAACCCGAATTCAGTTCCCCAGCACAGCCCTTTGAAAGCACTGAATAAAGGCAGGAAGAAATGATGAAGAATTTACTTTTGAAAGAACGCTGCTGATCAGGTAAGAGCTGCATTTTTGTGGCTTTCTTCCTGGGGCTGCTCCCAAAACCCCAGGTTTGGTGATAGAAAACACAGCTTTGACGCATGAGGCAGCAGGTGACATAGCTCGGGGCAGCAGGGAATGTAAGGAGGACCTTTGTGAGCAAAGGGCACCAATGGGTCCAGATCCAAAGCTGAGCATCAGGTTTGCCCGAGTGCCTAGCTGACCACTAAGCAGCACAGGACCGTGGGGCAGAAACTGGAGACATTATTTGTGATGATGTGTTTAGGAAGGCCATGACTTTGACCGAGGACATTCCCCAACCTGCACGGTCCAGGCCACCGAGAGAGGAGCGTCTCCGGCTTGAGGTGTCAGAAGGAAGAACACGGGGTGGTCGAGGAAGACAGACACCAGAGACCCAGAAAGTGGGCTAGCCCCCAAACCTGAGAATGCACTCTGCCCAAATCCTCAGGTGAGCACTAGACCACATAGGTGTAGGATGCACACATGGAGTCAGGAGAAAATAAGCACAGCTGGAAACCAGAACAACACGAAACAAAGCCCTAAGCAGAAACATCAGCTTCTCCACACTTCGGGGAAGACAGATTTCTCAGTTTCTGAGGGCAGGCAAAGTCACCACCAGCTGTAACAAAAACCGACAACCCTCAGAAACAGCAGACATTTCAGAGTGCCCACAACATACTACTTACAACGAGCTTTCCACCAAGATTTATCAGGCATGCAAAGGAGCAGGGATGCGTGATGTGTACTCAGGAAAGAATTCAGACGTAGAAACCAATCGGAGCCAGCCCTGCCGTTGGATTTAGCAAGACTTCCAAGTAGCTCTTATAAAGGTGTCCAAATAATTAAAAGACAATGTGGTATTCATGAGTAAATAGATAGAGAATTTCAGCAAAGAAATTAAGACAACAGAAGAGCAGTTCTACAGGAGGAAATTACAATATCAGGACATAAATTGAAAAATTGACCAGATGGGCTCAACAGAAGACCGCAGCCAGCAGAGGAGAAAGCTGGTGAGTCTGAAGAGAGACCAGTAAAAGGACTCAACCTGAAAAACGGACAGAAATGATGGAAGAAAGTTGTAAAAGCTTCAGAGACCTTTGGGGACAATATGAACCTGCCCAGTATCGGTGGAAATTAGGTCCCTGGAATGAGAGAAGAGAAAATGTGGAGCAGAAACAGCATTTGTAGGAACAATGGCCAAGGCTCCCCAAATCTGGTGAAAACATTCATACAGATTCATCAGATCAACAACCCAAAGTGGAATAAACACAAGAAACTACAACAAGGCATATGGTATTCAAACCTCTGAAAGACAAAGAGACATCCTTGAAAACAGTGAGAGAAAATGACGCATTTCATGGAGGGTACAGTGATGGGACTCATGGCTGATGTCCCAACAGAAACCAGTGAGGCCATCGACAGAGGAGTGGATAAAGGAATTGTGGTACATATATACAATGGAATACTACTCAGCCATGAAAAAGAATGAAATGATGCCATTTGTGGCATCATGGGTGCACCTAGAGATGATCATACTGAGTGAAGTAAGTCAGACACAGACAAATACCATAGGCTACCACTTATAGGTGCAACATAAAAAGTGAAACAAATGAACTTATTTACAAAACAGAAATAGATCCACAGACATAGAGAACAAACTTATGCTTACCAAAGGGGAAAGGGGGGAGGAATAAATTAGGAGTTTGGGATTAATATATACACACTACTATATATAAAGTAGATAACCTACAAGGACCTACTGTATAGCACAGGGAACTATACTCCATATTTTATAATAACCTATAAGGGAAAATAATCTGAAAAACTCCCCCTCCATATATATATATATATATATATACACTTGACTCAATTTGCTGTATACTTGAAACTAACACAACATTGTAAATCAACTATACTTCAATTAAAAAAAAAAAAAAAAAACAGAGATATCAGACACTGCAGAGACAATCTGAAGTGTCCAAGGGAAAAAATGTCTGCCAACTAAAGATTCTATTTCCAGAAAAACTATTCCTCAAAATAGAATGTGAAATAAAGACATTTCCAGTAAAACAAAGCTGAGAAAATTCCCTGCCAGTAGTAGTACTGCAGTGCAAGAAATGCTAAAGTATTCTATAAATAAAAACAAATATGCATGTGTACACAGTCTCATAATTTCTTTAGAATACATATTATTGGGTTTAAAATGTACAGAGGTTTTATTTATCTCTGTATAAAGGTATATAGCCCAAAGATTGTGGTACAAACAGAAAATGTGATGAGGTTCCTATTTTTTTTCAGAAATCACTTAATATTAACCTTAAATTGAGTGTGATAACATAATATAATCCATAGTGAGACCTCTAGAAAATAATGCAGTTTTACCTAGAAAGCTGAAAGTGGAATTGAAGTGGTATGCTAAAAATATGTGATGACCCCAGAGTAGGCAGGAAAGAGGGGCTATAGAAACAAACATGAGATTAGAGCATGGAAAAGAAAGAGCGAGGTGGCCCCAAAATCCAAGCACCTCAACAGTTATATTAAATACAAATAGAAGAAACTCCAATCGAAAGCCAAGAGTTGGCAGATGGGGTAAAATAGCAAGAACAAAATATGTGCTTTACCCAGACAAACCCTAACACAAAGGCACACACAGTAAAAGAATGGACAACATATACCATGCAGACAATAGGCATGAGAAATTGAGAGGGGACGTGTTGCTAATAATAGTCGAGATGGACTTTCTGACAAGGAATAGTACCACAAAAAGGAACATTTAATAATAACGAAGTGTCAATATAGCAGGAAAATATAGCAATATAGAAGGAAAATAAAAGAATAATAGATGTATATGTGCCTGAAAATAAATGCAAAGTACATGAAACAAAATGGACAGCACTGAAAGGAAAATCAGAGACCATAGCCATTAGAAATGAAGATTCCATTACTCTGCCATCAGTAACTGATAAAACAGAGACAAAATCAGTAAGTCCATGGAGGACCCAGACAAGATCAGCCAATACCTAATTACACTTCTAGAATATTCCACCAACCAAGAGCGGACCCCTAATAGTGCTGGAACCCATGGTAGGGCTGCGTGCTTATATTTTCTTAAATTGCTAAACTCTATTCAAAAGTGGCCATACCTATCTGATCAGTCTTTATTAATTTTAGTCATACTATAGAATTAATTTTGCACCCACTATTTTCAAGACACATGGAAGATGAACCAAGACAGACCAAGTGCTGGACAAAAAGCAAAACTCAAAAAGTTTCAAGGAATGAAAATCATATAATATACGTTCTCTGACCACAACTCAATTAAATTAGAAATCAACCAGAAAATGATATCTGGAAAATTCCGGAATATTTGCAAATACCTTCTAAACAATCCATGAGGCAAGAAGAAAAGAAAAATAAAAAAGAAATTTAAATTTTAAAGATTTAATTAAATTAACTTAAATATTTTGACTTGAATGAGAAAACACATTATGGTGAAAATCTCTTCAATGTAGCTAGTGCAGTGCTTTAGAAGCTTATATTGGAAGGGAAAACGGTCTGAAGTGATTGACCTAAGCTTCCTCCTTAAGACACTAGAAAAAGGAGCTGAGTAAAGTCAATGTAAATAGGTGGAAGGAAATAACACATATAAGAGCAGATATCAGTGAAGTAAGAAGTGAATAAGTAATAAAAGCAATGAAACCAAGGGCTTGATTTTAAAAAAGCGGCTTTACAGAATTACGACTGAGGTGTAATTAACTGCACATATTTAAAGCACACTATCATCAAACACATCAGAATTCTGCCATGTACACACACCCTTGAAACCATCACCATTGTCAGTCTGCTCTGGCTGCTGTAACAACATACCACGGACAGAGTGGCTTTGATAAGGGGGATTTATTTCTCACAGTCCTGGAGGCTGGAAAGTCCAAGATCAAGATGCTGGTTGATTGGGTTCCTGGGGAGGGCTCTCCTCTGGGGTTACAGGTGGTCGCCTGCCCCTCACTGTGAACTCAAGGGGTGGGGAGAGGGAAGGAGGGAGCGAGGGAAGGAAAGAGGGAGAGACAGGTAGAGAGAGACAGGGAGACAGGGAAAGAGCACTCTGGTGTCTCTTCCTAAGGGCGCCAATCCCAGAGGACAAGGGCCCCACCCTCATGACCTCATCCAACCCTAAATACCTCCCAAAGTACCATCGCATTGGGGGTTGGGGCTTCAACATAGGAATTTTGAGGGGGCACAATTCAGCTCCTAATATCCACAGTCAAGGTAAAGAAGATGCCCACCAGCCCCAAAGCAGCCTCTGGTCCCTCCTTGCCTTCCCAGTCTGTTTTCTGCTCCATTGATCTGTGCTCTTGTCTTTCTCATTTTCTTCCTCCTGCTCTGGGCTTACTCTCCTCCTGTTCTCTGCCTTATTAACATGAAAGTCTGCATGTCTCATTTTAGGTTTTCTTCTTTTCTAACATAAACATTTAAAGCCGTAAATCTCCCTCCAAGCATTGGTTCTGCTGCATCGCACACACTTGGGTCTGTTATACTTTCATTATCGTCCTGTTCAAAGTATTTCTCTAATTTGCTTGGTTATTTCTTTTCGATCCATGGATTGTTCAGAAATGTGTTATTTAACTTCTAAATATTTGGGGATTTTCTAGATATTTTAGTGTTACTGATGTCTAAGTTAGTTGCATTGTGGCCAAAGAAAGTATTCTGTATGATTTCAACCCTTTTAAATTTATTAAGCCTTGCTTTATGGCCCATTGTATGATCTATCATGGTGAATGTACTATATTAATTCGAATAAATGTGTATCTGGTAAATGTTGCATTTGTGTCTTGTAAATATCAACTGTTTATAAATACCACATATCTAAACATATACGTTTTAATTTCAGTTGTCTAGCTCTACCAAAAATCTTATTAGAATTTTGATGAGATGTGTACTGAATTTATGGAATAATGTGGGAAAATGGACATTTTTCAGGTATTGAGACTTTACGTAAATGAACATAACAGATCTCTTCATTTATTTAGATCTTCTGATTGTCTTTTACTATCATTGCATTATTTTCCGCTTGACAGATTTTTATGTATTAAGGCTTCATTCCTTTTGTTTTTACACTTATTATTTTGAATAATACGTCTGTTGATACCACAAAATTGTCTGGCAATAGTGTCAAATTTTTCCTTTTTAATCTTTATATCTTTTACTATTTATCTTGTCTTACTCTGCCAAATCAAAGTATCCTTAACTTGTCCCAGATTTTAAAGAGAGTGTGTCCGGAAGCTTTATACTGAAGTATGATGTTTGTGGTCATTTTTCATAGATAACCTATATCAACTTAAGGAAGTACTCTCCTATTCATAGTTTTTTAAGAGCTTTTATCAATAATGGAGTTAAAATTTTTTTAAATGCACTTTCTTGCCTCTATTCGAATAATTGTATGTTTTTTAAGTGGTGAATTATACATGCGGTATTAATGCATCCTTTTACTTCTAAGAAAACCCAATTTGATCATGAATAATTTTTAATGGATTACTGCCTTTGAATTGTTAATATTTTTGATGGATTTTTAGATCTATGCTCATGAATTATATTGACCTACACTTTTCTTTTCTTATAGTGTCCTTGACTGGCTTGGGATCAAGATTATACTCATCTCATAAAATAAGTCTTTTCATTTTTTATTGTGTGGAAAATTTTTATGAAATTGGAATGATCTGTTCATTGACTATTTGGTAGAAGTCACCCATAAAACTATCCGTACCTCTTTTAAAATTGAAAATATAGCATGGGTGGCCTTTATAATACTGATCCAGTAGGTCTATTTAGGCTTGCTATTTCTTTTGGGGTCATTTTTTTGGAAGTTATGCTTTTCCAGGCACTTTTCAAATTTACTTAGATTTGCACATTTATCAGGACAAATTTGTTTATAGAGTTCTCTCGTCTTTGAGGTCTTTACTATGAAATGCATCATGCATTCAATGATGCATGTGAACAGTTCCAACAATAGTAACACACAAAACACACACCCTTCCAGCATCTCTGTGACGAGGCAGAGCCTCACCTGCCCTGTTGAAGCCCTCACAACTTCACCCTCTACCACCCTCTCCCCGGAATAGTCATCTACTTGACTTTGTGAAAACATCTTCTCACATTTTTAAGGGTTGATAGTCTAAGAATGCATCCTTACGTTCTATCATTGGGTTTACAGTGGGAGCAATAGACACAAAACAAGCTTTATGAGGTCAGAGTACTGTGGCCACCACCTAGGGAAGGCACCCACAGAAAACAAGCTCAAGAGAGTGTGTGGGGAAGCCTGGTTTCAGCATCTTGGAGAGTTTACAGGAGCCTCCTGCAGAAGTCCCTGAGCAGGTCATGCGTGAGGCGGGGACCCAAGGGCTCGCCCTGGCTGGGGCCCCTTCAGGGACTGTCGTGCGGACCGGGAGCTGGGCTGCTCTCTCTGCACGTCCTCCTCCAGTTCCTGGGATTACAGCAGCTCCATCTGTGCGGTGGGATGCACGCCCTCAGCCGGCCCAGGATCCCGGCATGGAGAGGAGCACACAGCCAAGGTAAGGCACAGAGAAGAGAACCCTGGCCAGTACCCCAGGTGCACAGAGCTTGGGTCAAACAGCTGATGCAGTGGGGGTGAGGCCCCGGGTTAACCTCCACATGCATCGGTGGGGATGCACTCCAATCTAAGCGGGGTAACCTCTGCGTCCTGTGGACGGCTGTCCACAGAGGGGCCTCCACCAGCCTCCTGAGGGTGACGGTCCTGCCCCCTGCATCACATCTCCAGTGTCCTGAGCCCCCTTTGTGGGCCCCTGCTCTCAGCTGGGTGGGCACAGCCTCCCAAGCTTCTTGAGAAGGAGTTCAAGGGAAGCAGTGTTTTTGGACCCTGCCTATCCAAAGTGGTTTTTATTTTATTCTACCTATTTTACTTTGTTGTTGAATATTAAAACATATCGAAGGGTTTGGCTGGGTAAAGAATTTTGGTTGGAAACCATTTTCCTTCTGACTTGAAGGAAGCACATCACCGTGTTCTGGATTCCTCTGTTGCTACTGAGAAACCCGAAGCCTTGTTGATTCTCCATCCTTTTAGCCAAATTTTTCTACAAGCAAGATTCTAGCATAGTCTCTATTCTGTTGTGCAGTTTCACAATGAGGAGCCTTGGTGTGCATCTATTTTCATTCCTGTTCTAGATGTTTACAGGGCTTTTTTAACCCATCAGCCCTTTATTTCTGAGAAATTTTCTTGATTTTTTTGATGATTTAATCTCTTCTACTTATTTAATTTGTTTTAGTTCTCTCTTCTGCAACATCTATTATTTGGGCGTTGGACCTTCTGAACTGGTCTTCTAATTTTATTTCTCTGTTTTTCATCACTTCACCTTTAGCTCTGCTAACTTTTTGTAAGATTGTCTCACTATGAGATTGTTTCAATTTTATCTTGCAGACTTTCTACAGAGTTTTTCATTTTGATCGCCATGTTTTTAATTTCCAGTCGCTACTTTGTTATTGTTCTCTGAATTTCCTGTTGTGTTATAGATAACATCTTGTTCTTTTTTATGATTGCAATATTTTCCTTATTTCTCTGGGGTATTCAATGACTTTTTGGAAAGTTTCTGCTCTCTGAAAAGCCCTTGTTCCCTCCAAGTGGCACTGCTCTGTTTGTAGCTCTGGCCTCTATCTCCCCCGTTGGAAACTGTCCCTATACTTGACAGTCCTGAGCCAATGGCTCACGGTGGAATATGTTTGCAAGCCTTATATGGGTCCACTCACTTAGAATTTTGCTATGAGGACATTTGGATGGGTCCTTTTGTGGGAACTCCTCACCTTGGAGACACAAGGTGTCTTTAGGTGTTTTCTTTTTGGTTGGCCCGATTCCCCAGAAAACTACTTGTTTCTCGCCTAAAAGGTGAGGTTTGCCTGCCAGGTTATGTCTTAGTCTTTTGCATATGGTACCCACATCTCAGTTTTGCCAAATGTAGAAAATACATCTCCAGACTCCAGCAGGGGTAGAGGAGGGGATGTGAGGTCAGGGAGAAAAGCTAGAAACACACTCACTCTCCAACAGCAGTTGAAGCTGTTGCTGTCAGGTCCTGGGCATCTTTCTTCCCTCCCTCCCTCCTTCCCTCCTTCCCACCTTCCCTCCCTCCCTCCCTCCTTTCCTCCCTCCCTCCCTCATTCCTTTTGAATTCTCTAGGATAAATAAGTTTTGTTCTCCATATTCCTGCTTGCTGCTTGGAATTCAGATTTCTCAGACTCACTCTATTAGCTATTTTTCATTGGTTTGTTTCTCAGCTTCAAAATTTTTATTCCTCCCCCCTCCCATCATTTTAGAACTTCTGAAAAGATTTTCAGGTTAAAAAAAATTCTCTCTTTTATTAATGGAGTTTTGGGGAACTTGCAAAATCTTAATCTAGAAATTGTCTTATCTTTGGAGCTAATATGACCGTGATAGATTTATAGTTACAGCCTCTTTTACATCCCTAATATTGGTTTATTTGTCCTTGAAGTGCAATGAACTTTTAGTTTTTGGAAGTTTTTTCTAGACAAATTTCTTGGAGGTTGTCAATTTTAATCATTTTTATTTCCCCACCAAAGTCTAACTTTTAGTTTTGGGGGTATTCACTAGTTTTAGTTTGGTTTCAACTTTATTAATTTCTACTCTTTTCTTTTTATTACCTTCATTCTAATCTTTTGGTACTTACATTATTGTTTTTGTTTTTCTTATTTTTCCTAACTTCTTAAGTTACCTGCCAAGCCCTTTATTTTCAGTCATTCTTCTTCCCAAATGAAAGTATTTAAGGATGTAAACTTTTCTCTAGTTTTGCATCAGCTGTGTCCAACATGTTTTGATGCATAGAATTTTTTTTATTATTTAGAAATCACTGTAGTACAGTTAAGATTACTATTTATTCTTTAAACCCCAACTAATTTTAAAGTTTTTTTAATATACAGGTTTTCTAATTGAAAGTTTTATTGAGATAATTGGAGATTCACATGCAGGTATAAGAAATAATATAGAGAGAATCCCATGCACATTTCACCCTGTTTCCCCCGATTCAAACATCACATAAAATTATAGTACGGTATTACACCGAAGTGGCACAATTCAGCGATCTTATTCAGATTGCCCCGTTATTCATCTTGCCCTCTCACCTCCCCACCCCCACCCCCTGGCAAACACTAATCCATCTTCCATTCCTAAAACTTTGTCATTTAAAAATGTTATGTAAGGAGAATCACTCACCATGTAGCCTTGGGCATGGTGTCTCTGCCCCACATAATTCCCTGAACTGCATATACAGGGGCACAGTTAGTTTACCTCATTGCTGACTCCTATCCCATGGTGTGGGTGGGCCAGTTTGCTTAACCATTCTAAAGGTATGGGTTTTTAAGTTATTTTCTTGTCATTGATTTGCAATATAATTATGTTCACAAAGTATATTTTGTTTCGTGGTAAAACTGGTTTTGGTATTGAAACGCATTGAGATTTGACTTCTAGTCTAATCCAGGTCAATTTCCATAAGTCTTCTGCATATACTCAGAAAGTCGATCCTGCAGTTTTCGGATGTAGACTTCTACAGTCTGTATTTTCATGTGATCTATTTGTTAATTGTGTTGTTTCAATCTTTCATGTACTTATAAATAGTTTTGCTTTCTTGATTCCCTTTGAAAGCTCTATTACAATCTTCCAGATTGGTGGTGGATTTGTCTGTTTCTGCTTGCGGTTTTATTAACTTTGGCATGCTTAGATTTGCAGCTATGCTATGTGCATACGTATTTGAACTTTTGAATGTTCCCCTGATGAATTTGGCTTTTCATCGTCTAGTCACCCTCCTTGTCTCCAGTAACTCATACTCCACGTTTAACATTAGCTGCTCCAAGACGCTGTCGTTTCATCTGCTTCCAAGGCTTCGTCCCTTCCTTTGCTTGCAAAGTGTCTCCTTATGTTGTAGGCATGTCTCTTGTGTTTGTCATATGACTGCTTTTCTTAAATCCTTCATTTCCTATACTTAATTATATTGGAATATTTTCACGTGTGTACAGCTTGGTGGTGTGCTGCTTTTTCTTCCTTATCTGAATTTATTTACTTTTTTCCCCTCTCTTTTCTTTCTCCTGAAAGCAGGCTGTGGGTGTACCTTTCATGTAGGAAGAGTCAGCTCTACACCCCAAGGCACCAGGAGGAGAGTTTGCCGGAATGTGGAAGGAGTTTCCTGGAATGTGGGTAATGCCGGCCACGTGGAGGGAACATTGACCTTCTGTCAAAGGACACAGCAGCTCCAAGGGACCTGGGGGAGCACACGGAGGAAGAAAACCCCTGAGTCCATTCTCCTCGCTCTCTTGTTGAGTCTCCCTATTGACCAAATTCAACTTCAAGCCAGTGGACTTGGGAGCTGGACGGGCAAGGTAAGTTAGCAACACTTCTGGCTTCACAAGTATTCTTATTTATTTTGGTAGTCAACTTTAATAGAATCATACTTCAATTATTTGGTTTAGGAGCGTTAAACCACGTCTGCTGACCTGTACTGAGAAGGATAAGATCCTTGTTTACCCAACGCCCGGCATACTTCCCCACCCACCTGCTCTTTAGTTCGTTATGTCATTATTTCCACAGTGTTATCGTCTATAATATTTATTGCTCGCTCCATAACCATCATTTCTACCCTTGGTTCAGCCTGAGTATTAAATTTATGAGGTTCCATAATGAGCTCCCTGCCAGTTCACTTGTTACAGCTTTTTTATTAAGCTCGGAGCTGACTGGCTTTCGTCCTCTAGGAAATTCTTCAAGAAGGTGACGGGTGTTCTCACATAGGAGAAAAGATCTGTCTTTTTGTTTTGTACTCAAGTTTACCTGGGTATAAAACTGTTGAGTGGCATTTTCTTCCCGTGAATCTTTATGAACATCACTCTACACTCTTCCGACATTGAAAGTTCCGACAGAAAATTCCTGAGATGGACCAACATCTCCCCCTAATATTTGAGTAAGTTTGGGGGGAAGAGGTGGAGCCTCACAATATTATTTCTTTATCTTTCAAGTCCAGGAATTTCACGTCCTCTCCTTTAGAGCAAACAATCATATACATGCAGAAATCTTTTTCTTTTATGGCTGTCACATTCTTTCTTGTATTTGAAAACTTAACCAAATTTTTCATTCTGTTCAAAGTTTCCACATGCCCCCACCCCCGCCTATGGCTGTCCGTCCTCATGATGCTTCCAATGGGGACTTTTCTGTGACAGCCTTGTTGCCCTCTGGCATTCCCTTCCAAGTCTAGCAATTTATTTTCATCTCTTTTTTTCTGTTTTATCGTTGCCTCGTGGTTCTCTTGTGTCTTGGCTCTAAGCTCCTGGTTCACTAAAGCTTATTCTAAATGAGGACCTTTAGGTCTGTGAGATATTATTTTTTCCTGGATACTATTTTTTTATTAACGGCTCCCTGGTCAAGTTTTTCTGTTGTATATTTTTAATCTCCTCCTCTACATCATTCCGATATTTTCCTCTTACGCTTATTTTTATTTCAATGAGAAGGGCTCATTCCTGATCAGGTATTGGTAGACAGACAATGTGAGGAATGCACTCACCTGCCCCTGGCTGGTACCTCATCTTCTCCCTCTGACTCAGAGTTAAGCTCTGTGCGATGCAGGGTGTGTGTGTGCGTGCGCGCGCATGCAGGTATGCACGTGACCTATTGTCTGACGTTGGTCTACACTAAGCTTCCACCCAGGAGGTCGGTGGTTCCAAAGCTGCTTCTCATGGGCAGGTTTCCTTTCTTCAATCATGTGTTGGACTAACCGTCTCCTGCAAAGATGGCAGACTGTGCTTTTCCTCGTTCGCCCCAATTGTTTGACCCTTTGCAGTGTCAGGAGTTTTAAGGACGCCTGTGTAACCAGCCCAGGCACCTCTTTGTCCCACGTCAGGGGGGCAGGTGTCCCGCAGAGAGTGCTTGGGCAAAGGTGTGCGCTGTGTGGCTTCCCCTAGGTCTGCAGAAGTGGGAGGGCCTGGCCTGGCTTGCTATGCCTCCCAGAGATGAGATTTTATAGAGTGATGAAAGCAGGAGTTCCCACTTCTACCCCTCCTCCTTGTTTTCATCTGCATCAGGAGAGAAGTCAGTCCACTGTTATGGTGACTCACAGCCAGGTGGTTTAGTGTCTCAGGGGACTGGCCCTGAGCAGAACCTCCCAGAACTTGCCCGAGAGGTGAGAGCTCAGCGCTGCTCTGTCCACCGTATCCTCAGCTCCGAGGAAGCAGCCCGACTGCAGGGACCGGAGCCCACTCCCCACTGAGGCTGACATTTCTGTCAGGTGGCAAAGGCGTGTGGGGACCAGAGCAGATGAGGGGGTGGGGAGGGCCTCCCGGGGGAGGTGAGGGTGTTTATGCAAAGACCTGAGGGGCTTGGGAAGGAGACCTGGGAGATACAGGGTGAGAAGCGCAGACACGACATGGAGGCCTCCGTGAGGGGGAGCCCTCTGTGCCCCCAAGTACAGCCAGGGATGGAATGGAGGGATGCGGGGATCATGGGATGCGGGGGTCGAGGCCAGGGAGCCGCAGAGCTGCATCCCAAAAGCATCTGGCTTTTCCTCCAAATCAGGGCAGGGCTCTCAGCAGAGAAGCAGCAGCTCTGACTTGGGGTCCACAGGCCCACTGGCTGCTGTGGGACGTCAGATGTGGGGAGACCAGGGCAGAAGCAGGGCACTGGGTCCAGGGTGGGACGGCACAGCCGAGCGGGGGAGCGGGGGCCGATGCACATGTGGGGAAGGCCCCGAAGACTGTTCCCTGTTCCCTGAGCCAGGCCCTTGCCCTCACTGACCTGTGACCCGACACCAGCCCCCACCAGCGATGAAGGGCCCAGGAAAGGCGAAGGACAGGGAGCTGGTCTCCAAGGCAGGGCAGCGTGGATACATCTGTCTCTCTGGCGAGGTGCCCACTTACCATGCGGTGGAGGCTGATGTTAAATCATAAAATGGGCCACTTGCCTTTGTTTTCTTGTAACCTGGGACATTGCAAAACCCTCTGAGCAACTTTCTTGAAATTTACCTGAACATCAGCCTCAGTGACGCTCCTGCCCCACTGGGTCTCCCTCCTCTCACCCCGGAGCCATTGCCACTGGACGGGCAGGGTGTGCACCCCGACACAAGCTGATGCAGGGCATCCCGGGCTTCCCTCCTTACCCACGAGATGCCAGAGGGGGCCGGTCTCACCGGAGGAGAGGGAGAGAGGAAGGGGTGGAGGAAGGGCAGTGGCCGCTGTGGGCGGTGTGGCCGACTGGACCCTCATCTTGTTTAATCCGAGTAACAGCCTCCCAGGCAGCTCCCTGTTTGCACAGGAGACAAAGAGAGAGCTGCCGACCCATGAAGGCCGTGCAGCTGGCTGGGCGCCATGGGTGTCACCCGGTCAGGGGACTGTGGGGAGGTTCCAGCAGAGGCTGGAACCCATGCCTTCCCCTCCTGGCAAAACTCTACCTGGGCCTCTCTGGGTATATCAGTCAGGAGTCATCAGAGGAACAGAGCCAATGGGATACAGAGCAATAAACAGAAGAGGATGTTTATTGTAGGAATCAGCTCCCATGGTGATGGAGGCTGAGAGGCCCCGAGAGGTGCCTCTTGCAGGCTGGGGCCCCAGGACGGCCAGTGGGCAGCTCCCGCCCTAGTCTGAAGGCCTGAGAATGGGAGGGTTAGTCCCAGTGTGAATCTCAAAGCCCTAGAAGCAGGACCCCCGATGTCCCCGATGTCTCTGGGCAGGAGAAGATGGATGTCTCAGCTCGCAGAGAGAGAGTTTGCCCCTCCTCTCCTTTCTGTGCTATCCCGGCCTCGAGGGAATGGATGACACCCTCACCCCCAACACACACACACACACACACACACACACACACACACACACGGGGGAGGGGACCTGCTTTACTCCGTCCACTGGTTCAAATGCCCATCTCTGCCAGAGCCACCCACGCAGTCACACCCAGATTAACATTTGGTCAGCTGTCAGGGCCCCCATGGCCGGTTGAGCTGACACATAAAACTAACCATGACCGCGACAAGGTGGCCGAGGACACACTTGAGGGGAAGAGAGGGGAAGAGAAAGGTAGAGAAGAAGATGGAAAGGATGGACCATTTTTGGAACCACTGTGGAGACAGTTTCCTAAGAATCAGGCTGAGCTTGAAAGGGAGAGATGGTGCAGATGTATCAGTTTCCTAGAGCTGTGTAACAAACACCCCAGCCTGGGAGGCTTGAACATCAGATCTTTACTTCCTCACATCCTGGAGGCTGGAAGTCCAAGGTCAAGGTGCGGGCAGGGCTGGTTCCTCCTGAGGCCTCTCTCCTTGGCTTGTAGACGCTGTCTTCTCCCCATGTCCTCACGTAGCTGTCCCTCTGTGTGTGTCTGCATCCTGCTCTCTTCTTATAAGGACCCCAGTCACGTTGGATCAGGGGCCACCTGTGTAACCCCATTTTACCATCATCACCTCTTTAAAGGCCTATCTCCACATACCGTCATGTTCTGAGGTCCTGGGGGTGGGGACTTCAACACATGAAACTCTGGGGGACACAGTTCAGCCCCATAGCAGGTCAGTGTGAAGGGCAGGCCCAAGTACAGACACTGCTGCCTTGAGGTGTCTGGGGGACCCAGGAGCCAAGTCCCCTCACTAAACCTTGAGCTAAAATCTGGCTCCAAATCTTCAGACGCTGGACCTTGACCCTGACCTGTGGCTTCACAGTCTAACTCACGGGGCAGGGCTGTCCCTGGAGGCACGAGGCCCCTAGAAGGCAGAGCCGCCCCCCGCAAAAGTGTGGCTTGGACAGAGCAGGACGCAGACCCCGTGGAACCTGGGGTGGAGTCTCCTCGTCCCCTGGCCGTGGCACTGGGGGTGGGCCCTCCAAGGAATGTCGGCTCCATGCATGGGGCTGTCTGTCCATCTGCTCTCTGTGTGGCTTTATCATTTTCCAAAATGAAAATGGTTTTGTCTCTCTGATAATAACAATCCTAGCAAACCCATCTGGCGGTGATTTCTTCAATCCCCCTCTGCCCACGAGGCAACGCTGTGAAGACCCAAGGCCCAGAGAGGTGGCGATGTTCGCCCAGCGTCGTTCGGGGACACGCGGTGGCTGGCTGTCCCACTGGCTGCAGAGCCCAAGCTTTCAACACGATTCTACACAATGCCTTACGCTTTCTCTTTCTTAACATTATTGCAAAGTAATTTAATTATTCAAACAGTAAATGTTTAGAAATGTAAGCGATCTCTAAAATACAGAAGAGAAAATGAAGACCGACCTAGTCCAGCCCCACCGGGAGCCAGGCTGACCTTTCCAAGGGCAGTGGAGGCTGCGTCCGGCGTGTGAGCCTGGAGACCCCCAGGCAGCCCTGCTCCCGTCGGGGACCCTCGCTGCAGGGGCTCAGCACTGCGTCTCACTGCTCTTTACAGCCTCGAGGGACAAGCCAGAGGCACTTAACAGCAAAATGAATCCATAGCTCGTGGTGAAAAGGAATTAAACACAAATCTGGGAAAAGCAGGGATTAATACTAAGGCCGCCGTGCTGCGTGGGAGACACAGGGCGCTGAAAGAACGCATGCCCATGCTTCTATTTTTATAAAGTTCCCAAAAAAGGCAAAACCGCACTTGTGTTTCAGGGCTGTAGACACAGGCAGTGAAACCATAAAGAAAAACAAGGAAGTTATGTCCATGACACGAAGGAGACTGGTTGACCCGAGATCAGGAAGGCGGCCAGCCCAGAGAGGGGAGGGGGCACTTGTGATGGGGGCTTCCCCAGGGCTGTCACAGCTCTGCTCCCCGGGGATGGGGACGGTGGGTGAGTTAGAACGCTGACCCACCCTCCACATGGGGCTCTGCGACCCTGGGCGAGTTCCTGATCTCCTGGCTGACCATCCCCATTGGTAAAGTGGGCTGTTCAGGGTTGTCGTGACAACCAGAGGAGATGCTGGATTCGGAAGTGGACGACTGTGATCTGGTGTGGATTGAACTATGTCCTCCAGAAAGATGCACTGAAGCTCTGACCCCCCCTCCCATGAATGCAGCCTTAGTTGGTCTTTGCAGCTGTGGTCAAGTGAAGACCTGGTCGTGTTGGAGTAGGGCGGGCTCTGCATGCGGTGACTGGGGTCCTCATGGGAGACGTGGAGAAACAGACTCAGGGAGAGGCCGTGCATACGGAAGCAGGGATGGATGATGCAGGCCACAAGCCCAGGGGTGGAAGGCTCCTCCCCTGGAACCCTTTGAGGAAGCAGGGCCCTGCCCACACCTTGAGACCTCTGGCCTCCGGAGCCTTGAGCCGGTTCATTCCCGTGGTCATAAGCCACCCAGTGTGTGATCGTTTGCTCAGCAGCCCTTGGAGACTAATACCCCCTCGTCTTTCTGTATTTGCTCTTCATGGGCAAACCTTTGTCTTGCTGTCTTCTGTAAGCTCATCCCCAGCTTTGTCCAGGCTGCACACCACAAATTGGCACTCGCCATTGGCACTCGCCAGCCACCTCTACAAGGATCAAATCCTGAGCCGATGCACCTGCTGACCTTCAACCCCGCCCCCGGAAAGGAGCTCAGGGTGGAGATCAGGAGTGAGGCCCTCTGTGCTCTGGGAAAAACTGGCAGAGCAGGTCTTCAGATAGATATTTTCAGGAGATAATTTTATGAGCCCAATTCTTGCATCTTCTCGTATCTAGAAAAGCACTAAAATCCTTCATGGTGAGGCCTGCTCCTTGTGGCTAGCGGGAACCTTCATGAGACCAGCAGAAACATTCTGCAAAAACGTGTGCTGGGTTGCAGGTACTCCCCCGTCACCAAAATCACTTATATACTGACCTCCCCTCCCCTGTTTGGAGCAGTCCCTCAGGGCTATCTGAGATGCTGTCTCCCCAGCCCACTTTCTGTTTTGTGTTGTGAGGGTTGATGCTGCCGCGAACATATTCATGTAAAACTCCTGCAACTCATTTAATAATTCCTTACCCTAAACGTTAGGAAATCGTTAGGTGAAGGGTAGAAAAGCTCTGTGAGTTTTCACATTTGCTGCACGTGGCAGGATCACACCCTGCAAATCGGAAGCCTTCAGAAGCCCACTGACCAGGGAGAGGGCCGCCCACACCAGGAATTATCTTCTCTTTAATCTCTGCCAATTTGCTAAACACAAAAAGGTATCAATGGCTTTGTTGTTTGGATTTGCATTCTGTGATGACTATTGAGTTTGAATATCTTTTCACATGTTTATTGGCCATTTATGTAAATAAGTCCTTAACATTCCTGAAGCCTTCAAAAATGCCTGGCTGAATCCTCTGTCAGGGGCTCTAGGACTGTGGCCCTGGGCAGGAGGAGGGCAGGGGAGGCGCCCCCCAGCAGGGCCAGTCACCCTGCTTCAGAGGGCGTCCAGCCGCCCCCAAGGATGCCCGTGCTGCACTCCACTCCCTCCGTGTGCCCCAAGCAGCCTCCCCCTGGGCTCCACGGTCCTGTGGATGGATGACAGCAGCTTGGCAAGGCCTCAGCTCAGAGATTTGCATGTTAACAGGGAACTCTGCTCCAGGCTAAAGATTTGAAAACCCAACCTGGGCTCTGGGGGGCTCAGCTCTTTAAGAGCCTTTAAAAGCTAAATCGACAATAAACACACACATGGTGGCCAGTGCTTTCCAACACGCCTGCCTGGTCTGCTCCACAGTGGAGGGCGGAGTGGACTGGTGAAGGGGTGGTCCCTGGGCAAGGAAGTCATAGTTGCGTCCTGCCCGTGGAGGTGCCCAGGGTCAGGGGCACCCGTCCCCCGAGTCCTAGAGGTGAGTCGTGTGTGGGACTGGGGCCCAAGCCAGCTCCTGCCCAGCAGAACCACTCCCCGCTCTGGCCTCTGCAAAGCCTCCCTTGGAAGGACCCCCCCCATCCTAAACTCTCCCCAAGGTCAACTCTGCCCCAGGTAGCTCTCCTAAACTTAATCTCCTACCCTTTGTTCTCCATTCCACCAGCTAAATCATCCTATGTTTTACATTTTATTTTCTGATTAGTTGCATCGAGCTCATTAAATGGGAGATAGAACTTTTCATAAAATATGTAGCCGGGTGTGGGCTTCCCTGGTGGCGCAGTGGTTGAGAGTCCGCCTGCCGATGCAGGGGACACAGGTTCGTGCCCCGGTCCGGGAAGATCCCACGTGCCGCGGAGCGGCTGGGCCCGTGAGCCATGGCCGCTGAGCCTGCGCGTCCGGAGCCTGTGTTCCGCAACGGAGAGGCCACAACAGTGAGAGGGCTGCGTGCCGCAAAAAAAAAAAAAATGTAGCTGGATCTTGGATGATTAATTCCAAAATTTAAAAAATAATAACCAGGCGATGAAATGCATTGTCTGCTCGTAAAACTCATCTGGTATCTGAGGATGGTGGGTTTACAGTTGCAGGGCCCGGTGCAGGGTCCGGTCTGGCCCTGGAGATGGCCTCACCTGTCCGGTTGAGCCTGAGGCCATCCCGGAGGACCTGCTCCTGGAGAAGACTGCCTGGTGGCTCCTGTGGGTGAGGGGTCGTGACCCTCTGTGGTGGACCCAGCTCCATGGGGACCTTGCAGGTTTTAGGGGTTCTCCCCGACCTGTCCCATCAATACGTCCTGGGGACCCCCTGTTAGACCATCATTCCCAGCCATAGACCACAGTGAGGGCCAAGGAGGTAGCTTTCCAACCAACAGGGGGTTGATAAGGTAGAGCTCCCCAGACCCCAGCCCAGAAACCCCTATTTCCCAGCTCTGCTGGGCCGCGGGTCTGCATGCGCGGCAGCCCTCTGGGCGACATCCACGTAGGGGCCCGGGGCCTGAGACCGTCGGAGGAGATGGGGCCCGATGTGCTGGTTTACCGTAAATTAAGGTCTTAGGAAAGCAACCGGAAAAGAGCATGACGGGAGACACAGGAAGAGGAGGGACAGGCGCAAGGAGGGGGCCGGGCGGGCCTGGGCCTTGCGGCCCCTCCCCCACTGGTGACCTCAGTCCACCTGGGCGGTCTGCAGATCAGAAAAGAGCTTTGGTGTCACTGTGGGATGTCCCCAAGTGGCTAATTGTGCCCTGTTTCCTGATCTCAGGAAATGCACGCTGAAGAACGGAAGGGCAAAGAGGCCCGTGGACGTGGAGGGGAGGTGCAGCCTGGGGCTCATGTCCTAACCTGGGGCGGGGGTGGGGGCGGGGGGATGCTCTGCACTGACTTCTGCTGTCGGTGCAGCTCTTCTATAAACTTGAAATTATTTCAGATACAAAGTCAACAATAAACTCTACCTGGCAGGCACACCTGGTGCTGGGCAGGGGTGGGTGTGTGGCATCCTCTTGGTTGGGTACCAGCCCCACCACTTGACTCCCAGGGTTGGGGTTCTCGGGGGGCAGAGCGGAAGCCCCTCGACTTTTCCAACACCCCCTCTCTGACTGAGACCTTCCCTCCTGGCGTTCAGTCTGCAGTCGCCGTCTCCTCCGCCTGGCCCTCCTGCCTGTTATGTACCCCCCTCCCCACAAAGCCGCACGCTGGGGCCCTGACCCCTAGGGTGACAATTAAGGTGAGACGGGGTCGTGGGGTCGGGCTCTGGTCCTATAGGGTGGTGTCCGTATAAGAGAGACCAGAGCTCGCTCTTTGCCAGGAAAAGGCACAGCGAGAATCCTGCCGTCTGCAAGCCAGGAGGACCGTCCTCCCCAGACACCAGCCCTGCCAACACCTTGATTTTGGCTTCTGGCCTCCAGGACTGAGAAGCAGGTGTCTGAGCTTGAAGCCGCCTGTGCTGTGCTGTTTGGTACACGGTGGCCTGCGCTGATCAAGGGACAGAAGCCACGAGCCGCAGACTCCGTCCTGGCCTCACTCTGCACCAGGACGCCCCACCCTGCAGACACAGACATGAGCGGCCTCTGGGGCTGAGGATCCCCCGAAGGTGTCTACAGAATCGGGAGTGTGAGCTCACAGCATCTATCATGTTCCCAGGCCTCCCCGCCCAAAGGGGTGAGGCCAGGCCCCCCGCGCCTCCTGGCGACTTCCTACTGCCCCACTCAGCCAGGACAGGTGGACACCCCCAGACCAGCTGCCGGGGGCCCGCCCCCTTAACCCCAAACCCAGTGTCACCTCCCCCAGACCTGCTCTGCCCTCTGCAGCCCCACTTCCGTGAATGACACCCGTCCACCCAGGAGCCCAGGCCCGACGCTGTGAGTCAGCCTGAATTTCCCAGCTGGATGAGTCGTGTGTCTGCCTTCCCAAAATGGTTCTCAGGGACGGGCAGGGTCCTGCCTTCTTTCGTCTCTCCTGGATTCACGGGGGGTCCCAGGCACTGTGGTCAGGGGAGAAATTTGCAAAGTCACAGGAAGCATAGCCAGGCAATGGGGTTAGCCCAGAATCTGGGTGGGAGGTTGGGCTTTGGGGAAGGGTTGGGCCAGTTGGCCCATGGGTTGGGGGAAGGTGTTGGTCCAGAAGGACCCCCTCCCGGGGGCGCAGAGTCCAGCTGGAGAGGAAGGGGCTGAGCCAGCAGGAGAGCAGCCTGGGGCAGGACAGCCCCTCTGCCCACATGTGTGGAGGGCGCAGGGGATCCCCTGCAGGGATGAGCAGTTCCTTTACCAGGAGTCACACATTTGTCCCTAAACAGCAGCTCTCGCCACAGATTCCAGGCTTGCGCTTCCCCCAGCAGATGCGCGGCCGGGGTGTCGAGGCCTCAGTCGAACCCATGGGCGCTCACCCATCAGGGTTAGTTCCTGCAGGAGGGAGCGGCCAGCTGGTCACGTGATCCGACCTCTAGATCTGGGGGAGCAGTAGAACCGGGGAAGCCCATCAGGTCAGCGACCCCTGCCCCCAGGACCCCTGGCCCCACGCGGGGCAGCCTTGTCAGTGTCCAGCCAGTGCCCCTCCTGTTGCAGGCTCTTGGGCAGGGCTGTGCCTTCGACCCCTGGCCCCTGAAGCCCGGCCGGGCTCTGCAGGAGCTGGGATTTCAGGAGGCCTCCAGTTCCGGGAGGCAGGGCTGGGCAGCTGGACGCTTGAGCCCAGAAGGGACGGAGGAGCCTGCTAGCCAGTGCTGAGGAAGCTCTGCTGGGCTTGGGGCTTCTGTCCGACTGCGGGGCCGGCAGGGGGAGGGTGGCGCTGGTGGCAGCGCCTGGCCGTCCAGCTTGGTCACCTGTGGCCCGGAGCCGGTCTCAGCTAATTATTTACAAGGACAGGAGACGCGCTCTCGGAAGAAAGGTGCCAGATTAGGATTTTCCGTAATTGCACGTTGGCCAGCCTGGCCTCCCCTACAGAGCTGAAGGTGAGCTGCTTAGAGAGAACTCTCCAGGCGCCGGCAGGAGAGCAGAGGGTCCCCACGCGGAGTGTGCCTCCAGGAGGGGGATCCGTCTGCTCTGTCACCCACCTCTGAGGTCCATTTCACAGCCTGAGTGGCCGGTGTAAGTTAGCTATGCTTAGTAGCTTCCCAGCTCCAGCGGGCGCCTGACCTGCATCATGGAGGGGACGGGAGCCGGCAAATGGAGGCTGAGGAGGGCTGCCAGCAGGCCTGGGGGCAGGTGACCCCGAGGCTCAGGCTGGGTCCGGGGAAGCCACAGGCCAGCCCCACCGGGCAGAATGAGGCGCAGGCTGCAAGATGCTCGAGGCCTCCCCCGTCTCGGGGGCAGGGGCCTCCCAAAGGCCCCCCTCCTGTAACGTAGGTCCAGGTATGCAGGCGGCCCCAGGAGCCGGGAGCTGGTGGGCATGGGGTCTCTGTGCTCGGACACAGATGAGGGGACACATCTGGGGCCACTGAGGCGGATGGGGACCTCCCACCCCGTCCTCAAAATGCAGGTGCACACCCCCGTGGGGGTCGTGCTGGTCCCCTCCCTGGCCTTTGCTGGCTCAGGTGGGGTCTGTGAGATGGCCCAGACCACTGTTGGGCGGTCAGGTGGGATGCAGTGCTTCCTGCAGGGGGCACTGCTTCTGGAGTTGGTCTGAGGGCACAGTGGCGAGCGTCCTTCTTTTCTTTTCTTTTTTTTTGTGCGGTACGCAGGCCTCTCACTGTTGTGGCCTCTCCCGCTGCGGAGCACAGGCTCCAGACGCGCAGGCTCAGCGGCCATGGCTCACGGGCCCAGCCGCTCCGCGGCATGTGGGATCTTCCCGGACCGGGGCACAAACCCGTGTCCCCTGCATCGGCAGGCAGACTCTCAACCACTGCGCCACCAGGGAAGCCCTGCGAGCGTCCTTCTTAGGACAGCAGGTGGGCGTCCTGCCAACACCTGTGACCACTGCCTGTCCGAGCTGCACAGGTACCTGAGCCGAGGCCAGGCAGAGGGAGCAGCCATTCAAAGGCCCTGTGGCAGAGACTGGGCACTCGGGAACAGAGGCCTGGGTGTCAGGAGTGGGGACGCTGGGCGGGAAGTGCCGGGAGGGGCGGGAAACAGGTAACTTACCCGCCCCCACGATGTTAGCGTGCAGTTAGGGGCCTCCTGACACCATCCTGGCAGGGGGGTCGTGCTGGGCCTAGGAGGAGGCCAGGTGAAGGAGCTAGGCAGCATTTAGGAGAAATGGCAGAGGTCCTGGTGGGCTGGGGGTGGTGGTGGAGGATCTCGAGTGGACCTTGGTTTTCTGCACCCTGAGGCGGGCCAGGCTTCCAGCGGGAGGCCAGGGCTTCACTTGTTATCCCGGAGCCCCGGGTGGTCAGGGTTGGGGTGTGTGTGGGGTGCTGAGCTGCAGTTCCCTGGGATTTGCAGACAGGATGGAACGTACAGCCGTCTCTGTGGATGAGATCGACCTCACGAGGCAGCCTCATTCCAGACACAGACACGGTGGGGAGGGGCCCGCAGGGTCTCTGAAGACGTACTTCTCTGATTGCTCTACCTGACACCCTGTAGGTGGGCTCCATGTCCCCCACTTCCCGGTCCAGGATACCTGGTGAGGCCTCCAGCCCCCGAGCGGGCCCTCTGTCCCAAGCCCCCCTGTCACCCTTGCTGGGCGGCAGCCTCGCCCCAGGGTCCTATTCGCGGTCCCTCCCTTGGTCATTTCTCTCTGAAAGGGACACCTGCATGTGGGTTCTGTGATCCCCACGGGTCCCGGAGACCCCAGGTGACCAGTCCGCCCTCTCCTGGCTTGGGGAGCTCTGGGCAGGTTTTCCAAGGTGGGGAGGCACTGGCGTGTGAAGAGGGGTTCGCCCCTGGGCAGGAAGGGGACAGAGTCTTAGGTGGGTGGGACGTTGTGATCAAAGCGCACTGAAAGCAGGAAACCACAGGATGCGCTACCCCAGGGAGTGACATGGGAGCTGAGGACAGAGGACAGGTGCAGCCCGGACCTCATGGTCAGCAGCTCAGAGCTGACAGCGGGGGAAGCTAGGATCTGTGACAAGGTTTGTAACAGAGATGGGGTGGGAAAGCTCCGATGTTTCAGAGACGTGGTCCGGCTGCAGGGGTACAGGCTGGAAGGGGCTAGACGGGGCAGGGAGGCCAGAGGGGGCTGGTGAGGGCCAGAGGCTAGCGTCAGGGCTGCCACGACGGGGGTGGGGAGGTCTGCAGACCATGGTGCTGTTCTATCAGAACTCCGCGTTAATTTTCAAAAGTAGACTTCATTTTTCACACCTGTTTTAGATTTGCAGAAAAACTGTGAAGGTAGTTCATAGAGCTCCCATTCCCCCCACCCCCCAGGGTCTCATCCACCTTAGTGTATTTGTTACAACAAATAAAGCAGTATCAATATATTAGCTATATAATTATGAGATATAGTCCATACATTACTCAAAATGCCTTAGCTTTTAGCTAAATTCCTCGGGTTTTATCCAATGCCCTTTTTCTGCCCAGGACCCTGTCCAGGACCCCACGTGACATGTAGTCGTCCGGTCTCCTTGGGCTTCTCCTCCGGCTGTGACAGTCTCTCCAACTTTCCTTGCCTCTGTGACCTTGACCGTCTGGGAGGCGGGGCAGGTGTTTTGCAGAAGGCCCCTCTGTTGGAACTTGTCTGGTATTTCCCTTGTTGCCGTTACGGTTATTTTGGAAGGAGACGTACCAAGGGTACGCGCTGTCACCATGATGGATCACCGTGATGCCGGCCTCGTCACCTGGCTGAGGTGTGCTGTCAGGCTCTCTGCTGTATGGTCCTGTTTCCCCCCCCCCCCCCGCTCTGCCCTCCTTGGATGGAATCCACAGTCCAGGGGCGGGGGTCATGCCCCAGCTTCTAGGGGCAGTGTCTACAAACACTATTTGTGATGGTTTTGCACAATTGGTCTCTTTTCTCCTTTTTATATGTCTATTCAATCATTAATTTATATCACTATGAATTCATGGAGATTTATTTCAGACTTTGGGTGTAGTCCTAGACCACTGCCTCATGATGCCCAAATGGTTCCAACTTTGACCTTGGGGGCTCTCGCAGGTGCCCTGTGTCCCCTGACCTGTTCTCACCATGCGGCCCCTCCCTCCCTCCTTCCTTTCTTCCTTCCTCCCTTCCTTCTCTCCTCCTTTAAGGAGTGTCCCCTTTATTTCTCCTTCACCCTCCCTCCTTCTGAGATCTCATGAACTGCTGGCCGGGTGGCTTCCCTTGGCCTCTTCTTCCCTTGGCCCCTTTTCCATGGAAGCCCCGAAACCCTCAGTTTTTACCTCCCTGCCCTGTGAGGTTTGCTGAAGTGCCACTTACCTTTCCAGTTGTCCCAGCTGTTGAATTCTGTTTTCCCAGCCTCTCCTCTGGGCGGGCACATAGCTTGGGAATCAGTCTGTGCCTTGAGGGGACCTTGTGTGTAGAATTTCGGGCTCGCTTCCCTCCCAGCTCTTGCTTCTGGGATTTTTGGAGTCTCGGGTCCTGGCATCTCGACGGCCCCGAATCCCCGCTTTCTCTTCCCAGCCCAGGGAGACCCGTTTACGGCCTGCTCCACATGCTGGCACGCCAGCTGCCCCGAGGAGGGAGATCGGGGACAAATTCAGGGTCACCCAACGTGTGTCTCTTTTTGGGGGGACTCTTAGCTCCTCAAATTCTGGCTGCCTTGTTCGCTCTTTGATGTCTTTTAACAGCCTTTTTTTTTTTTTTTTTTTTTTTTAACTTCATCAAGCTGTTACAGTTGCCCTGGGTGGGAGGGTCAGTCTAATAGAAGCTACTTCAACACAGCTCGGTGTGCAAGTCAGGCTTCTAGCTTTTTATGTCTCTTGTTTACCGCACCCCCAGAGTCTAGAACAGTACCTGGTAAACAGTAGAAGGCTGGTAAGTACTTGTTTAGTGTTTGGTGAGTGGATCGGTGAACAAAGAGAGCCCTCGACAGGTGACAATAGTTGAAGCAGGGGACACCGAACGTGCAGGCGACAGCTCTGCTGAGTGCGAGGATGTGAAGGATCATCCAAGGGAGATCCGCAGGTAACTAAAGACATTTCCTGGAGCTTGAGAGAGAGGCTGGAAGAGGCAGCACCGGAAATGCCATCATCCCCCTACCTGTGTGGACCCCAGACAGAAGACCTCTCTCAGGTAGATCTGAGCAACGTCGTGCCCAGAGAGGGTGGGTAGTGCCGGATGTGGAGGAATCATACTTTAGCGGGGGGACCGGGCGGGAGGGGGGGACCTTCCCTAGGTCTTCCAGTACTTCCGTGAGGTCCCCTCTTGTCTCTCCCCTTCCCTGAAGGCCTATGCGAGGCCACCTCTCTTTTCAGCCAGAATGACACCACAGTTTGGCTCTGTTATTCACTTCTTGCAAACGTTCCGCTAGAAAGGTATTCTTAGGGAAACAAATTCTGGTTCGGGAGATGCGTTTCTCCAGATGATGCCTCAGAGCCTGCGTGTCTCCTATGCAGGGATGGGGTCCCTCCCATTCAGCGCATCTGCTCTTTAGCTGGGGTTGTGGCTGGCAGAAACCATCAGCAGCAGACCCTGCCCCCAGCCCCGTGCATCAGAGTCACCGGGGGCACTTATAAAAAATGGAGCCACCTCGTCTGCAACCCAGACTCAGGACCAGAACCTCCGCATTAGGAATGGGGAGGGGGACCACATGGGCACCGTGTTCTAAAATCTTCCCAGGAGATTCTGAGGCTCAGCTCTGTTGGCTGATGACGTTGGTGTATTCTGAGAACTGACCATCATGTTGTTTTGTTTATTTTATCCCTTTAAGTTATGTATTGTATCTGTTTAATTCTATTGTACCTAATATCCATTTATCTATTTTATCTATCATCTCTCATTCTTTCTATTAATTACCTCTTTTAATAGAGTTCCTGTCTGAGTACCCGGCCCTGGTCTTCGAGCTCCAGTGCTGCTGGGGCCACTGGGACAGGGACAGATGGGGCAGCCGAGAGTCTCAGGGGAGGGGAGCAGCAGCCTTGAGAAGTTTGCGGGGGGTGGGGGGGGGTCCGGTGGCTTGGTGGTTCTGCATTCTGGAAGCTCACCTACACCAGGGTTGCAAGCCTTGATAAAGGGACGCTTTGCACTGAAGGGAAGCCCTCTTTATAAGGAGAGTATGACCTCTCTAAGCTGAGCTGAGATGCCTGGACACCCCTCTGCCATCTGGGGAGAGATTTGGTCCATCACTTTCCCCTGGCTGTCGTAACAAAGCACCCGAATCCAGGAGGCAGAAACCTCACAGTTTGGAAGTCAGAAGTCGGAGATCAAGGTGTTGGCAGGGCTGGTTTCTTCTGAGCCTGTGAGGGAAAGATCTGTTCCAGGATCTTCTGGGGCTTTGCTGCCATCTCTGGCGTCCTTGGCTTGTAGACGCAGCTCCCAATCTCTGCCTCCATCTTCACAGTCCTTCTCCCTGTGTGTCTGTCTCTGTGCCCACATTTCCCCTTTGTGTAAGGACACCAGTCATATTGGATGAGGGGGTCCACCCTGTCCCTGTGTGACCTCATCTTAACTGAACTAATTGCATCTTTAATGACCCTATTTCCAAATACGGTCACATTCTTAGGTCAAGGGGGTTAGACCTTGAACATATGAATTTGGGGGATACAATTCAACCCATGACATTTGAAATCAGGGAAAAACTCTCAGGAGGTATCTGCAGTCCCGAGAGTCTCAGGAAGGACTGTCTTTGATTCAGTGGGTCCCCCAGGGATAAAGTGGAGGCCCTGGTCAAATTATGCACCAGGGGATGTGGTTTTCCAGGGGGGACTGTGAGTTTATGTATGAGGAGTTCTCGGTGGGACTCGGTGGGGAGGATTGGGTGAACTGGGGTTCTGGGCTCCAGGGGCCAAGCTGGAGGAATCCATTGTCTCTGATGGAGAGAAGCCCCCTCCGCTCTCTCTGACCTCAGGGAGTTGGAGTCTGTCTTCACGGGGCAAAATGAGGAAGACGGCGTGTCTCTCCTCGGTGTCCGGGGCCGGTCAGCGTCCATGGGGCAGGGTTACCAGGGGCAGTCGGCCCGGTCACCGAGCCCACGAGTGGAAGCCTGAGCAGCTGCGTATTAATGGGGTAAAACACACTGAACTCTGTGCCTGCCAAGAGCATCCGACCTATTGTCGCCTTAGACGAGCTCCATGATGTCAGGCAAGTGGTTCTTCTTCTCTTCAGGAAACACGGTGACACATTCAGGGGATTCTGATTATGGGTAATTAGCTGTGACGGAGCCGCCTGGAGATGCCAACTTCCTGTGCATCACACAGAAATGCAGACGCAGCCTCCACCCCTGCGCTGGCCTCGCCCACTGTCTGTGGGTCTCTCGGTCCGCAGCAGGGCCCACGAGTCTGTCCATCCACGTTTCAGTCTTTGTGTCTGTCTGCCCTGCAGGTGGAGACACGTGTCCAAGGGGAAGGGAAAACCGTGGTCCCTGGAGAGCGCTGTCTGGCCTGATGGGAGGTCCCTGGGGACCCCGATTTAGGCTTCTGTGTCCCCCACCCTTGCTGTCCCTGTGAACCCTCCACCTTGTGCTTTGAAGACTACATCAAAGCCCGTGCATCACTGCCTGGCGGCTGCCACACCACTTCCTTAAACTCCTGGTGGATTGGCGCTGAGCAGGGTCCTGGGATTGGGACCCTGGCCTGCGAATGCCTCCTCAGTGGAAGCACAGTGCAGGGTCCCAGCACCGCCCAGCTGGCTGACCATCATTCCAAGGCCCTGCAGCCAGTGCCGCCCAGCACTGGGTCCGGATGAAGCTCCGGACACAGTCAATGAGGGCAGCATTATGATTGCCCAGTGATGACCGGGGAAAAAGGGTGATTCTTTCATGGCTCTTGCCTAAGAAAAGCCGGTCGCTCCAGGCTGGAAGCCGTGCTTTCCCAGGGCTGGTGGGAGGGGGCTTTGTCAGGCCACGTCCACTGCCTGCAAAGAGAGAAGGTCACATGGCCTGCTTGCTGAATCCACACCAACTGGTAGGGGCAGCGGTGGAGCTGGGTGGTGGAGTGCGAGTCCAGAGGCTCCCAGGAGATCCTGGCCCCCTGGGGAGCCGGGCACTACCCCCCACTCCGTCAGCCCCAGGTCCATGTCCCCAGGCCACACCACGTTTTCTACCCACTGCTGTTCAGACACATGGTCTGTCAGGAAAGACCTCTGGCCGACCAGATTCCTGGCCCCGAGTTCTGAATTTGGCCGCGAAGAAGGGGCCAGGGGCCGTGGGAGCCAAGCTGAGTGTCACGTGGGCTGTGTGGTGACCAGGCTCTGCCGGACACCTGCCCGATCCCGAGGCGCTGAGGTCTGGCCCTGGGCCTCAGCCAGGCACTCATGTCTACTGCCTTGACCGCTGTGTTAATTTCGCTGCGTGTGTGGGTTTCCACTCTTGTCACAGAAGAGCTGCAACTGGGACTCAGGGCTTGGGACTCTTCCTTTCGGGTTCCCACCCGAGAATTTCCCAAGGGACCTTCAGCGCAGCTCCTGTCCTCTGTCCTCCTGCCCGAGACCTGCAGCATTTGGCTGTAGGTTGTCACTGGGCTGTAAGTGTGCGCTCATCCCTCCCCATGGGCAGAACTCTTCACTTACACTAAGTGCAAGAACACAGAGTCTCCCCTTGGTGACAGAGGACAGTTATCGGTCACCTGAGGGGAGGTAGGGCCGGGAAGAGGGACGGGCCTCACAGACAGCTGCCCTCCTGCGATGCTTGGGGTGGACACTGGTGTCTGGGGTAGTTTACCCTGCGGAAGTGGTACCCGAGGGCAACGTGAAACCCGTGTAGATAAGCACTAATACAGAGAAGTGGGATACTTTGTCCCCTCGCCCCAGCGGGCTGTCCTGCAGGTGCAGAGCGCCCTGGGTGAGGCCACCTGGCGGCCGGCTCTCCCCACCCCCACTCCTCTGTGCAGTCCTACCGGCCACCACACCTGTTCCCCCCCCCCTCAGGTGAGCCCTGCCTCCTGCTGGGTGTCAGAGGCACTGCAGCAGGGCGGGGCGTGATGAGCCCTGGGGTGGGCGGGTCAGCTCCCGATGGGGCTGGAATGCAGGATGTGGGGCAGGGCGTGGAAGCGCTTAGCCAGGGGTTGCGTTTATCAGACTTACACTGTGGTGTTCGAAAGGGTTTGTTCTCGTGGGAAGATGGGCTGCAGGGCCCAGAGAGGGAGTAGGGGGTGAGTGGGGCCCAGAGAGGCGCCCAGACAAGAGCCAGCAGGGGCGTGAGGGAGAGAGGGGTTCTGACTGGTTTCGGAGGAAGTGTCCCCAGGGCTTCTGGGAGGATTGGATGCAGGTCAGGGGAAGAGGGGACCAAGAATGATCCCAGGCAGAGGCCACAGCACCAGTAACTGAGCTGGAGAGATGGGAGGAACGCGTCTAGGGTGCCAGGAGGATTGGTGGTCTGTGCCCCCTTGTCTGGAAGGTCGCTGGACATGCACATGGAGAGGTATTATCAGGGGATAATGTATCATCAGGGGTGCAGGTCGGTGTCACCCCTTAGCACTGACGGCCTGGCCCTCCAGGTCACAGGGGACCCCCTGAGCAGGGCAGAAGTGGGGAGTGTGACCATGGAGCCTGCACTGCCCATGGGACAGGAAGCATCTCTTCCCAGCATCCCTAATACCATTAGGGAAAGCAACGGGCTCTTTTCACTCCTGCGGGTCCCTGGTAATCGTTTCTTCACAGCTGCCAGCCACAAGTCGGTGGCTGTGTTACGTCTGTGTGGAGGACTCTACTTGGGATTCGGGGGAGAGCACCGGGCGGATTAGGGGTTCTGGGTCCAGGCTGCCAGCGGGAGAAAACAGCCATCTCAGTCTGCGTTCGGAGGTCAGAGAACCGTGGGAAGAGACCGTGGGGAGATCAGCTTGGAACACTTATCGGAGTCTCTGCAGCGGGGATTGGAGCCCAGGGGCGGCTGCGGGGGACAAAGTGGAGAAGGGCCACCGCCACTGGCAGGGGCCCCCAGTCAGTGCTGGATGTCACCCCATGGGTGTCCCGGGGATGGAGAGCCATGGGGAGGGGCCCCGACTTCACAGATGCAGGGAAACTGAGATGGGCAAGTGGGGCCCTGCCTGTGAGGAGAAGCCTTTGATGTAAGGGAGGGAAATGGCTGGTGTCCCGTGTGACTGGGGTGGAAGAGCCATGGAGCAGAGCTGCAGACCCAGAGCTGCCGGCAGGAGCGGGCTGCCCCCGCCAGAGCACGGACACCGCCAGAGAACTGGGTGTCTGCCCACCCCTCCCCTCAAACTGCCAGACTGAGAGGCTGGTGCGGGCTCGGCTGTGGGCGGTGCAGCGCCTACTAAGAGAGGAGAGACCTTACACCCAAGGAGCTGCAGGACCAGGGGTGCATCCCGACGGGGCCAAGAGACGGTGTGCAACGGGTCCCGTGGTGAAGCGTCGGGAGGAAATCGGACTTAGGAAAGGAGACTTTATGGCACTGAAGACACTCCTGCAATGCGGGGTTTAACAGGGACCGGGATGCAAGGCTACCATGGTGCCAGGAAGACCCTTGGACACTTGGAAGAGTCAACATGGAATTCCAGGGAGGCTGAAGCATCCTCACGGACCCTGCTGGAGTCAGGAATTGGGGGCCAGCCTGGGGCGACCTGGGCCAAGGCTCGCCCTGGGGGAAGGAGGATTATCCTGCTCTGTGGATCCCAGGCCTCGGAGGACAGCTGAGCAAAGCTAGGACCCAAACCAGGTCTGCGCCCCTCCAGGCCACCCAGCGCCTCTGCACACATGTGTTTCTTTTCATCCTGAATCCCCCCTTTGGGGGCTCTGCCTGTGCTGCCCTCAAGAAGGGAAGGGGTCGAGGGCAGGAGGGTTCCTGCCTGGAGCAGGCGGGGGCTGGGCAATACGGGGCAGGGTCTTCCCTCGCCTACCCACCCCTGCTGCCAGCTGGGGGGCGGGCTTCTCCGGCTGCCACAGCCCCCCTCAGCAGTGCCCGGACCTTACCTTCCTTTGCTCCCTCCGAGCCCACCGGCCCAGGGCCAGGTAGGGGCTCCCTGTAGAACCACCTGGCAGGGGCCCGGGAGCCCTGCATTGAGGATCCTGGGGACAGAAGCCCTCACACAAGTGTCCCTGGGCTTTCACCTGCAGCTCGGGTGGCCCCTAGCCCAGAGTCACTCACAGCTCAATGAGGGACACAGCCCTTCACCTGGGCTGACAGCTCAGCATCTCGGCACCCCAGGAGCTGGGCACTGAGGGGCTGACGGTGTCAGGGTGGGCACCCACTGTGCCCTTTGGATGCTTCTGGAGGAATCGAGGAGGCTGGATGGCGTCTCCAAGGTGCTCAGCTGTGGGGCAGCCCAGTGGGACCAAGGGGCCTCCTCTCACCCTGTCCCCTTAGGAGGGTCGGACCAGCCCCCGATCCATGGCTGGTAACCTGGCAACCAGGCAACTGTCCCCATCTGTCCCAGACAGGTCAGCAAAGCCCTGGGCCAGGACAGCCAGGAATAGACTCTGCGGGGAGACGGCAGCTGCTTCTCCCCCAGGGTCGGGAGAGTGACCACCAGTCAGACCACACTGTTTCTGGACAAACGACCCAGCAGATCCCCACTGGGCACCTTCAGAAACCCCGTGGTCTACAGCAAGCTGAGGGGCCCAGACAGACCTCTTTCCCTGGGTAACACAGTCTTGACTGAGCACCCTAGACAGGCCTGCAAAGTGTCCCAACACCAGGGCCCGGCTGGCCCTCGTCCAGCAGGAAGAGACTGTTCGCCAGGCAGGTGAACAATGCTGGCCCTCGCGTGACAAATGGGCTCATTAACAAGATGGATGGCCGTGGTCCACCGTCTCCACCCAGGCAGGGGCCAAGTGCACTTGAAGCTCCGGATCAGCTGCAGATGGGCCTCCGGGAGGCTGGAGTGGGGGCGCTGTTGGGGGGCGGGGAGCAGCCTGGGTCCCGGGACTGGGGGCACCGGGCCCTGTGGGGCGTCCGGGAGCTGTGAAGGAGCTCAGGGCAGTGGTTGGGCAGGTGTGGCAGGGGACAAGGCGGGGGCTCGGGGACAAAGAGAAATGCTGCAAGGTCCTCAGCGAGTCGGTGCTTCTGGATTAAAATCCAGCTCAGCTGGACCCCTCAACTCCCTCCCGCTTCCCGTTTCCTCCAGCCCCAGCTTGGCCCTGGCCACTTCCCTCTGCTGGGTCCCCACTCGGTTGTCCTTAAATCCTCTCCGCGACCAGTCTGTGTGGGAGCCTGTCTGGACACCTGCACCCTGGGGGCCTCCACACGCCACAGTCCTGCCCGGAGAGCAAATGCAGGCTGGAAGGCGAGAGGAGGGGCGGGCTGCCCAGGAGCCCTCTGACACCCTCCTCCAGTGGCACGGGCCCGTCCCATACTCCCCTCTACCCCCACCCCAAGCCATCTCCTCCTGGAAGCTTCCCTCACCTGCATGTATCAGCTCACGTGGCTCATTCCCTCACCTGGTCCTGTGAGGGCCTCACGGCCATGCCCCCAACTCAGGTCAGAAACTCAGCTTCCCAGGAGTTAAAGGCACCTGGAGTGGGTGTCGGTGGGATGCCCAGACCGTGCCTGTGCCTCTGAGGGTCCCGGTGACCAGTGAGGGTCGTCTGCCTTCTGAGCCTGTGTCCTGGAGCCGGGCAGCCCGCAGTCTCGGAACACAGGGCCAGGCTTGCAGCCCCGCCTAGCCAGGGCAGGTGGAGGGGACCAGCAGGGCCTGCTGAGATGTGCCACGCTCCAGCTCCAGCTTGAGTGGGGGGCCGTGAACTCCCGGGACTCAGTTTCCCCATTCAGAGTCGGAGGAGAGCCTGGCTGGGGGCACGTCTGCCTCAGGGTGCTCCAGGTGCCTTGCCCTTCCCGGAGGGACCCTGGCTGGGACCCAGAATCCCCACCTCCACTCCTGCAGGGCCAGGCCTGCGTCGGTCAGGACCCCAAGCACGGCCTGGCCTGCAGGACCACTGGCCCCAAGCCAAGCCGGCCCCGTCCTCCTCCACCAAGAACCGGGTTTAGGCTTGCTGGGCCCCCCGCTAGAGCCCGTCACAGACCCTTCTGATCAGACTCTAAACCGAGGATAAGCCGGGATTCAGCTCCTCAGGCGTGTTAATAAAGCATGGTTTCCAGGGCGGCCTCTTGGAGACCATTAAAAGATTATCTTTTCTTCGAGACGTCCATTAACATCCATCCAAGCTCTCGGCCGAAGCTTCAAGCCGGGAAGAGGTGCCTTGTTGAATCAGAGCAGGAAAATAAACCCTCGGACGCCCTGAATCGGCCGGTGACAGGCTGGCAGGAATTGGATTCTGCAAACCCTTGAAAGCAGCAGGCAGACCCACCTGCCCACTCAAGGGTTTCCTGTTCGCCTTTTCCCCTGCTTTGCTCTGATTTCTATCTTTTGAGTCTTGGTGACCTCCGAAAGCTGGGTGAGACTGATCGTCACCATAACCCCAGGCAGCCCGTTGGCCAGCGGAACTGCCCTCCATCCCAGGTGGGACTGGATGGCCTCACTGGGTATAGAGGTCTTGTGGGCATCTTCCCAGGTTGGGGAGGCCTCTCGCCTCGTGCCTGCACCCGGAGAGTGGAACAGGCCGTGGTGAGAGTGTCTGTGTCGGCAAATGGGGCCGGGGCTTCCCTCAGGGACACGATCAGGCGCATTTAGTTGTGTTGGTTGAATGCGGGGACTGGGAGGGTTGAGGGCGCAGTTTGCTCCTGCCGCCTGCAGCCCCGGGGCCACCAGGGCAGAGCTGGGAGGTCGGGGTCTGAGGGCCTGTTAGGTAAGGGGCCAAAGTGGGCGGCTGCCATCGACGTGTGGTTGGACCCGCTGTTGGGCAGGGCCACCTGAGGCCTCGGCCTCTGCTCTCAGCGAGGCTGGGAAGCAGATCTAGCCTCATCTAACCATTGATTCAGTGCTGAGCACCTTCCGAGTCCAGGGGTGGAGAAAAGAACGTTCTGGGAGCTGGAATCACACGGGGAGGGCGGTGAGACCTGCTGCAGGGAGGGCCTAGGCCGGCCCCGTGGACATGGCCCGGCCCTGCTTCAGCTGGAGTCTGGAGCCCGGGTGAGCCTGTGTCGGCCGTCTTCCTCGGGGAGCAGAGGGCGAGGCGATGGCTAACACAGGTCCCTCTGGAATCGGGAGCCACGATGTGTGGGCAGCAAGGAGCAGCAGGGGTTTGGTTCTGTTCATTCCCATCTGGGACAGGTTTACTGAGGCCTGGAGGTGGTGGGCACAGCTGCGGTTGTCCCCAGACGGCGAGGCTTCAGGGGTCCGGCTCAGGCCTCACAGAGGTTTGGACAATGGCTGGTCTCAGGTCCGGCCCAGGTTCCCCTCACTTTCTCTTCTGCTTTCCAGCTCTCCTCTGGGAATTCGTCATCGCACCACAAGGTGAGAGGGACACGATATTGGCTGAGGCTCTTGCGCTCGCTGGAGCACGGGTGGGTGCGAGTTCGTCTCTGCCGGCGGCCTCTCCCCTGGGACCCGTGGGCCCAGGTGACCGGGGAGTCCCAGGCGCTTAGTGAGAAAGCCCAGGACCGGAATCCGAAGCCCCCATGACCTCAGACTCCAAACGCACGATGGCCAGAACTTCCACGGGTCTGGCATGGCATGGGGTGGGGTCTTTACCCAGCACCAGCCCAGGAACGCTTCCTTAGCTGGGTCTCTAGAGGTGTTCTCGATTTCTCTTCCCCTGCCATGGTTCTAATCTCATCTCTGCCTTTTGAGAAACCTTCTCCAGTCCGACCTTCCTCTCACTGGATGGACTTTATTCCACCTTCTTCATTTCTTACGGCTTCAATGCCAATTTGTAAATGTGTGCATTTCTTGTACACACATGAGAGGGTGCACAGCACACATCCATACACGTAAGAATTAGAATAAGGCTGCTGTGTGAGGTGAAGGCGGGGCACTCCCCATGTGCCTCCTGGCTTCCAAGCCCCCCTCACCCAGAGGAAGCAGTCTCCTGACTTCAACGATGCCCATCTCTTAGGTTTGCAGTTGTGTCACGTGCAAATACGACCCTAAATGACGAACTCGGACATTTCTCCAGTTTGAACTTTATAACGTGGAGCCACACTGTTTATTTTCTAAAGGGAATGGCTTCTTTCCCTCAACATCTAGTTTTTAGGGCGTGTAGCTGTAATTCACACACTTTCAGGGCCGTAGGTGACTCTGTCACATTTCAAGAGTGTTCTGCAGTCCTTTCTTAGTACTCCATCCGACTTTTGTTCATCGCGGCAAGGGAGCTCCCAGTCGCATCTTCACATATCCTTTGCCATTTTGGTCTTTGTTTCTGCAAGATCATTTGAACCTCCAGCTCCCTGGTCGATCGGTCCGTCCTTCCTGTTTGCACCACGTTCTGCCTGATCCATTTTGGTGCCATGTTGATGAAAGCATAAGGGTGTAAAATGCTAGAGCTTTCCGGGAATTTCCACTGCCAAACCTGGTCCTCACTCTGACCCTGGGATCCTGGAATCTGAACCTGCTGCCCTAACTGTACGTGACTTTGGGGGGTTTCGGGATGGGGGTGAACGCATGGTATATTAGGAGGGACGCAAAAATACGCAGACCCTGGAGGATTCATTCGTCAGTCCCACAGGGAGCTACGTTATGTCCCACCTACGACATACCTGCAGCCTGGAGCAGACCCTTCCTGATGTCGGGGCAGCAGGGGTGCCTGTCCATGCTGGCTTTCACTGCCTCTTGTCCTCCTAAGGCAAAGCCACTCGTTCATGCAAAGACTTTCAATTCAAACGTCTGGTCAAACTTAGGTCTTTTTACCACAAACGCTGACCGTGTTGGTTTTCCCCACGACAGCACCCGTATCGGTTCAACATCACAAATCCACTACACTTTCCATAGTTTTCTCTTCCTGTCTGCATCACTAACTTGATGTACCGTCAGGTTTTCCTCTTTCAGTTTGTTTCCAAACTATCGGGGACTTTTCCCTTTTGAGATAATTTTGTTATCATATAACTTATGTGACTTTTATCATATAACTTATGTAAATTATCATATAATTTATGTGACTTGTCATTTGCTGTTGGTTCTGCAGTTATATGCTCAGCACCAGCTCTCACACTGAAGCTTCTCCTGTGACATCCTGGAAGGGCTGGGGGAGATAGACAGGATGCTTGAGTCCTCACCTGTTCCTGAGGTTGGTCTGTGGTCGTGATACTTGAAGGTCAGGTAGCATAGAAAATCTCTGCTTGCATTTTGTTTCTTTGAGTATCTTAAATCTGATTTTCCATTTTCTTGTGCTGTCAAGGGTCCTGGTGACGATCCCGTCCTTGTCTCAGGTGCACGGTCACCAGGTGTCCTGGTCTGTGCGTATCGTGCACTAAACACAATCTGTACGACATCCCTGGCTTCATCTCAGAAGCTGCCCTGATTGGATGATAATGAGATCAGCACCCTACTTACCAATAGCTTTCTCTTTTGTCCACGTTGCCCCCAGTAGATTTCCTTTCATCCTTAAAGACCAATATTTACTAGAACATTGCTCAGGAATGCTTTCTGATTGTCCCAGAATCACAATGCACCCTTCCCACAGCGTTCTGTATTTCAGGAAAGATTCCTTTCACGGGGATGGTTAACACCTGTTCTGTTCCACTGCTTCCCTCCCCAACTTGGGGGGATTCCATTCACACATTTCTTGAACCTTCTTTGCTTCTATTCTGTGACTGTATAACTGTCCTTAGAACCGTTACTTTTTAGTTCACTTCTCCATTTTTCTCCTTTCTTTCTTGCACTGACCTGACTGCAGTATCAGTGGGGTCTGTTCACTCTTGTGTACGTACCCCCTGGATTCTCCTTTCTGAGGTGACGTTGCTTTTACTTTAACCATTTGTTTCTAAACTCTTTCAGTCCTTTCTACCCCCTGTCTGCTTAGCCAGCTCATTCCTGAGTTTTCTATTTTTTCCTTACTGCATTCTTTCATGGGCCAGTCATTTTCTTAATTTCGTTGGGCGTCTCTGTTACATTAGGTTCCAGTCTGCACGTGCTCAGAGGCCAGTCTCCAGCGGGGGCTCCGCACTGGCCACTCCGTCAGCTCACTTTCAGTCTTGATTCTCACGGAGGTGTCTTTTTGTGGATTTTTCACAATCCTTTTCTCTTGATCATTTGAGGTGAGCTCAAGGTTCCTGTGTTTTAGGGGAGATGTCCCAGTATAGGGGAGCAGGGTGGGGACCCCAGCCTCACGCTAACAGATTCTTCCCCTGTTATTATTGGAAAAGAGCATCTCACTGAGGAGGAGGTTTAGGACGGTGCTGAAGGGGTGGGTTTGCAGCCCACTGCCCAGCCCTGCTTGGCTCGGTCACCCTAGTTCTGTAACTCCGGGCAGCCCTTGTGTAAAGCTGGGCTGATAAATGTGAATTTCCCCTGGAGGGAGCACAGGATTGAATGGCTTCATTCCCAAAGCCAAAGACAGTGTCAGGCACATAGAAAGTGCGGCGTCAACACTGTTATCCCTCCTAGAGTCTTCCTGTTTCCTGGACTTGAATCCTGACCGCCCGGGCGCACCCCTTGGAGCCTCGGGGGACACTGTGGTCCCCACATCTCAGTGAGTCCTCACTGCCCACACTGGTGGTTTTCTGCTTGGCTCCCAGTGGGGATCATCTGTGCAACGTCTTGTGCAACAGGTGTGTATGGGTGTCTCAGTGCAGGTGGAGACCCCGCCTCAGATTGTCAGATGGGGGTGGCCTCTGCGGGTGGGGGCAGAGGGCAAGGGAGGGGCGGGGTCACCGTGACCCTGTGAGCGGCGATGGCCTGCACCCCAGCGTGTGTGCGGGAGCCCAGCTCCTGGTGCGTCGACGGGGCTCCCCGTGGTCAGTTTGCACTCTGCCTCCAGGCTCTGCCCTCCCACACCCACGGGTCCGAGATGGGCTTCTGACCTTGCTGACCTGCCTCTTGTAGGCTCCTTCTGGGAGGAAGACCGAGGACGTGCCTTTTGGAGTCATGTAGACCCGGGCTCGAATCCCGGCTGGTCGCACGGCTGAGAGTCCAGAGCCCTTGGATAGGCTGCTCCTGTCTGAGTCTGTGTTTCTACCTGTGAAATGGGTTGATACCATCCTTCAGGGGTCCTGTGAGGTGAGATGGGGCCATAGAAGTACTGTGCTTGATGCATACCCTGGCTTCCCCTCCTCCTGGGCAGGAAGCACTCCTTGGAGCAACCCAGGGTCCTGGAGGTGGGGTCCATGCACAGGACCTGCAGGGCCTCCTGCTCCACAGACCTAGGTCTGAGGGTCCCAGAAAGGCAATGGGTTCTGAGTTGTCAGATGTCCTTAGAGAAATATGGGACTGAAACCTCTGCGTACGAGGAAACGTCCAGCTGGGAATTAGGACCCCAGACTCCTCTTTTTCAGATGGTTTTGCACTGTCTGTCCTGCAGGTGTGGCAGTCCCCTCCCAGTGTGGACAGCGCCACCAGGAGAGGCCATGCAGGCCTGTTGGGGACAGCTCTGAGGGCTGCATCTGGGCCTCACCAGGAGGACACTCCCCAAACCCCCCTCACACCAATAATCTCATGTTGATGGACAAAATTAGTCTCCGAATTCTAATGAGACCGTGCTCTCAGAGACAGACAACTCATCTGAAGATTAAATGAGAAAAATTGCCACTTTTGCTGGTCCGTTTAGAAACTCATTTGCATTCCGTCAGCTTCCATTACACAGGGGCCCTGCAGATACTGAAGGGAGCATGGGTGGGAGCAGAGGCCCTCTGGCCCGGCCTGGGGGTGGTATGCTGCGGGGGATGGGGGTTCTCTGCAGGGCCCCTGCCACCTCCCGGCTGGCTCTCCTCCCCTCCAGCCTCAGACACCCCCCACCCTCTCCACCCGCCCCTCAAAGCTCTGTGCAGAGTCGGGTGCAGCCTCCTTGCCCCCTGCCTTGCTGTCCTGGAGGGGAAGCCCAGGAGACCAGTCTTCTCACTGAAGGGTTTTCCTCCATGTAGCTGGGCAGAGGGGCAAAGCCCCCAGCCCGGGCTGTCACTCTTAGGCTCTCTCTATGGTCAGGAGACAAATCACCACAAACTCTGTGGCTTATCACAAGGGCAGTTTATCATTTCTCACAACCCTGGAGGTTGCCCGGGCTGTTCTCTGTTGGTCGGACCTCGTGGAACTCAATCGTTCCTGGCACTCATTCTACCCGCAGCTGAGCCTTCCTGGAAAGTCCAGGAAGGGTCCCGCCGTGTGCACTGGCGGGGGGTGGGGAGCACAGGAGGGTGGGGTGGGACCGTCAGAGCCCACGGAGACAGTATGAGCTGAGTTGCACGCACCAGTCTTTCCACGAGGCATCCCCAGCCGGTGCCTAAAAACATCTGGCTTAGAATCTACACCTCCTTTCTCAGTAAGCCCCACCCTTCCTGCCGCCTTGAATCTTGCACCGGGGGTGTAACGCGGGCAAATCATGAAGTCAGTCACCAAAGCCAACAGCTGACACTGGCACTAATTGTAATTAAAAATTAGCATAGAAATGTGCTTTTAGGAGATTGAAATTATTGGTAGGTCCCGACCCGTATGTGTCACCCAAGTGATGGAGGACAAATACACCTCGCATTAAATAAAGTACATCTAGTGGGCTTTTGAGAGAGAAAAGATGCAAATGCATTGATTTTCCCTTCTCCTTAATTTACAGATGTGTCTTCTGCATAGACAAATACCCGCTGGGACTGTCAGCCGTCAGACTCGGCTCCTCTGTCCCCCAAGCCAGAACCTTCATCAATTTCCATTCAGGTCCGCGACCCCGAATAACAGCTTTGTACCGTAAGCACTTTCTGTACTCTGTAAATTGCATTACATATTAGAAATATTATCTCCATGCAGCAAACTATTGGTTAATGATTAGTTGAGTGGGTAAAACGCATGTCAGGGAGAGGATACAGATTTCACGGAGCAATTACAGCACGGCACAGTGTTTGCATCCCTGGCAGTGCTTACATTGTGGGACACGTCGGGGCTGCTGTCGGCAAAGCAACACGAAGACAGATGTGTCACTAGGGGCACAGGGCAGCCTCGGACCGCAGAGCTTCTCACCCCCCTCACCCAGGTCCCCATGGCCTCCTGGGCCAGGCGTGCAGGTCAGGGTCTTCCAGACCCTTGGAGCCTCACAGGTCTCCCCGTAGACTCAGGGCAGTGCATGGCTCAGCTTTCTTGGTGCGGTTTAATGAGCTAGGGTGCCTGGTGTGGTCCAAGGCAAGTAGGGGCTCAGTTCACCCACTCAAAACTGTAGTGGGCAGCTACCCCCTGTAAATGCTGCCAGTGAGGTGGGGAGTAGGGCAGATATGCCCGTGCGCTCCTGCAGCTTACAGGGCAGAAAGGGAAGCAGGTGGACCAGCAAGGAAGTGGATAAGCAAGGACTGGAAGGAGGCCAGGTGCTGGCAAGAAATAGAAATCAGGGGAGGGGCGGGGAGACAGAGGGGTTGGCTTAGATACTGCAGTCCTGGAGGGCCTCTCTGAGGAGGTGATTTTTGAGAAAAGTCCTGAAGGAGAGGCAAGAGCAAGTCACGTGGCTAGATGAGAGAAAAGAGGACAAAGGGCACAGACGTACAGAGCGCTGAGGCTTTGGGGAACGTGCTCTTTCGCATGGATGACAAGAAGTCCGGGGTGGCTGGAGGGAGGTGGGGGGAGGGGGCGGTGACAGGTGCAGGCGGGTCCTGGGGCCGCACCGTGATGATGTCCGGTGTCCTGGCGGGGCACGCCTGGTCTGACTGGCTTCTATGCAGAGAGCAGACAGGGGTTCCCTGCAGAAATCGGTGGGCTACAGGGCAGGCTGGAGGAGACAGCTTGAGGAGGGCTGGATCTGGACGTGCCTTGAGGTCATTCAAATGGGCAGGATTTGGAGGTCAGAGACAGGCTGCAGGAGAAAGAAGAAACAAAGATCATGCCCAGCTCTGGGTCCAGCAACCAGCTGTCAGATGGGGTTGGAGGCAGGCCCCATGGGAGCTGGGAAAGGGCAAGGAGCCACCTGTGGGGCATGGGGAAGAGTGAGGTGCAGACGCCAACGAGTCTCCAGGTAGGGGTGGGTAGGGGCTGTGGACCAGAGTGAGGACAGGTGTGGACCAGGTGATGACTAGGGTCTGTAATAGAGCGTGGAGTAGGGTAGGAATATGGGTCCTGGGTTGCTTTCTGCTCCCGCAGTTTCCTCCTCATTCACTGGAGAGATTTTTCCAACTACCTAGCTGCGCAATGTCAGTTCTGAAGCTTTGAACACCTGCCAGGCTGACCCCGAGCCCGTGAGGAGTTAACTCTGCTCCATGTGGCAACGCTCTCTCTCAGTTTGTCCTCCTCTGGTCCGTATCCAGCTCTGCGCCACCCGCCGGCCCCGCTCTGGGGGTCCTGTTCCCACTGTCGGGCAGGTGTCCTGAGGCGTCGCAGAAGCTGCTTCCCTTGCTGGCCCCGCACAGCCCTGCCCTCTCCCCCATCGCGTGCTCTCTCTCCAGGAGCAGTTGACCCTCCTCTGTGCCCTGCAGACCGTCGGCCCTGCCCACCGGGTCCCCAGCCCCAGCGTAGCCAGTGCTTGGCCCAGTCTCGCTGAAGGAAGGAAGGTGCTGGGGGATGCAGAGGTTAAGGCCTGCGGACGGGCTGCCTGGGGGCCAAGCCCTGACCTCGCGGCCGGGCATCCCGCAGGGAGGGAGCACAGACGCCAGGATCACCCTGGAGCCCCTTGGGCAAGTCGGGAGTAACTCGGGATTCTTTTTGAAGAGCTGCTGGAGGATGTCCTGGGTTTCGGACTCCCGAGGCCAAGTTTCTACACCATCTGCCACAGCGGTTTCCACCCAGCGAGACCCAGGCCTGCTCGGAGCCGAAACCCCGCGAGACTGACGGAGAAAGCTTGGGCCTCACGATCAAAGAACGGGCCGGGGCCGGGGCACCCGAGGAAGGTTCGCTGGGGCTCTGTTGACCCTCTTTCCCCCCCACCGCAGACGTTTCTTCCCCAGAAGGGCCCGCTGGCCGCGGCCGCGCTTGCCTGGGGTTTGGGGGCCGGAGGCCGGCATCTGGAGGCGGAAGAGTCTCCCAGCCCAGCGGGTTCAGCCGCTGGTTTTTGGTGGTGGTGTCGCAGTGAATTATTTAATGTGGAATGAAATCCTGTCCTCTGAGTGCCTTTAAGAGCCCAGAGGAGTTGGAAGGTACATTCGTTTTGCTTAATATCTGTCTTTGTTTTTCCTGGAAGAGTCCTGGGAGAGCCGGGCCTCTGCTCCACGCGCGGCCTCCCCTCGTCTGCCCCTCCCCAAGCTGGATGCCCCACCCCCCCGAGGCCATTTACGAGGCACCTGCTGCCTCTCCACTCTAGCCCATCCTCAGGCAACTCCGTCCTCATCCTGTGGCCAAAACCCACTGGCCCTCGGCCCTCCCCGCCCTGGACTTCCCTGCAGACCTCAAAGCTGGGAGGAGGGCCCTGGGAGGCAGCCCCTCTGTCCCCCACCTGCCTCTCCCTGCCCCTGCCCTGGCCACGGCCGTGCCCCAATACACCTGGCACCTCCCCCAGGTGAGGGCTCTGCACACAGCTGGGCAACCCCTCTGGCTAGAGCTGTTCCGTCAAAGGGGTGCCCGGTAAGAGTTCGAGGTGAGGGAGCAGGTCCCAGGGCCCCCCGCTGCTTGTCAGGAGTGCAGGGGGCCTGCACAGAGTCCCAGCATTGCCGCCTGGCACCCGGAGGTCAAAGGATGCGACCCCGGCTAGTGACACAGAGCCCTGGGTCAGGTGGCCCTGCCAGGTGGTGATGGAGTCAGTTCAGATGAACGTGAGAGGAAAAGTGACCCCCACTGGAGCCCAGCATGTACCTGACAGCCCCTTCCACCTGTCAAGTGTGGGTCCCTCTGAGGCTCTGCAGAGGCTGGGTCTGCCACGTGAGGTTGGGGAGCTGAGGGCTGAGCAGGGGGATGGGGTGCCTCCTGCCGAGGCCGCCGTGGGTCAGCCAGGCCTGGGGACCAGCCGCGGGAGGCCATCCTTCTACCCCCCACCCTCCCCGCCAACCCCCAGGCCCCCCAGGCGTGGCCCAGCACAGCAGGTGCACCACCTGTGTGGGAGCCGCAGGGCGGCTGGAACCCAGGCCCAGGGTGTGGTGGAGGGTACGCGTCCTGGCGCCGCACGAGGGAGCCGTGGAGGGTGGGGCCCTGCCCCGCACTACATCAGGACCAATCTGGATGCGCCCAGGAGACCGGAGCTGTCGGCTGGCCGGGGTGACGGCGATGAAGGCTTTCCATTCCTGAGACATCCCTGAATAAACTCACTTCCTGACTCGCTGAACTAAGCTACTCCTCCACCAGGTAATTCCAGCCTCGCTTTATGCCAGATACCAGGCCGGTGCACAAGTACAGACCTGAATAAAATGGAGTCTGGACGCTCTGGGACACAGATGCTTGTGTCTGGTGTGGCAGACAGAGGAACGGGTAGGTGAAGACCACGTGGCAAATGTTTTAACTGGGGAGACAGACACAGACCATGGCTGGGGCACTCAGGGCCGACTAACTCAGAACACGCTTAGTCAGTTCCGGTGTTTAGTTTCCTCTCCTTGTGTCCACAGCACCTGGAGGAAGGCCTGGCAAAGAGTAGGCGCCCAATAGCCATGTATCCCCAGGCCACGAGCCCCTCCCCTCCTCACAGGTGCCCTTGGCTTTCTTCCAGGCCAGTGGAGATTCTCCTGCCCCATCCTGGGGGCTGGTAATTGACTGTCGGGGGCAGCATGTCCAGTTATGGGTCTGAGAGGGATCGTGGGAGCTTCCCCTTACAGCAACGGGTGGACTCACATACCCTGTCCTTCTAGAAACATAGAAAAGCTGGATATAGAAATTAAACATCCTTGTCAATGCACAGCTAAGCTCTAGAGAAAGTGGAGAAGGTCTCAGGAACAAGACCGAGAGGCTGCAGATAGGACCCCTGGGGTCTCGCGGCTGCTGTGAGGGCTGAAGGGTCGTTGGTCCATCTTGGCCCCCAAGAGGCCTGGCTGGAGTCTTCAAGGATGTGCGCCTGGGATGGGGGTAGGCAGCCCTGAACAAAGACCCCTCCCAAAGAAATGAAGAGTGGTCCTCCAAGGCTCTAAAGGCGGTGAAGGATGAGGGGAACAAGGATTAGCCTGAGGGCTCTGTCCTCAGCTGGGTTTGCATTAACTCGACCTGCATAGTTTGCAATCCTAAAAATGACAAGAAAAGAGATTCAGGTACTTCTCCTAGTTGAGCAGATTCTCAGACAAAGCCCTGCTGAGCAGCTCACATCCCGAAGGACAAAACACTCAGGGTGCTCCATGAGGGCTATGGGGACAGGAGAGGCAGACCCCCAGCGCCTGGGACAATTTGGGGGTGAAATGCTGACCACAAAGCCCATTTGTTTTTGAATGTTTAATCAATACAAAGGGAGATCAGAAACCTCAGCACAGATCAGAAAACTATTAAGAGTACCAAGAACATCTGAAAAGTAAAAAAAAAAAAAAAAAAAAAAAATGGTAACCTTAAGAAGTGAAAAAAAATCATTATTTTTTTAAAGAGAGACAATTGGCAAAAATGGAAGGGAGGACTGAATAAGTTCCCAGAGAGGCAGGAAAGAACTTGAAGGACAAACACCAAAACCCATAAACACCATAGTTTAATTGTAGTTCCAGAAAAAGAGACCAGAGGAAGTTGGGGAGAGGCAGCAGTCACAGAGAGAATGGCTGAGCTTTCTCTAAGATTGGTGACAGACATGAATCCTCATACGGAAGACTTATTATGAATACGGGAGTATAACAATAAGACTTTCACACTGAGAACGACCCTGAAAAGCAACCTGAAAGATACCAGATCAAAGGTAAGAATTTAAAAGTAGCTGGAGAGAAAAGACCTGCCACCTCCAAAGATCACCGACTGTGCTAATAACAGAACCCTTGGCAGGAACAGCAGAGGCAAGAAAAAATAGTAGAATAATATCTCCGAAGGACGGAAGAAAAAATATGAGTCAATACTTTTACATCTAATGTTCAAGACAAAAGGAAGCAAACAATGTTTTTCAGACAAAAATGGGGGCTTTACCACCAAAACCCTGGAAAAGGATTTCCCGAAGCAGAGATGCCCCAGCTTGCGCTGTAAAGGGCCAGGTCGTAAGCATCTTAGGCTCATCGGCCACATGCAGCCTCCATCACGTGTTGTTGTTTGTACTACCCTTTAAAAATCCATTTTTAGGGGGTAGGTCATACAAAAAAAAGTCTAAACAGGCTGTAGGCTGTATCTGGCTCATAGACTGAAGTTTTCTGTTCTAAAACAATGGGCTTTAAACAAAAAGACAATTCAAATTATCGTTGATTTGGGGGGGAAGAAAAAGAGAGAGAATTTCCAATGACTGGGTAACAGATGATTTTACAAATTCAGGTAGGTTTCAAATTCTTTCCTTTCAACTAAGCTCAGACTCTCACATAACTTATTAAAACGTAAAGTAATTCTAGTAACGGTTTATTTTTAATGATAATCATATGTTGATTTTAATGCTTAAGTCATAATCATTTAAAATAGTGTCTGGGGGCTTCCCTGGTGGCGCAGTGGTTGAGAGTCCGCCTGCCGATGCAGGGGACACGGGTTCGTGCCCCGGTCCGGGAAGATCCCACATGCCGCGGAGCGGCTGGGCCCGTGAGCCATGGCCACTGAGCCTGCGCGTCCGGAGCCTGTGCTCCGCAACGGGAGACCACAACAGTGAGAGGCCCGCGTACCGCAAAAAAAAAAAAAAAAAATGTCTGATGCCAGAGCCCTCTTGTGGGCGTGGCATGACCAGGTTACTGTGGAAGGAAACCCAGGGTGAGTTTGCATGCCCTGGGACAGCCGGGACAGCCGTGTCCTTACCGTCCATCACAGTCGACGGGCTGCGCAGGCAGCTGTATCTCACGGATACTCAGGTGGAGGCAGTCCACCTTCAAGGCATCCTCACTCCCGCACCTGCTGACTCACACGGGCCTTAGGCTGGACCAGAGCTGGGACTGCAGCCTGAAGCCTCCACATTCTCCCAAACACCTGTTTTTCTCTGGATTTTTGGTATCAGCCATCTTCGTGGTAGGAGATTGTACATATCCCCTTTGTGTCCAGCCTCAGAGTCACAGAGCCCCAGGCTGGCAGCTTTTCCAGGGAAGGGAGCATGGACCCCTTGTCGACATCACACAGTAAGTCCAGCATCACGGCGGGGGACACGTGGGTAGCACAGACAGTGTGCTCACTGGCACACAGCTCAATGTCCAACTTCAATGAAATGATGTACATCGAATGAAAACATGCCCTTCATTCTCACCTCATTTATATGAGCACGTTCTCAGTGCTTTAGATTAAATTCTTAAAATTAAAAGTAGGAATAAAGTTGAATGCCGCTTCATTCCAGCAACTAGACCATCTAAGGGGGTGTGATTTAAATGTGGGGATGAGATGCATTTAAAACACCTTTTTATGTTTGCTAAGCATTTGTCAAAATGTATACTACGTTCATGTGCTGTTAATCTAGTGTTGCGAAAATAATTGTAATAATAACTCAACCTAGAAGAAATTTTAGCATTTAAAGCCCAGCGGCACCTGGATATTAAAAACTATCAATTTATATGCATATTTATCCATGTTATAATAGGAAATTATGATAGGATGATCAAAAACCCTGAAAGCCTAAAATGTTAGGTTACAATTTAATGGAGGACTGGAATGAGTGCATGAAAGGAAGGTAAAAATTAAGTGCTTCCGTTTCAACTTAAACCCAGCACTTCCTGAAGTCTTTAAAAATTAGATGCCTGGTATCCATTGCTGTATATTTAGATTCCGTTGCAAAAATGTGAAGTAATAACGTAATAGTTTTAACCTCTGAAATACCATGAAAATCACATTTGTGCAACTATTTACAATTTCATCAGATGAGCACCACGTACACAACAGCAGGTCATCCAGAACCTGTTTGCTCTCTGAGACCCTCCAGACCCACTCACCAACCCCAGACTCTACTCTTGTCCTGAAGGTAACCGCACTCTTGAATTACTTCTAAAAATTGAGTCATTTACCCCTAAATGTCAGCCCTGAGCGCTGTCACACAGGGCAGCATGTGCAGTACGGGTTGTTTTGTGTTAAGCTTCTTTCTCTCACAACTACGTTTGCGGTATGCGCCGGCGTGTGTGCCGCGAATAGATGTGGATTAAGGCGTACCACATTCAATCATTTTAGTCTCCAATGTTTGTGGTTTTTGTATTTGTGGCCAAGAAATTTTTCTCCAAATCATGAAGCTTTTCTTCCCTGTTGTGTTCTAGGAGGTTGATTCTTTTGTTTATCAATCCACCTGGATTCAATTTTATGTATGGTGCGATCAAGGGTTCAAGTTCGATTGTTTGTTTTGCCTCACAAATACTCAATTGTTCCAACATCATTTGATTTGATTTTTGTTTTTTTATTTTATTTTTTTATTGAAGTAGAGTTGATTTACAATGTTGTGCTAATTTCTACTGTACAACGAAGTCATTCGGTTATACACATATATTCCTTTTTAAAATACTCTTTTGCATCTACGAATCCCAGCCTCCCACTCCATCCCTCTCCCAACCTCCTCCCCCTTGGCAACCACAAGTCTGTTCTCTGTCTGTGAGTCTGTTTCTGTTTCATAGGTAAGTTCACTTGTGTTGCATTTGAGGTTCCACATATGAGTGACGTCATAGGGCATTTGTCTTTCTCTTTCTGACTCACTTCACTTAGGGTGATCGTCTCTAGTTGCATTTGTTGAAGGCATCCGCTCCCCACTGCTTCCTGGGAGTCTGTCATGAACCAATTTCCACGTATGCAAGGTCTACTTTTGGGTCCCATCCGACTTCTATCTGACTATTCTTGCACCAATACCACGCTCTTAATCACTGGAGCTTGTATTCAACAACAAGTCTTGATAGCCAATGGAGAAGTCTGGCCACTTTGCTCTTTTTCAAGATCGTCTTATTTATTATGGACTCTGAATTTTTGTATACATTTTAGAATAATCTTTCAGCTTCTACAAAACTAAACCTGTTTTCTGTCTGATGCCCTTGTTCTTTGTTCTTATTTTTGTCTGCCACACTTTTTCTGCCTTTTGTGGTTTTAATTGCACATTTTATACAATCTCCTTTCTTGTGGTACGCGGGCCTCTCACTGTTGTGGCCTCCCTCGTTGCGGAGCACAGGCTCCGGACGCGCAGGCTCAGCGGCCATGGCTCACGGGCCCAGCCGCTCCGCGGCATGTGGGATTTTCCCGGACCGGGGCACGAACCCGTGTCCCCTGCATCGGCAGGCGGACTCTCAACCACTGCGCCACTAGGGAAGCCCAATATAATCTCCTTTCTTAGTGTATCAGTTGTATTTCTTTTTTAACTTTGTTTTAAACTTATTGCCTAGAGCTTGCAGCTTACATTTACAACCAATCCGAATACACATTCAATTAATACTATACCACTAAACAGGTAGTTTAAGTGCCTCATAATAACCAGACAATCCTAATTCCTCCCTCTTGTCACTTGTATTATCCTGACATTCATTTTATTTATATATCAGCATAGATAGATGTACATAAGATACATACATAAGGATACATAATCAAATACATTGTCATTATTATTTTTAACTGTCATTTGTTAGATCAATTAAGAATAAGAAAATAAATGTTTATTTTACCTTCACTTAGTCCTCTCTAATGCTCTTTCTTTCTTTAAACAGAGTTTCTGAACTATATCATTTCCTGTCTCTGTACAGAACTTGTTTTCACATTTCTCACAAGGCATGTATATTGGCACAAACTCCCTCAAACTTTGTTTATCTGAGAAAGGCTTTATTTTTCCTTCACTTCTGAAGGATAATTACTCAGGTTTCAGAATTTTAAGGTTTTTTTTTTTCTCTCTCTCTCAGCGCTTTGAATATTTCATGCCATTCCCTTTTTTTTTGTTTGTTTGAGAGGAAGTCTTCATTCACAGATGACATGATCATTTATGGAGGATATCCATGGCAGCATACAAAGCTCTACTAGAACTAATAAGTGAGTTTAGCAAGGTTGCAGGACACACGGTAAGTGTAAAAAAATCAGTGATGTCTTGCCATTCCCTTCTTGTTTGCATGGTTTCCAAGGAGAAGTCAGATGTAATTCTCAGTTGAACTGGGAACCAGTGGGTGGCCTGGCTGCCCCTCCCCCATCAGGCTCTGATGAGTTACAGGGCGCTGGACAAGCCCACCCCCCATCTTATGGCTACAGGAGGTGAAAGCACTAATCAAAGTGTCAATCCAAGGTCACGTGCAGGAAGCCTTTCACCTGTGCCTAAGGTAGACGGGTCCCTACAGCGTAGCCTCAGGGAATCCCAGCATCTCCACAAGGAGGGACCAGCATGGAGACGGTTTACAGATGTGGGCGCTGGGCACAGAGACGGGGAGCGAGGTCAGAGGTTTGACTTTGACCCCCTCGCCCCAACCTGGAGAACGCAGAGCGGGTTTGTATACTAGGGTCAGAGATCAATCATCCCGCCCACCCTGGAGTACATGCGTGCAAAGTCACCTGGAGGATGTGCAGGGCGCCAGGGGCCCCCAGTTTGGAAGCAGGAACACACGTGAGACACGGATGTGTTCATGGTCACATCGTCCACGTGATGCAGCTCCAGCCCAGAACGCAGGTGAGGCGAACGGGCTGAACCTGGCAGTCACGTCCTTCCTGTGTGCTTGGGGAAGGTAGATGTCCCTGCCTTGTGGGGACCCCAAGCCTGCTCAGAGTGGAGCCGGCCTCTTCCCTCTCTGGTCTCTTGGGGTCCCCGCATCTTTCTTGCTCCCTGGGCAGTGGCTTTGAGGTCTCTGCTGGCCGCCACTCACGGCCTCAGTCCACAGGAACCTGTCCAGAGCAAGACCCTGGGATCCGTTTGTTCACCACCAAGTCCCATGGCCCTTGTTGCTAATTCCTTAATAAAAGAGCGCTGTTATGAAATCTGACAACATTAGGCGAGAGTCTTAAATGCTGTACTTTAGGCTTTTCACGGGGAATAGTTAATGACAGGCAGGCTCATTGGAATAGAGATTTCATCTAATATCAGTTTCTGGAAAGTCAGTTGCAGCGTGATTTCTGCCGATTAAATTAACTCTATTTGGAGGTCACCTCCTGTAGCTGGATTGAGAGAGACAGATACACAATAGCAAAAGCAATCAACGAGATATTAATTCCACTCCGCAAACAAGGATATTACTTTACGAAAGAAGGTTTTTTTTTCTTTCTCAGCACCCTCCTGCACCCCCATGCCTTTGTTGAAGGACAAAAGGTATTGGCCAATTATCAGAACCCGCACATCATTCCAAGAACTTTTCCTAGGGATTATTCAAAACAAGGCAGGGAAGTGAATTCCTTTGCTGCTGCCCCGTTTCCTGTCTCCTCGCTGTGCTTTAGACACGGGCAGGAGAGACTTGGGATGTGGGATGCCTCAGGCGCCTCCAGAAAAAGCAAAGCTTGGACTGACTGCTCCTCTCTGCTCCTTGCTTCTGAGTTTTATTTATTTTTTCTTTCCTTGTTTCCTGTTTTCAGTGACCTGGAACTTGATTGGTTTGGGGGGTGAGCAAGTGAAGGGTTACTGGCCATGCCAGGCGCCCCCCAGGGCAGCACCCGAGGTCACAGGGAGGGTACCTGCTCACCCAGCACTGTGCTCAGGTGCCCTGACCCTGCGTGGTTCCTTGTGAGCCCGGGGTGACTTGGGGCCGGAGGAGGGGACAAGCTGTCCCCAGCATGGTGTATGTGCAGGGACCAGGGAGGGAAGTGCCAATATACATGCCCTGTGAGAAATGGGAAAACAAGTTCTGTAGAGAGACAGGAAATGATATAGTGCAGAAACTCTGTTTAAAAGAAAGAACATTAGAGAGGACTAAGTGAAGGTAAAATAAACATTTATTTTCTTATTCTTAATTGATCTAACAAAGTACCTGCCTTCTGCTCGGGCTCACACGTGTTGGTCCCTTCGTGCAGTCCACTCCCGTGTCCTCGGGAGGCCTGTGGGGCTGGGGGCTCAGAACCCAGTGTGTGTAGAAGGGTCTCATGGCTGGAAGGAAGCCCTGGGTGGACCGGGGCTGGTGGGGCGGGTTGGCCAAGGTCCAGGGCTCAGCCTGGGAGGCGCCTGAACCCCTGTTCTACTTCCCACTCATGGCCCCCTCCCCGGCTCCATCCAGTGGGGCACCAGCCAGGCTCTGGGCGTCTGAGCTCTCCATCAGCCCGACGGGGCTTTGCCTGTGGGAGTTTTCCATCTCTGGGGTCTATCCCCAAACCAAAGCATCCCTCACGTCACCTCTTCCTGCCCAGGAGCCACAAACTCCCAGGGCCCTGTCGGTCCATTCCCCAAATTCCTCCTGCGGACAAAGTAGTGGGAGGAGCTCACTTAGGTTTAATCCCGCAAGGACTAGGTGGTCCATGTGCTCCTTGCGGGCTCAGCTCTGCGGTACTTACAGGGGCAGACATCACAGGAGGGGGTGGGACCCTTCTCCGAGGCCGGCTGAGCATGTGCAAACTTGTCTGTTTCAGCTCCTCCCCAAAGGCCATGTTGCTGCCTGTCACAGGGTTACACGGCTCTGAGACCTTCCCACAGAGGAAGGTCATACATATGCACACACGCACGCACGCACACACACACACACACACACACACACAAGGCTACGTGAGGTTTGGGGGACACTTCTGGTGCCTCTTCTGGTCTCGACCATCCCCATCCCACCCAGCTCTGTTGGTCTATTTCTGTGCTTCCCACTCCGCTCCTCTGTCTATCCCCTCACTCCACGGCCACGCTGATTGTGGCAGAGGCTTCACGGTTCCTTTGATGTCACCAGAGCTAGCCAGCCCTCCTTCCCATATGTCTTTCCAGGTGCTTCTGCTTGTATATTCCCATATGATGTTTAAACATCCCTGGCTAATCCCGGAGAAAGCAACCCATTAGTATTTTGTGTGTGTGTGATTGTACTGAATTTATAAAGGAACTTTGTGGTACTAAGTTTATTTCCATTTGCGCAGATTTACTTTGTTTTTTCCATGAATGTCTTAAAGTTGTTCTCACACAGGTCTCGCATATTCCCTGTTACATTTAATGATGGGCATTTCATCTCTTTTGCCTCCTTGTAAATGAGCCTCGGCCACCACTGTGCCCCCAGCTGGCTGCTGGGCTTTCTCACGCCATCCGCCCCACTGGGCTTCAGGACCAGATTTCTTCAAGAGGTTCCTCCCTCTTGTATCCTCCTGGTGTCCGGCTGCAGCCCCTCTTAACAGGGAAAACGCTTCTGGACGTGGTCCAGGACTTAGATACAGCAGACTCGCACCCCCCTGCTCCTGGCTTCGTGCTCTGTGAGCTGAGGTCACAGAACTGTGCTCTCCACACACGCTTTCCGCCTGCCACCTGGTACCCACGTGGGGCTCACGGTGCATCAGGCTTGACGTGGGTCCAGCCAAGAAGCACAGTCACTGAGGCGCTGCAGGAGGCTGGTGTCCAGTGGCCAGCGTTGGCACCAGCGTCACCCACCAATGGAAAGACAAGGGGAGAGGGACTGGTGCCCTGAGGGCTGGAAGGAACCTTGGGGGCTCCCCACGCTGATGTCCCAGGGCCCCCGGCACGTGTGTGACCCTTCTCAAGCAAACTCCTCGCACCTCCAGACCAGGGGGCCTCCGTCTTCACCCTCTGATGACAAAGGTCGCGCCTGGGAGCAGCTGCAGACACACAGGCTTCTGCTTCTCACTCCCCTGTCACAGCAAGCGCTCCCCTGGCCCCCGAGCAGCCCCGGAGGTGGGTCTGGCTTTCCCAGGGGAGGTGAGTGGTTGCCAACGTCACACGGCCTCTGCTGCAGGTGCCCAGTGACTGGGGCCTGGTGCCTTGTCTCTATCTCCAGGGACCGAGCCCCTAGGGGACAGGGGTCTTGATGGTCAGCGAGGGGAAGACCACTGCCTGCCACCCCCGTGGGTGGAGGAGGGTGTGCCATGGGCGGATTTGCACCCCCATCTGATTCCCCTTGGGTGGTGATAGTGTGACTGGGAGAAAGTGGTTATTACGTCACTGAACCGATGAGATAGGGTGACTGGGAGAAAGTGGTTATTACGTCACTGAACCGGTGATGTGCGTGATTCACCCGCTTCCTCGCTGGTACGTCCTGTCGTATGTTCTCAACAGTTTGCCTTCTTCTCAGACTTCAACGCAACCAGAAAATCCTATTCCAGCCCATTGCCCTTGCAGCCCTCCCCTAGGCAGCCCCCTCCTTCCTGGGAGACTGATGGTGCTGGGGGTCCCATCTGTCACCACCCCACGCTTGTCCCTGCCGGGTGGTGGCTGCACTTTTCCATTCCTTTGGGGCTTTGGAGAGGCCTGAGCGTTTGGCTTCCTTTCCACTGGGTCCTGCTCTGAGCCGTCTTCCCTCCCCTCCAGCCCCCATTCTGCCCCTGTCCCCGCTGTCCTAGCCACGCAGCTCACCCGCCATTTCTGAAGGTGCCCGGAGCAGAACCCTGGGGAACATCCGTCCACTCCCCGAGGGCACATCACTCAGGTCACTTCCGCTGGAAGGTCAGGTCTGAGCAGGGGTCGGGGAAAGGGCTGGACAGGCTGGGAGCAGGTCACGGGGGTCCTAACAGCTGGGGCTGCTCCTTCCTCCTCTTTTCACCAGCAAAGCCTCTCTGGGGGATGTCACCTCCCTGGTGGCAGAGACACTAAGTAGTGCAATGTCTCATTTGAAGCCATCTGGTTTGGGCAATGCAAACTCTCTGGGGCCAATTCTTAGGCTTTGAGATGTGTTTCCCTCTTCCTTCCTCATGAGGTGATGACTGGGTGTTTGGGGACACCCCACGGTGCAATGGGACTTGTGTGGTCTTGCGGCTTCTGGCCATTGAACCCCAAAGGACTGGCCTGGAGCGTGTCCTGCTGGCTCTTTGGCAGGTAGTGGCGTCGGTGGACCCTCTCTTACCCACCATCCACGTCACTGTCCTTGCTGACCCCTGTCCCCAGCCCTGGATTCTGGACTGTGTAGGGTTCGGGCCCTCTGCACCCTCCCAAGGAGGAGAGTACCTGGGCTCTCATAAGACTGGGGGCTTATAAACAACAGAAACTTATTTCCCACAGCTCTGGAGGCTGGAAACCCCAGATCAAGGTGCCAGAATGGTGGGTGTCTGGGAAGAACCCACCTCCTGGTTCACAGCCAGCGTCTTACTGCTGTGTCCTCAGGTGGTGGACGGGGAGAGAGAGCTCTCTGGGGTCTCTGTAATAAGGACGCTAATCCCTTCCAGGGGCGCCCCACACTCCTGACCTCATCACCTCCCAATACCATCACACTGGGGTTAAGATTTCAACATATACGTTTGGGAGGGACTCAAGCATTCAGACCACAGCTCTGCAGTCGACCAAATTTGAATGAACGAACAAATGCAGGAGTGGAAAAGGGAGTGGGTTCTGAAGGGACAAACTCAAATCCAATAGAGACTGAATCCCCATCCCTCCCTGGAGGCTGCGAGGGGACGGCTGCTGAGTGTCCCTGCAGAGGGGGGCCTGGCATTCACACACCCAGATTCACCTGTCCAGGTCTCGGTGGCGCCGGGCCAGTTCTTGCCCCTCCAGGATAAGACAGGAGCACTTGCCCTCCACGAGCCACCTTCTCTCCGAGCTGCAGTGCCACTGAATTAGGGCACTTAGCACTGCAGGTGACACCAGCCCTACAGATGCTGCTCTCGGCCTCCAGGCCTTTCAGTCACCTGAACAGGGCCCAGAATCCCCGCCAGCTATACCACTTCTATGCACACAGTTAATTATGCAAAATTAAGGTTTTTTTCCTTAAATAAAAGTAGATAATCTCTAAATCCATTTTCTCTCCACGTTTTGCATCCTGTCTGTTCAGGAAATGCTCTGAAAGAAAACGTCTTCTGAATGCTGCCCCGAGCTGAGCTTTCTTCCCCCCAGGAAGTTGGCCCCTCCACAGAGCTGTCACCAGGGCTGGGGTGGCCCTGCCTGACACAGCCCGGTCCCACTGCAGGGATGCTCTCAGTCACGTGCCCCCATCTCCTGTGGGACTTCCACAGGGGAGCCCCATCCAGGGTTGAAGGAACTGGGAGTTTAAAGCTGCTTTTAAGACTTGAAGGGTGTGAAATTGTAGATTAGAACCACACAAAGTAACAGCATTGGCAGTGACGGTGCTCGACGGTCTGACTCTGATCCTTGGTGGTTTTCTCCCAGCTCACGCCTGCTGGCTCTCATCAAACAGTGGTGATGACGGCTGCAGACACGAGTCGCAGGGGCAGCCTTGCCTGCTCTCCCAGGAGGCGGAGGTGAGCCCCCTCCTTACCCCACCGGCAGGTAAGGAACCTGCTGCCTGGTCCTGGGCCCCGTGTCCTCACCTGCCACCTGGCCCAGGCCCCGAGTCACTGCTGGCTCACATTTAAAATAGGACTTAGGAGTCACTCCTGGGGACACTTAGGGGTTTGTCTAGAAACAATGTGGGGGGCGGGGATTGTGGTGCATGTAAGGACGGGGACTGAGGGTGGCCTGGCTCAGTGGTGCCTGCCTGGGTCACTGTGCTCCCAGACCGCGGTCACGGCGGTTGGCTGTTGGGCCCAAGCTCATATGGTGGCCCGTCCCCGTTTCCCCACAAATGGTCCTAGGTTCTTGGGAATCCTGTTCTCGGGGCGGGCGGATTTTAGCTGAGACAATAGGATTAAAGAGAAGATGTGATAGCTAACTAGACCTGGTTGTTACATTTCTGCAACAAAGTGTGAGTGACACACAACAAACAGTAAACACAATAGACATAAGCTTGACGCATCAGAGCTTCTGCCTTTTGGAAACAAACAGAAGTGCTGAGGAAAGCACCCTGCTCTTAGGGTGCTGAGGGACCCCTGTGCATCCGAGGGCCCAGGCTGGGGCTCAGCCCTCTGCCAGTGGGGGCCTGCGTCCGGCTGTCCCGAGGGCATCTTGGGCCTGCAGGGCAGGCCCTGGGCGGGACGGGGTTTTGCTGGGGGCAGGCACCACCCCACCGGTACCTGAAAGAGGAGGGAAGGACGGCAGAGAATATAGGGGCCCAGGCAGGCAGGCCTCCCCACCCCCGCGGCGTCTGCAGGGCTGGGCGGTCATCTTGTGGGACCACAGAGGGGCTGCCCTGGGGCTCGGGCCAACAGGACTGGCCCCTCCTAGCTCTGAGTGTGGATCAGTCCATGCTTTTCTAAAATGCAGAGAACCCAACCCCCTGCCTTCTCTTCTACCGCGGGCCCTCGGCAGGTCTTACTGTCTTCAGTCCAGCCCGGCTGTAGCATCCTCCAGCCCAGAGGCCCCTAGCTGTCTGCTCCGCTCAGGTCTGTGCAGTGGCACCTGCGGGTGGCCCTTGGGCAGAGCAGGTGCAGCCCAAGCGGGTCCCCGAGCCTTGGCTGCTGTGGAGAAGGGCACCCCAGGGATGCTTCCTGCCCCGTGGCCCTCTCACCAGGACAGGCAGGCTCCAGGAGGGACCAGCAGTTTCCCTGAGAGCTGAGAGCTGCCCAGGGCGTTTGGCTGTCCGCCGTGCACCGTCTTCCTGCCCTCCTGTGTGAGGGTCCTGTGGCCTGGCATCCCTGGGCCGGCACGGGTGAGCGTTTCCAGGCGATCCTGACTCAGAAAGCCCACGGTGGGACACAGAACTGCATTTGAAGCCAGCACAGCCGGTGCTGTAGGCCCCAGCACTTGGCAGACGTCCACCTGCAGACTCGGAGCCCCAGGCTGCCTGGGAGGACTCAGCCGTCAGAGGCCAGAGGTGCCCAAGGACCCACGGAGCCCCTCACCTGCTCACTCATTTGGCACGTCGTTCTGGCACCTCTCTGCCGAGCTGGGCAGCCCCCTCCTGGGCTTCCAGGGTCCAGCGGGGCAGACACAAGTGACTCCAGAGGGGAGCAGGCAGGGAAGCCTAGGGTTCCCACCCTCCCCTAACCCTGTCCACGTCCCACCCTCATTTGGGGGCCACCATCTCAGGGAGCTGCTCAGTGAGGAGATGACTCTGGAGGGCCCCCTCCCATGACTGTTTCTGATTTGGGGCTGTGGAAGAGCCCTGGGGGGCAGGCCCCCAGATGGGAGAGTCCACCGCTCCCTGGGAGCCTCGTCTGATGAGAGCAGGTGGGTCCCTGATGGGCTGGGTCCTGCTCTCGTGACTAAACGTCTCTGGCCACGGGGTGGGGGGACTTCTGGACTCACAACGCTTAGTGTCCCCCGATGCCTGAGGGTCACTTGGGCTGGACACCGGGAGCGGTCCTAGTCTGCGTCCCTGGGGACTTAGCATAGCGGGGTGGGGGACTCACTTCCCTGGCCCTGGACCCCTCGTGTCAGCTGGGCTTGCACCAGCAGGAATGAGAAAGGCCTGACCACTGCGGGCCTTTGTTCTAGTGGAGGGCAGGGATGGGAAACTGGAAATACAGGTTCCAGGGAACAGGGGCCTGGAGCAGACGTGCCTCTGGGTGGGGACAGAGGAGGCCCCTCTCACTCAGCACCCCTCCTCCAAGCCAGGTCTGCCTCTCACGGTCTCCCCCATGTCACTGTGGAAGCCACAGCCTCTGCAAGGCCGGGCCAGCCCGCTGAGTGCCAGCTCTGGAGGGATTCACAGCAGCCCCAGGAAAACCGGCCTCTGCCCAGGAAGGGGCTTGGGACCCTGGAACTTCTGCAAACAGGCCAATGGAGCACAGATTCTGTCTCTTCCGCCTAAACCCGAGTCCCCCACAGAAGGATGGGTGCCCTGGCCCTGAGGAGACGGGGCGGGAAGAGGGCCGCCAGGACCGTCCGGTCACACCGGCCCTCGCAGGGTGGGAGGCTGACCCTCTGGGCCCGCACAGCTCCTGAGCGTCTGAAACGCCCACAGTGAGATATGCGGGAGGTGAAACACGCACCAGACTTCAGACCGACTGTGAAAACAGTGAGATGTCCCAATGCTCCCCCCGATGACATGTTGAAATGATAGTCTACACTACATTAGCTTAAAAGGACATCAGTAAAGTCTGCTTCACCTGTTTCTGTTTTAATTTTGCTTAACTTGGCGCCTAGAACATTGAGAATCACAGGAGTGTCTGAACGTGTGGCCCTCACTACAGCTCTGGGGAAGGGGGCGGCTCTGAGGGGCCCATGGGGGGCGCAGCAGGGCTTGGGGGATACGGGAGACCCCCCCACTCCCTCCCTTCCTCCAGAACTGGGGGCCAGGCACACACCTGGGCACACTCACTGGGGCAACAGACCATCAGACGGAGATACAGAGGAAGTGACCTTGTGGGAATTCCGGAGAGAGGCTGTCCTCCTCGCCCCCAAGCAGTGTCGGGGTTTGGATTTGAAGGATGACTGGGCAGGTGGATGTCGGGGGACATCCAGGGAGGGTCCTCAGTAGGAACAAGAGTAAAGCAAAACAAAATCCAGGCAAAGCATGGAGATGCAGGGTTGCCATGGTGGGACCGAGTGGGGAGCACCCCCTTAGAATCGGGGACCCTCACCTGCTGTCAGCCAAATCCATGCCCGCTGACCTCCCCCTACAAGTTTCTGCTGAGCCTGGCTTTCCCCTGCGGGGAAAGCCTCTTCCTGTTGGTGCTGGTATGCTCCTGGATCCTGAGATGGAGGTGTCCTCTCTCCTGTAACAGACTTTTGCATAACGTCTCCCCCCATTCACGTCCGGATTTGTTCTTTTTTATTTTTTGATTTAATTAATTATTCTTTTTTTTGAATTTTATTTTATTTTTATACAGCAGGTTCTTGTTAGTTATCTGTTTTGTACATATTAGTGTATATATGTCAATCCCAATCTCCCACTCTCTCTCCACTCCCGCGGAGGAGAGATGGGGCTGAGGGATGCAGGGTGGGAGTGGCCTGGGGGGCTCCCGCCCCAGGGCAGGGGGAACAGGAGTGGGTATGAAGCCCCAGGGACCTCGTTAGCAAACGAGGTGATCTCACAGCCTTCGGCCCACCAGCGATTTGTATTTTTATTATTATTTTATCAAGCTTTATAACGAGATAATTGACGAATAAAACTGCAACAGATTTAGCGCGTGCAAAGTGATGCTCTGATCTACCTGCGCCTTGTCGTGAAGGAACCCCCACGATCGAGTTCATGACCCTCTCGTGGTTGCTCCTGTGTGTGTGGGGAGAACATTTAAGATCCATGCTGTCAGCAGCTGTCAAGTCCGTGCACAGAAACATGAACCATCGTCCCCAGGCTGCACTAGGGCCCAGAACTCGCCTTATAACTGGGACCTGGTGCCCTGACCCCGCCCCTGCCGACCGAGGCTTCTCTCTGTTCCTCTGAGTCAGCAGGTAGTTTTTTCTCAGTGCAGCGGGTACGAGGGGGATGGGGCGGGAGCTGGGCCTTGGGCCCTTGATGCGCCCCTGGGCGCCAGCCTTCCCAGGGGTGACCAGCCGGTGCTGCCCGTCCCCTCGTCTCAGGGACACAGGCTCCCTCGGTCTGGTCGGGGGGGACGGGAGTCGGGACTGGCCCTGAGCCTCTGTGCTCCTGTACTCGCCCATCCCGTCTCCGAGTCACTAGGGGAGGGAGTTTAACAGAGTATTCATTTACAGAAAAGCAGTGGCTGATAAATATTAAATTGCAGCTTTTCACAAATACGCCAATTATCTCCCAGAAAGCGGGAATCAGTGTGCAGAGCCATGCGTGACAGAATGTCACTCCGCTGATTGAATTTCCTGATGACTCAAATATTTAGTCAGAAGATGGAGAGGTTACCATGACTACAGCTCTTCCCCTGAGGTTGGGATGGGAGGAGCTGGCCCTTGGAGACCCCGAGGGGTTCAGCTGTGTGCCTCCCGGGGGACAGGCCGGGCAGGGGCCACACTGCATCCAGATTCACCCTTCCTGGCCCGTCCTCCGTATGGATGCTGGGTGGCCTCTCCCCACCAGATTCCAGCCACACTGCCCATCCCGGACACGATCCGGGAGGAAGAGGTCGTCTCAGTGACCCCAGGCCTGTGGACCAGCTGTCCTGCAGCCTCGGTGTCCTGAGCCTTCCTTGACGTTTGTGACCCCCACTCACCTCTCCATACAAAGTGTGTCTGATTCCCCAAGAGGTGTTTGCAAGTTGCTGAAGCAGAAGTAGCTCCTTCCCTCCCTGAAAGCCAGGGCACATTGAACAAAGCTCCATTTACCAAGGGTCTCCTTCCCCCTCCCCCTCCCCTCCCCCTACTATCCCTAAGCATCTTGCTGCACCAGGCCTGTGGCTCGCATGCCTGGTTTCCCACCCACCAACCACCAGAGCTGGATTACGCGCTGCCCGGGCGCCCAGGGCCTACCCACGCGTGGAGGCTGCCCTCCCAGGAAGGACGAGTCCAGGGCACAGGCTTGGCCCCTCCCCTGTCCTGTCTCCTGGGGTCATTCCTCAGTCATCTAATCTACGTCTTCAAACCGACCACTCTGGTGCCTCGTGCCTCCAAGACGTTGAGCCGACGTGCATCTCTTCCACCTTCAAGACCAAACCAACAAACGAGCACCTTCCTCTGTGTACACCCCGTCCGCACACCAGCCCCTCCTCTTTCCATACGGCCGAGCCCCTCGCCGCGTCGCCTCTGTCTCTCCCACCCCAGCACCAGCCCAGTCGCTCCCGGGACCTGCTGGGCCACTGTCGCCCGTCACTCTCAGCTCCAGCCCCCATGACGCTGGCTTCTTGCGTGCCAACCGGGGCCAGGCAGCCCCCTCCCCCGTCCCCCCAGCCAGGCTGGGCGCCGGGAGGGGCAGGACACACAGTGAGCGCGTGGGTCAGGAACTGCAGAGCAGAGGCGGGTGGGTTGGGTCAAAATAGCACGTTTGATGCGTAAGGATGTGTATCTGTTCTGCAAATCCTCACATCTCTGCTCTCGGCCAAGGTGAGCCTGTCTCTGCAAGGATTTCGCTCATCTGTGTTTATGGAGCACCTGCAGCACCCCATCCCCCCGTGTCCTGGGGCCGGGCGCCCTCAGCAGCCCTGCAGCCTTGCCTGTCTGGTCTCGCGGGCTAGGTTCTCAGCCATTGTTACTAAGGCCTGAGATGCGCTGTGAGCTGTCACCAGGCCACAGGGAGAGCGCGGTTATTATCGTGCCACGGGGACATCTTCCTTCCCTCCATGCCCTGGTCCATCTGCCATCCAGCTGGCTCTGTGGAGAACACTGCAGTGAAACGCAGCTCATCCGGGGAACGCAGCCTCTGGGCACATTAATACACTCTGGGGGTGTGTGTGGTCACTGTACCCCAGATGTGCCCGTCTGAGACCCGGGGACATGGCAGGGTGCTCAGGGCTGACCTCTGCTCCCGGCTGGTCAAGCGCTATCTGTCCGGAGGGGTGGCAGGGGGACGGCAGGGGGATGGCGTGGCTGTCCGTGGGCCACCCGTGCTCCCTGCACTAGCCCTTCACCTGGGCTCGTTGCCCCGGGGAGGGTCCGAGACAAGCGTGGAGGTGGCGGAAGACCTGGGATCAGAGGCCCAGAGTCTTTCAATCTGGACCCCCATGTCTGCTTCCCAGGAGGGAGCTCATGGGGTGAAAGGGGCTCTCCGTTTCCACTTGGGCATCGGCATGGCCCCTGTGCACACCCCACCCTGGGGTGGCTGAGCCTTGGTCTCATCTGAGGTTTCACCTGGAGGGCGGGCCTGGTTCCAAACTCCCTGCCAGCTATAGGCCTGGGGCTCCCTCTGGCCCTGGACACCCAGCCGACCCCAGGGGTGAGCCTAGCAGAAGCCCCCGTCCTCTTGTGACCTTGGCTCGGGGGTGACGTCCACGTCTAAAGAGGTCCTGGGGTCCCTCCCACCCTCCAGGGCGGGTTACAGGTGGGCGTGGGTATTGGGAGGTGGGGCTCACTGGGGGCGCAGCCATCCATAAAGACCTGACCAATCACCAGCCCCCGGAAGCACGTGGGTCCCTGCATCCAAACCTCCCCAAAGCCCGCGGGAGGGAGGACGCAGCCCATGCTCCCGGGGAGGGGGCGCGGAGCGGGCAGCCCAGGCCAGCACTGAGAAGCACGGCGGGGGCCGGGACCTGGGTGTGCATCATGCCCGTGGGGGCCCCCGTAAGAGGCGGCTCACACGTTCGGGGAGGGCAGCGGTGATAGACGTGGCCAGCAGCACCGCCAGGCAGGAGGGGCCCCCGTGCTGGGGGTAGGGTGGCCAAGGGGCCCCGGCGGGGGAGCCTGGGGGCCGCTCGGGCGGGGACAGCAGGGTCTGTAGGAGGCACAGGGCAGAGCGGGGGCAAGAGGCTCTGTGTGACGGGGGCCCTGGGGGTGACGTGCCAGGGGGGCTGGCAGGGGATGTGGTCCGGGTGTGGGGAACGTGGACGGGGGGAGAATTACAGGCAGATGAGCAAAGAGAAGGGACGCTGATGTTCAGGCCCCGAAGCTGGGCGGGAGTCGAGCCAGGCAGGGGTGGGGAAACCCAGATGCCCCCCACCCCGCACCCAAAGGCAGCCCTGTGCCCACCTGGCCTCACCGGCTCCCAGGTCCCCAGGGCTCGGCCCCGAGCGGCTGTGGCCAGCAGGGTTTTCTGTGCAATCTGGTCCATTTGTTCTGGCTAGCAGCGCCCACCCCAGGGTCGGGCCAGCTAACCCACTAAGCCCCTTCTCACTGACTCACTGGGCTGGAGGGAGTGCCCGCAGGCGCAGCGCCAGAGGCTCTGACCCCACCACACGCTCTGGAGCCGGTCCCTGGAAGGTGCTGGGGCATCCACTTCTTCCCAGGGGTTTTGTGCGCAGGCTGTGGAGGAGGCTGGATCGCATCAGCGGCAGAGCTGAGCGAGCAGGCAGCCACGCCGGGTACTAGCTCACGGCCAGGAGGGCACACTGGCCTCCCTGGGCCCCAGGGCCGTCGTGCTGTGGAGTCTGTGCTGTCCAGGGAGGCCCGAGGCGCAGGTGCAGGCTTGTCCCCACCAGCCGGCTGGGGAGTTGAGTTCTGTGCCCAGTGCAGCAAGGTGACCCTGAGCGGCCTCTGCAGGAAGGTGCCCAGGACTTCAGGAGGGCTACCGGGCGCTGGCCTCCACAAGTATTGGGCAGCAAGGAACACGGGGACCCCAAAGAGAGGAAGAGGGACGAATAGTTAGAGGTCTGAGAAAGTGGCTGGGATGTGGCAGGGGGAAGCCATTGAGAGACACAGAGACAGAAGCAGGGAGGGAGGGAAGGGAGAGGAAGAGACAGAGAGGAAGACAGAGACAGAGAGAGACAGAGAAGCGAGAACAGCAGCCCCGTGGTGGAGCCAGAGGTGAAGGCGGAGGCAGCTCCTGGGTCGGTGGCTAAACAGGTGAGTGGGTGGAAGGGTGTTTACTGTAACAGGAAAGACAAGCAGAGCCGGTTAGGGGCAGAGGTGGAGAGAGAATCTTAGACATGGGACGCTGGAGGTACGGGCGACGCTTCCAAAGCAGACACCCTTGCCGGATGCTGGGCTCGGGGAGAGAGGTGGGCTGGGTGAAAAGCCACAGGAGACAGTGAGCGGGGGCAGGGCTGCGGGACCCCCCTGTGTGAGTCAAGGGGAGGGGCCCCAAGAGCCCCAGGGCGAGGGGAGCAGGGCGGAGGGGCCCCCTGGTCTTGGGGGGTGTCCAGCTAGACCTGCCGCAGGCGGCCCGTCCCCACACTCGCTCCCAGTCTCCTCACAGGCCCAGCCTCGGGCGCACCCTGGAGGGAGGGGGCTACTATTCCCTTGGGGTCTCTTGCTCCCAGACGGAGAAAGGGAGGAGGAGAGGACGTTTCTGAGGCCCTGCTGCCACGCATCTACTGTCGCGTACCCGCCGCCTCTCATTTCACACTCAAGCATCCCAAGGGGTCCCGCGGGAGTGATGGGAGTGGCGGAGGGAGGTGACGGCCACGTCTCCCCGACTGGGGTAGAAGGGCCCTGTGCCGGCCTAAGGGGGGCAGGTGGGCATGAAGTCGGCCATCGGAGTCGGCTGCGGCCACGGGGCCTGCTCAGCTGGTGGGCAGTGAGCGCAGGGCAACGGGGTAGGGACGTCGGGTTCACCAAAGGGGCTTCTTTGAGTTGCAGATGACACACCAGCCGGGCCCAGCACGGCTGTGTCTGCCGTGGGCTGACCACCGGCACCGGCGCCCACGTGGCCTGTGTTCTTGGCCTTCGTGGCCGTGGCTGCAGCTGTTTTGTTCTCTCACTGACGCCTCCCCACCCCAGCCTTGTTCATGGGATTAACCTGGAGAATGGACAGTGGTGACAGCCTGAAAAGAGCAGCTGTTGACCCCAACCTCAGGCGAGGGGCCGATTTACCTCCTGGCGGGGGGAGGCCCACCCGACCTTGCTTCCCAGTGAATCAATGGAAACCTCCCCGTCAATAGATCTTAATGTCCTTTCAGCAGAAATCAATGTCTCCCTGCCATTGTTGTGGCGGCCGGGACGCCAGAGGGAGAGAGCATCGAGGGCCTCCGTGGGGTGGGCTTCCCCTCAAAGCTTCACAGGTCCCTGACCAAGATGACTGAAGACCCCTCAGATGGACCTGGCAGCCCCTGACCACTCATGGCCCCCCAGACCCCCCACCTCCCTTCCCCGGAGGGACTGCACCGGCAGAGACCCCGCCCTGCATCACCCAAGCCAGGCAGCGCCCTCCAGCCAGTCGGGCAGGTGTCCTGTGGCTTCTTTGAAGCACAGAGAGGAGAGGAGCTCGGGAATTAGACAAAGCGCGCAAGGTGCGTGGGGAGGAAAGAAGGATGTGGTCTCTCCTCCGGGACTCGTGCCCGGCTGGGCCTGCAGAGCCCTCCCCAGGCCAGTTCCGGCCACCGGAGGGCACCCAGGACCACACGGGGCCACCACTCATGACCTCTTGGTGAGCCACGGAGCCCACGGCCCTCCTGGGCCTGGGGACCCAGGGGCCCTGGGGAGGGTGGAGGGGAGAGGGCAGAATTGCGTGGAGCTCGGCCCCTGTTGTGCATGAAGGGCATGCCGAGCCCCGAGCCCGTACAGCAAAGGGCCCTGGCGTTGCTGGGCGCCTGGGCTCGTCCCCCAAAAGCCTCCCTACCACCTAAAGGGCTCACTTCCCTCCCCAGCTCCTGTCCCAGCCAGGGTCCAGATCTCCTGACCTGACAGCTTCCTTTAGGCATTTCCTGAAGGAAAAGCCCTCCCCCAGCGTCGCCCCTGAAGCCCAAGGCGTCCATGTTGCGCAGAGGTTTGTCCAGCAGGAACCAGGCCCTCTAGGGCAGGTGGGGACGAGGCTGGCAGCTGCTGGGGCCGTGGGGTCTCACCAAGCGCCCGTCTTCCCATCACGGCTGCGGCAGAGTGGGGGTGGGTCTCCTTGCACCCAGCAGAGCCCGGCCCTGCGGTGGGGGGCACCTGGGCCAGGTCCTGGGTCAGCCCAGAGAGAACCACACCGAGCTCCTCGAAAGGACCCAGCTGTCCGTGGCCAGTCGAGAAATGGGGTTCAGCCCTCGGCAGCTGCCCACTCTCAACCATGGCCCAGTGGTCCTGCCCGCTCCCTGAGAGCACACGGCCCCTCGGGGCACCAGGAAGACCAGGGGGCCCTGGGCCAGCCGAGGGGACCCCTGGGTGTCAGGGCTCCCTGCCCTCACCCCATGAGGCAATGCGCTGTGCGGTCTGGCGGAGGACGAGGTTTCTGTCCTCTACTCAGGAGGAGCGATTCACGGCATCCTCAGGACTGAGCGCCTTGGCGGGTGCGTGTGAGCCTGCGAGCCTGCCCAGGGTTGAAGCGCCCCCTCCCTCCCTGGCTCTGGAGTGAGGGTAAGCAGGCATCAGGTGAAGATTGAGGGAAAGCGTCTGAGAGAAGGAAGCGTCTGTAGGAACCTGGGCCCACGGACAGCAAAGGGGAGCTGGCGGGGTCAGTCATTCGAGGCTTCAGCAGTCTTGCTGGGGATGTTGGACTTGAGCCAATGGTGAGGTGGAGCCCGCCAGGGGCCCCGTGGGGTGTGAGACGAGCACATCTTTATGAAAGACCCGTCTGGTGAGGGAGGACTCTGGCAGGCCAGGACTGGGGTGGACACACTAGGGGGAAATCGCAGGGGTTCAGGTGAGATGAGGCCACGGAGGGAGGGAGATGGATGCCCATCCTGTTCCGGGGCAGCAGGCTGGCACGTGGGCCATTGACCTGACGAGGGAGGGGAGGTCGTGGGAAGGTCGGCACGGTGCTGGGCACGCAGTGGGGCTCTTGGTGGGGCCGTTTCCTGAAATGCAGAGCAGATCACGACTGCCAGGGGGAAGGGGGGCTGTGGGCACTTGGGGCCTGTAGAGTGTGAGACACGGAAGGGGCTGTGACCGCCCCTCCAGGTGACTGTACGTGGAGATGGGGCTGCAGGGAAGCAGCTTGGGTAGGAGGAGGTCCTAAGGGCGGAGCCGCATCTAACAGGACACGGGGGAGTCTTTATAAGGAGAGATGCCAGAGCCCTCTCCCTGAGAGGTGAGGACACAGAGGGAAGGCTCGCCCGGAAACTGGCCATTGGCCACCCTGACCTCGGACCCCCAGCCTCCAGAACTATTACAGAATGACTGTCAGCCGCCAGCCTGTGGCATTTTCTACAGCAGCCAGAAATGACCCAGACAGATACTGTGGGTGGTGATGGCCACCGATATGTACATGGGACCCCAGCTCAGGGGCCATGCCAGCAGAGGGCGTGTGTGGGCGGGAGGGTCCTGCTGACGGCAGGATCCCCCCCTCCCATGGAAAGGGAAGCAGGCATGATGGCCTCCTGGGCCACAGCTCAACCTGGCGTCTCTGAGTCACTCCCGTGCTTTCTCCCCGGGGAGCCTGTGTTGACCCTCAGGGACGGGCCTGGTTTGTGCCGAGACCCTCATGGCATTGGGCGAGGCTTCAGCAGCTCCACGTGGGCACGGCAGGCCCCGACAGCCTGGTCCTGAGACCCCCGGGGCCCCGTGGTTCTCCCCCTCACTACCCTGCATCCCCCGGCTTCTGCCCCACAGTCTGCACCTCCCCTGATCCTATCCTGGACCCTCTGCAGCGGGAGGAGGCAGCCTCATGGAAAGACCGAAGCCCCCTTCTCATGGCGGTGACCACAGCCCCGTCAGCCTCTGCAAGTGACTTAGAAACCGCGCTGAGTGTATTAGGCGGGCACTTCTGACTGGGCTAAGTGCTATAAAATTACAGGGTTTTAATACCGTAACACATCCAAATTACAGGCTTGGTGGCCACTGAGTGTATGCACTCCCGTGGCAGAGCCCACGGAAGGCACAGAGCCAGCTGGCCGTGACCTCCTTGCAGCCACGTCGCTGGGCTGGCGTCTTCCCATGCCCCTGCCCCCCGTGGCCGGTCCCAACCCCACACCAGCCCCGCTGGAGCTTCCCCTGCCGCCCACGTGGGAGGGGCCCCTTCCAGCTCGGCCCGTCTGAAAGAAGAGGCTGTTCTGGCTGAATTGGGGCACAATTTCCCTCCTTGGACACCTGCTGGAGGTAGAGACGGGCCAGGCGCAGATTCGACCCAGAAGCAGAAAGGGGGCGGCAGGTGCGCTTTGTGCTGGGGTGGCAGGGGCGGGCAGGGGCGTGGTGCCGGCTCAGGGCACCCAGCCTCCTGGGAGCCTTGCAGAGCGTGCCCCCCTGGAGCTCCCGCCCAGATGGGAACCGTGGGCCCAGCGTGGCCGGGTGGGCTTTGTGTGGTAGGGGAGGAGAAAGGCGCGAGGCCCAGGTTCACCATTGGGCGTGGCGGGCCTCTGTCTGGTGGCCCTGCAGGCGCTGGACAGACTCGAGTCCTGGAGCGCGTCATCTGTAGGGACCGTGACAGTCACAGAGGCTGCAGTGATCAGGGGGCCATCCATCTCCATATAACACCAGTTACCTGTGTGATTGCCATGATCATTGTAAGTTCATGATTTATGGAGATTGTAACGATTATTTTTGTAATAGTAAGTTAGGGGATTTTTTGGCAATGGATCAATTTGAGAGAAATTGAAATACAGTTTTTTGTTTTTGTTTTTTTTTGCGGTACGTGGGCCTCTCACTGTTGTGGCCTCTCCCGTTGCGGAGCACAGGCTCCGGACGCGCAGGCCCAGCGGCCATGGCTCACGGGCCCAGTTGCTCCGCGGCATGTGGGATCCTCCTGGACACGAACCCGTGTCCCCTGCATCGGCAGGCAGACTCTCAACCACTGCGCCACAAGGGAAGCCCTGAAATACAGTTTTTAAGTGGGTGACTTGGCTGAAGGAAGAAACGAAGCACGTGTGCGCGGGTGTGTGTGAACGGGACCCCCCATCCAAAGCCTTGACCAAGAGCCTATGAGTAACTGTGGACATGAGACTCTGTATGAATTGGCTTCCAGACCCTAGAGAGAACTGACTGCTATGACATTGACGGTCAGCCATTGGTCCCCAAAATGCCCCCAAGGACCGAAGTGTTCAAGGACCACAGACAAAGGAAAAATGAGCACAGGACAAAAGCCCACTCTGAGTGGGGTTTGGCCACCACCTGACAGTGAGCACTGGGGGGACAGCAGGGAAGCTTCCAGAAGGTTCCAGCGCACGTGCCTTGGGAGGTGCCTCGGCTCAGATGTATAAGCGTCTGTGCACATGAGCAGCAGTGCTGAGGACGCGGGGCCCTCTCTGCCTCACCCCACCGACTGCTCACCGGGCCTCCCTGCTCCCTGCCCCTCAGCTTTTGCTGTCCCTCCAAATGACCCCCTTGGGCTGACTTCCATCCCCCTGGCTGCACCTTCTCTCCAGGGCGGCTCAGACTGTCCAGCCCCTGCGAGACTGAGTTCCTCCAGGATGCCATGAGGCCCTCTTTCTTCCCATCTCCCATACCCTCTCTGGGTGATTTCACGTGTACCTGCTGGCTCAGGTGTGGAGCATATACAGATGCTCCCCCCACCCCAGCCTCCAGATTCCACCTGCCCCGAGCTCCACGCCTTCCCAGTCCCACCTCATGGCCATCCCAAGGCACCCAGCTCAACACACCCAAACCCCGCTCCTGACCCCCCCCCCCCAGGGAATGGCACTGGCGTCACCCTGTAGACCTAGCCAGGAGCCTGGGAGCCACGCCCGCCTCCTCCCAAACACTCACACGCTCCACATCAGTTTGGCCAGCTCTGTGCCCACCTCTGAAGCTGGGGTTGTCCTTAACCAGCTCCTTGCTCTGCCCACTGCAGCCTCCCTAGTCCACCTCCCTCATGGGACGCTGGGGACGTTGGGGGCGCCCGGCGTAAAAGCCAGAAATGCTGTCACCTCGCCTGTCTGTCCGCATGCCTTTCAACCCAGGTCCTCCTGTCGGGGAGCCTTTTCTGGTCTCACAGACCAGGTCAGATCCCCTGCGATGGAGCCTCACATAGCTGTGAGTCTCTCCTGCACACATCACAACTGCAATTTTCCATCTGTTTGTGTGGTTATTTGAATAATGTCTATTTATCCCACTATATTGTAAACTCCATGAGGATAGAGATTGTATCAGTTTTTTACATCATTGATTCCTTATTGCCTGGCATGGAACCTGCCTATAGTAGGCATCAATCCTTCCTTCCTTCCATGCACCCATGCATCCATCCATCCATCCAACCCTCCTTATCTCTACCCATCTGTCCATCCATCCACACATACCTCTCTCTCCCTCCATCTCTGCTTCTCTCTCCTTCTCTCCCTCCCTCCATTGCCCGTGCATCATGCATCCATCCACCCACCCACCCATCCACCCACATATCCATTACTCTCTCTATCTCTATGATTCCTCTCTCCTTCTCCACGTCATCCATCATGCGTCCATCATCCACCATCCATCCAGGTAACACAGGTATTGAGTACTGTGTCCCAGTCACAGGTGTTTTACACACATTAACTCAACTGATACTCCCAACAAACTAAAAAGGGAGTAATAACTCTTGCTATTAACCTTGTGTTACAGAACAAAAAACTGAGGCTTGGGAAAGTTAAGAACTTGACCAACCAGTAAACCTCAGAGCCCCAAATCTGGATGGATCATCTCCAGAGCCCACTCCCTCCCCATGAAGCCATATTTGAATTTATCACCTACATTGACTCATCCTGACTTCTCTCCCCTGAAAGTCATGTCCCCAAAGTCTGTCCGGACCTCTGCTCCTATTTCTCAGACCTGGTGGGGAGGCCTGGCCATGCAGTAGCTGAGTTGCTGTGGTTGGGAGTGGCAGGGCATCATGACCTCGCTGGTTGTTCTCTGCAGAGCTTCTGTGCATCACTCAGCCTTCCTGAGCCCCAGCCGGTGGGACTGTTGTACGTTGAGGATTGTGTATCAAGGGGAGTCAGGGGACCAGTGGGGGTTCTCATGTCATCTGTCTCCTGGGGCCCACAAGCACATGAGTTGCGGTGTTTGGCGTGAAGCATGGTCCCCTCCTTCAGGGTGCTCAGTCTAATGGGGGAGTAGACTATAAACAGGTGGGAGAATCAGAGCAGCACAGCAGGGGGGTGGGGTGCGGTGGGGGAGAGACCACACCAGCTCCATGCATGGGAAAGCACTTGATCTTGAAGAGGTGGGATGTCTTCCTGGGTTGTGGGTAGGACTGGGGTCGTGGGTGGGAAAAGGTAAGGAATGTATGTTCTTTGATCACCTGCTTTGTGCCAGGTGTTTAAAACCTACTGTCTCATTTAATCCTTCCAAGAATTCTGCTGGAAATGTTTCACAAATGAGCCAGTGGACCAAGGGTGCACAGCTAGTAGCTGCTGGGGTTGGAATACAGAACCCCAGTCTCTCCACCACATTATAACGTATGTATCACGGGGTGAAGACGACCCCTGGCAACAAAAGTGGGAAGGCTTAAATACGTTGGCACGAAAGTGCCTGCGTTTTAAAGAAACTTGATTTTGAAGTTGGAGAATCAGTCGTTGCTGGATTAGATGATCGGCTAAAGAATGTGGACGTCAGCTTGAGGGCAACGGGGAGCAGGGGCACATTTTAGGAATGGGGCTGGTGGGAACACGTGTGCTCTAGAAAGGTAACCTGGGGGCGGTGGTGAGGCTGAGGGAGGAAGACCACACCGTCGCGTGGCAACAGATGCGTTTGTCACCAGGGGATGCATGGAACCAGGGGACCGTGGGGAGAACAAAGCCAAGCAATGAAGTGTTGATATAATTATATTAAAATATAGCCACTGCATTAGAAATAAGGGCACACAAAGGCATGGTATGAGTTTTGAAAATCCTCAGCTCCCCAAAAAGAAAAGAAACAGATTCCGATGTGTCTCCTAATCCTTTCCCACCCTGCCCCAGACAGCAGACGTAGTCCCAGGAAAAAGAATGTCCGTGGCATCCCAAGAATGGAGAGAAGATGCCAAGAAGTGCAGAGCCTTCTGGAGAAAAGTTAAGACAAAAACTATGGAGAATAGAACTGCTCACCCATCAGTGTCGGATCCCAGTGGAGGCAGAAGGGCCACTGAGGACTCACTATTTTCCAAGTGTCGGTGCTGAACTAAAGGAGGGATTTCCTTACAGAGATAGAATCAATACCAAGTTGCTGGAGGAGTGAGACCTAGGAGTTTAGTTAGAAATCTCGTAGAAGGAAGGCTGCATCTAGGACTCCCATAGATGGGTAGGTTCCCATCTGAGGACCACCCTCCACCTGCCCCTGGTCTACTCGTGTGGGACAAAGAAATATCAACACAAACCCACAGGGACGCAATGGTCCATCTCCCAGAAGGTAAAACAAACAGGCTTCAGGTAAGCTGGGGTCCAGGAAAGTCATCCCACACTACATGAGAACAAAATTGTCAGAGAGACCTGCCCTTTCAGGAAGACCAAGATGTGAAAGAAATGGTCTGGCACCTGCACAAATTTATCAGCAAAGAGGAAGAAGGAGGAGAAAGAGAAAGAAGTTGGCAACATGAGAAAAGAAATAAAATAGAAACACTTATAAAAACCAACTGGAAGAAAGAATAACCTGCACAAGGAAACTTTCTGTGAATTAGTTAAAGGCTTAATTAGGTAGAATCGTTTCCACAGGACAAGAGCTCGAGATGAGATGATTAAAAAATTATAAAGCAATAATGAAGATTTCCGAGCTCCGGAGAAAAATTGAGGCAGAAGTGCCACAATTACCAAACCAGAATATTCATTAGAACCACAATGAATAGAAGAGATATGAATGAAAATGAAGCTGTAGACACAGGAGGTTGTTGAGCTCTATCTGGAGAGAATGAAAAGGCACAGTTAGGTGGGGGATTAAGAGACTGGGGAGAAGATATAACCATTCCTGGAACAGACGAAGGCAAATCCGAAATAACTGATGTGACAAAAATGCCTTTGAAGATGTAACAGAAGAAAAATCTTCCCCTGAAGTGCAGAACTGGCTCATCCATCAGAAATAAACACAGGCTACAGCGTGTTGACCCAGAATGACTGACAGCAGGACGCACCCTGGTGGCCTCGTTGCCCCCCGGGGATGAGAGAGAACATTCAGGCATCTCGGGGGAAAAGCATTAGCTCCAAGGAGAGGGCGAGGCTGCTCTGTCCTTCTCAAGGCACCTTCCAGGCAAAGGGCAGTGCATGCACGTCCACAAGTCCTTGGCAGGAAAAGTAAAACTTCCCTAAACAGTAAAGCCTGTGGCAGATGTTCTAAATTACACATTGGCCCCTGCATCCTGCTTGGAAGAGCTACTTTGTGCTGAAGTCTCACGAGCAAGAGGTGGCAGCTGAAGACCCCATAAGGGCTGGATGAGCTGAGAGACTGCAGCTCAGGCTCTGGGGTCTCACCCTCTGCAGGGCTGGGCATGTCTCTGGGCCCCTCATGTGCTCGCAAGAGTCTCGTGAGGGTCGGGACGGGGCGCACACATGTTGGGTGTACTTAGGTCATGACAACATCACAAGACATGAGAGGGACACGGGTGGGGGTTGGTGGGAAACAAGACGCCATCAGTTTAAAGCCAAATTTCTTTACATATGAAGACAAATAGATGAAAAAATATTTTGTGTACTCAAGATGAATGAAATCCTACATGACCCAAAGTTCAGGAAATTATGAGCCGCTCTGGGGGAAGCATTTGGTTGCACGATCCAGCCAATTGCCTGTTGGGCCACAAGCAAATGACAAGAACAAGTCGATGGAGGAAGACTTGGTAAAAAGCCCAGTTGTGTTGGTTGTGCACTGATTAAAGCACGTTTAAGTGTGGAGTGAAGATGAAACAACTTTGGCAATGACGGACCTTAAAAAAGTAACGCAAGTAAAAGTAATGTAACTACATAAACCGGGGGAGGCTCTGGGAGCTAGGGGAAGGGGTGTGTGTGCTGATTTCCTCATCATTCATGGCAGGTCAGGTCAGCAGGGAGCCTCTGAAACCCAGATACACACTCACACACTCACGCACACTCAAATATAAAATCTCTCAAGTCTGTCATTGTTTCATGTATTTTTTTCTAAGAAAGATGTTTAGAAACTAACATTTCTGTGGTTAGTTCCATAGATCAGCAACGCCCTCTGTTTTCACTTCGAATTATTTTTTCATGTTAAATATAATTAAAATTAAATTACCTAATTTAAAAAATATGTATAGAACGACCTGCCCCCCCCCCTTCCTCCCTCCTGTTTGTCTCCCACCCACCTGCCTCTATCTGCCTGGGCGACATTTCCCTCATGTGAAGACAGGCTTTTTCCAGTTGATGAGATTTGGGGGAATATTTTGCTTTCCATATTAAAATATTTTTTTCAAGGCATGTACATCATTTTCACAAAAATAATCAAAGCTCGACCGCACAGACTTCCCTGGTGGCGCGCACAGTGCTTAAGAATCCGCCTGCCAATGCAAGGGACACAGGTTCAAGCCCTGGTCCGGGAAGATCCCACATGCTGCGGAGCAGCTAAGCCCGTGAGCCACAACTACTGAGCCCGTGCTTTAGAGCCCGCGAGTCACAACTACTGAGCCCGTTTGCCACAACTACTGAGCCTGTGCTCTAGAGCCCACGAGTCACAACTACTGAGCCCATGTGCCACAACTAGCGAAGCCCACGTGCCTAGAGCTCGTGCTCCGCAACAAGAGAAGCCACTGCAATGAGAAGCCCGCTCACTGAAACCAAGAGTAGCCCCCGCTCGCCACAACTAGAGAAAGCCCACATGCAGCATCAAAGACCCAGTGCAGCCAAAAAAACGCAAAAAACCAAAGTTCGACCCCAGAGAACAAACAGATGGTTTTTCATAGCTTCATGGACGCCCCAAACTTGGCCTAGTCTACGTCCCAAGACAAACAGGGCTGCAGGGTGGGGCATGGTCCCTGGATGCTGCCCAAGGCCCAGCTTCCTGGAGAAACGGCTGCTACAGGTGAGCCAGTCTGGAGCCTGAAAGGAGGGGATGGGCCTATCTTCCCCCTCCATCAGTTGCCCTGCCAGGTCCTTGGCAGGAGTCTGGCCATGGACCACTCAGAGCCGAGACCCCGGTACAGGAGTCTGCGCTGCTCCTGGAGGGGAGATGGGCGCCAGTGGGTCCAGGCACTTCTCTGCACAGGGGACACCAGGGCTCTCTGGAAGCAGCAGGAATGCTCCCAGGCTTGGCCAAGGGTGGTGTGATGGCCCGTTCTGGCCCACAGAATCCCGAAGAGACTGCCTTGGGGGTTAAGGCAGAGGCACCCGAGGCCAGGTTGGCCGCACTGTGGATTTTGTGAAAGTCCATGAGTGATCTGAGCCGTGATGGGCTGCACTGTCCCCGGCTGCAGCCCCCCTGATGGCCCTCGGGGACCCTGGGGGATGGAGGCATCAGTAGGGCCTGCAGCTCTGGGGGTCCCTGACTTTGGACTGTCTTTCCTGAAAGTAACTGTCTGGCCCGTGTGTGTGTGTGTGTGTGTGTGTGTGTGTGTGTGTGTGTGTGTGTGAGAGAGAGAGAGAGAGAGAGTGTGTGTGCACGTGTCTGTCTACACTCTTGCGTTTGTGTGTATTTGACACTGGGCTGTGTGTATCTGAGGTTTATTGAAACTCTGGCTTTTACTGAGTCACACTAACTGACCGTTCTCTCTCTCTCCACACACACCTGCTCCAGTCTCAGCTTTACCTCCGTCTGACTTGTCAATCTACCATTTACCAATCAAGGCTAGAAAGGCCTCGGTGACCAGCCAGCTAGGAGGTGGTGACTTTGCTGGCTGTGTTTCTTCCTGCAGGAACTGATGGTTGTGTGATGTTGATTCGATCTGCTATGATTTCATCTTGTGTCTGTCTCCTGTTCTCTAAGGATGGGGACGTGGGGTCTGCACCCCTCTCCTCCCAGCACTGAGGCCACAGCCTTCTCGCCCACGTGCATAGGGGGTGGTTGGACCCCTCCTCATGGGACGTGCTGGAGCATGGTGGATGGGAAGGGGGAACAGTTCTAGCACCTCCAGAGGAAGACACTGCCACCTGCATTACGAATGTGTCCAACAATATTAAGATTAGAATCATGAGAAAAACAAAGTTATAAATCACAAAATAAGATAATAAAATGCAATCAATATTGAAATAGTGGCAGTGAATGGGCACTTCTGATGCAGTCTGTGTTTTAAGATACAGGGGGAAAATGCCCTCATAAAATTCTAATAAATCACTTTGGTTTAATCACTAGAATATAAGTGAAATTTATAGTGTCATCTATGAGGCATTCTTAGTTCCTCATCTCCGACAGTTCAGGAAAAAATGGCATTCTTTCAAGCTTGTTTAATTAACTTATTTTAAAATTAACAGTTTATTAATTTTCTATTTTTAAACATTTCCTTAAAGCATTAATCTACTTTCTCTATTTCTTTTCTCCTAACTTCAGAGGTGATTTTTTTGCCTCTATTTTCTTTCATGGACTCAGATAAACTCTTTTTTCTGGAAGGATCTGCAGATGGCCCTCTCCCCCTTTGCCAAGGTCAGTCCTGGCATCAGGACTGGAAGGCCTTGCCACTCAGGTCTCCATTCTAAACCATCAGTGGTGAGAAGAACCGACCTCTGTCTGTCTCTCTGCACCCGGGCTTGTGGGCCCCCGGTTGGCTGAGTCCTCCCAGCCTTTTGAGGGAGATGCTTCTAGGAGGCCATTTTATAGGGGTCCCAAGACAAGAGCTTCCTTAGTGGTTTGAAGCCAGCCCCAAACCCAGCAGGTCCAACTTCAAAGCTGGAGCCACCAGGAGTTTCTACGTCACCAGGCACCAAGAGTCCACTTTACAGAGATGGATGCAGGAACTCAGACAACCACCACGGCTATTTTCTAGAAGCCACTGGAGAAATAACTGTCATGCAAATGTCATCAGAACACGACCTGGGCTCTCACTGCAGTTAAATTAAACCCACACTGTGAGCCTGGCATGGTCCAGCCCCACTGCCTCCCCGGCTGAGGGGCCTGGGCGACTATGAAGGGACACTTCCTGCTCCCTGAGCCCCCCAGTGTTCCCCGACTCATCCCAGGCCACTTGGCTTGTTCTGGCCAACAGGCTAGGAGGGGTAGAGGATGAGGTCCTTTCTGGGCCAGAGTGTTTCAGAGCTGCTTTGCAGAGAAGCGATGGGGAGACCTTGTCTCGGGCTGGGAATGCGGGGCCCAAGTGTGCAGGCAGAAGCCTGGGAGGACTGAGCCTGTGAAAGTGTGGGAGGCGGCACGTGAACCCCTAACCTGTGGCTCAGCAGGGGCAGGCCATGGCGGCAGTCACAGACAATGCCAGGGTCTCCGCAGGGCAAGTGTCCTCTAGCTCCTTCCATCCTACTGTGGAATTGAACCCACGAGCTTCGGCACCGGTGCCACGAGGTTAAAGCACAAAGCTTCTACGTCATGGTCGAGCAGACAGCTGCCCTGGAGACACTCGTGTGAGCAAGAAATCCCTCTGGTGGTGGACAGACTCAGAGCTGACTCCAGCGAGGGAGGCCCGCCCCTGGACGGGGCACCTGTGGCCTGCGGCTGCCCAAGAGGACGTGGCCAAGTGCTGAACCTTGTGTGATGAGGGATTGGCTGGATCCTGGCGGAGTCTCCAGATCCTTGGAATTTCCCAGGTGATGGGTGGGAGTGTCTGTCACTTGTGAGCCTCATGGATGACACCTGGTTTCAGTGAACAAGGTACTGATGGAGGCCCTGGGACTTTGTCAGGATGGGGGCTGCTCACCAGGGAGACCATCCAGGTGCTGAGAAGATTGGAGCTTTAACGCAACCTCCAGGGAGGGGAGGGGAAGGGAGATGGGGTTCAGGGTCAGGCATCTGAGTGAGGGTGGTCTCGCTGGGGTCTGCAGACTGGTGCTGCCTCTGGTGGTTGGCCTCAGAAGTGTGTGCAGAATGTCGGTTGGAGCTGGAACACAAAGGTGCCCAGACGCCACCTCCATGGTCACATTACATTATTTAAGGCTCCATCTTTCTGGCAGCCTTGCCCCAGATTACCTGCTGGCCTGAAGAATCAGGGTGATGTGCTGTGACCCGTGCATGGAGAGGACCACCTGGCTGGGCACTGCAGGGGCCGCTAGAAGCCAAAGGGTGCACGCAGCCCACACCCAGCAAAGCCCCTGAAGGTCTTGGTCCCCCAACCACAGGAAATGAATTCTACCCACAATGCAGGTGACCTTGGAGGCAGACTCTTCTCCATTTGGGCTGTTGGATGAGACCATGGTCTGGACAACCCCTGGACAGAAACCTTGTGAGACCTTGAAACGGAGACCCCGTCTCAGCTGTGCCCAGACTCCTGACCTATAGGATCTGTGAGTATGTGTGTGAGTGTGTGTGTGTGTGAGAGAGAGAGTGTGTGTGTGTGACTGTGTGTGAGTGTGTTTGTGTGTGTGTGTGTGTGTGTGTGTGTGGTTTCAAGCTACTAAGTTTGTGGTGATTGTTTTGCCGCAGAAGAGAGCTAATATGACACTTGAGTGTACCAGCCGCCGAGGCTCTGGGCAGATCTGTGTCCAGAACTGGCAGATCCCATCCTGGTGAACAGAACGACATGACCCTATTCTGACTGGACTCGGATCTCAGTTCCACCATTTTCTGGCTGTGTGATCGTGAACTACTTCGTCACCCTCTCTGGGCTGCAGTGTCGTCATCCGTGCAACGGGGTGTATTAGTCAGGGGAACACCAGCTGCTGTGGCAGACAGACCCCCACACCCAGGGGCAGAGCTCAGTAGAGGAGAATTTCCTGTTTATGAGAAGTCCAAAGTTGATGCTTCTGACCGTGGGCTTGTCTGTTCCAAGGGGCAGAGACAAGCTCATGCTGCCGGGAGGCTCCGCCGCATCCAGCACGTGGTTTCCAGGATGAAGGCTTTGTAGCGGGAGGGGGCATGGGAGGTTTGGGTGGCCCAGCGCCTCTGCCCACACCCCATCGTCAGGCCAGCTACCCAACCTCACCGCCCCCAAGGCTGGAGCTCAGGGCGTCCGCTGTGAACTCAGCTCACGGAGCAGGCGCTGAAAGCGAAGGCATCTTCCTCCCAGGGTTGTGGCAAGGATCCTGTAGCCTGGAATATGGGAAGCCCCAGGATCAGCTGTCTTCTCCCCGCCCCTCCGCCCTGTGTCTCCAGACATGTGTGCCCTCTGGGCCTGGGAGGCCTGCCTGAAGCCCATGCCATCCGGTGGCAGAGTCAACAGGGGCCCCGGTGAATTGATAAATTCACTCTAACATGCGTATGGGAGAACAAAGACCTAAAAATAGTGAGGCAGAGCTTCCCTGGTGGTGCAGTGGTTGAGAGTCTGCCTGCCGATGGGTTCGTGCCCTGGTCCGGGAGGATCCCGCATGCCGTGGAGCGGCTGGGCCCATGAGCCATGGCCGCTGAGCCTGCACGTCCGGAGCCTCTGCTCCGCAGCAGGAGAGGCCACAACGGTGAAAGGCCTGCGTACCGCAAAAAAAAAATAATAAAATAAAATAAAATAAAAAAATAAAAATAGTGAGACAGTTTGGAAAAGAAGAGGAAAGAGTGGGAGGGTTATCCCACAAGATCGCATGGCTGGGCTCAATTAATCACCGCAAAGAGGAGGGCAGCATTTCCAAGGTTCCTAGAGACGCCCCATGGGGTCGGACAGGTGTCATGAACTCACTTTTCCCCTGCGCCTGAGGATGGGCCATTCCCGATGGGATGACCAGTCATTGGAACCGAGTTCTATCATGTTCTGTGAGAGACTTGGCTAGGGAGGGGAGGGATGGACGTGTCACTTCTGAACTAATTTTTACAAACAGAATCAGGCCCAGAATGCGGTGGGAGAAGGGATCCTTGTGGGTCCCTAGCGTGGGAAACCGGCTCTTTTCAGGAGAGCAGAACAAAGCCCGGCCCCTTCTTAGACCTGAGACAGATGGACGCCAGTGACAGGGGTAATTATAAAGCCAACAGGAAGGTCATGTACGTGGATGTTTGGGGGTGGGAGTGGGGGCTGGGCCTGGTGAGGGATTTCTTCAATTTATTCCCCCGAAATGTACCCATCAGTGGAGAATGTGAGAAACCATTGACTCACGTGAACTGACTCAAATACAACAAAATTAAGGGTTTCTATTTAGGAAAGGATGGCGCAGACCAAGCTAAGAGACAGACAAGCAGGAGAAGCTTCTGCAAAGTCTAAAAATGACCAGGGGGCTTCCCTGGTGGCGCAGTGGTTGAGAGTCCGCCTGCCGATGCAGGGGACGCGGGTTCGTGCCCCGGTCCACGAAGATCCCACATGCCGCGGAGCGGCTGGGCCCGTGAGCCATGGCCACTGAGCCTGCACGTCCGGAGCCTGTGCTCCACAACGGGAGAGGCCACAGCAGTGAGAGGCCCACGTACCGCAACGAAAAAAAAAAACAAAAAAAAAAAAAGACCAGGGATTATATCTCACTTACACTAGAAACTTCTGCAGATTAACGGGAAAAATGACAGAAAACCCAACGGGAAGGGATCAAAAAATGACGAGGACCCAGTTCACAGGCAGGAGGCCGGGTGGCTGCAGGGGGACGCCGGGAGGCTCGTCTCTCCACTGTCAGAGGACCGGTGGCACCGGGTGCCACTGGGGCCGCCGACGGCTGGACAGCAGCACATGGAGGCAAGAACAGGGAGGCTGGGCCCCGGCTCAGCTGCCCCACTGCCCCCTGCCCCGGGCACCTGGGGGAAACCACCCTGCTCAGCATCCCCTCGCTCCAGCCCGCAGAAGGCTCGCGCAGGACCACAGCGAACGCTGCTGGTGCTAAGAGTGGATTGGACACTCCGTGGTCTGTCCCTGGGGAGCAGGGGGTCGTGGAGGAACCCAGTGCATCCATGAGAAGTGGCCCCAAGCGTGGAGGCCCAGAGGCATCGCCCTGGACAAGAGGAGAAAGAAGCAGAAACCACCACGTGTGCGGACCCAGCCGTCCAGGAAACTGCACTTGGCACCTCCCATGTCCTGGACATCTATGCTCGGGGAGTGAAAAATAACACGCGAGGGTCTCCCCAGGATGGTCCCTGGAGACCCGGCCACAAGACGTAAGAAGAGGAGCTGGAATCAGAGAAAACACAGTAGATGCAAAAGGGAAGGAGGACAGAGGGCGGGGGGTGGGTGGGTGCTGCACAGACACAGACACGCCTCCCGTGAAGGGGGCACACCCGGGACACGGGGTGTGGGGCTGCTTCCACGCTGGTCCCTCGTCCGGGCTCAGCTTTCTCAGGAAACACACCTACAGGGACCCCGGTCCCTTCTCACCAGGCAGGATGGTCTCCCTCTGCCATCTTTTCCCTCCAAAGCACCTGCCTCTTGGTTGGCGGCAGAGCTGCTTCTCCCGTCTCTTCCCAGCTGACTGGACCGTGCACCCCAAGGACGGGGGAGGTGAGCCTCGGCTGCCCCCGCTCCCCTCCTTAGGCTGCTACTGGGCATGGCTGACTTTCAGAGGCCTGGAATGAAGGGATGAGTGGGCTGGCAGGTGTGGGCCCGGCTGCTGGGGCCGGGGGTGGGGTCCCTGCTGGGCCGAGGCGGGAGGGTCCGGGGGCAGGCGGGACGCTTAGCCCAGGCTGTTTATGCCCCGAGGTTGGATGGGACTTGGAGGCAGTCTGAACTGGGTTTGTGGTTCTCTGGGGCCCTTTCTCCTGGCGCAGACCCCCTCCCTTGACATTCCTGGGGCTCAGAAGAGCTGCTCGCAGGACCGGCTTGCAGACCCCCAGGGTCCCTGCTCCTCTGTGTCATGGACATTAAAGGCGCTCCTTCTGTGTCTTTCCCCAGAGATGGGAGGTGGTCGGGACATTGCACCCGGTCCCTTTGTCGCCTTAGCGCCAGGGCGCTGGTCCGTCAGAAGGTATGAGGCCCGAGCTGGGAGAGCCGAGTCCCACCGTGAATCTGACACCACAGGCCCTGCTTCGCCAGTGAAACTCCAGACCCACGCCATCCAAGGGGAACTGGGTACCAGCCAACTGTATAATTTAAAATTTTCTGCTGGTCACACTCAACGAGGAAAAACAGGTGAAATATTTATATTTTAATCATCTCTTTCATCTAATCCAATTATCCAGTTATTATCATTTCAACCCCAATTATCCAGTTAATTATTATCATTTCAACACGTATCCAATTTAAAAACTGTTGCACGAGCTAGTCCAGCTCTCTCGCAGTGTCTTTGAAATCCAGGCTGCATTTCACACTTGGAGCTGCACACGCCTCTATTTGGACTGTCCTGGGCTCCGCGGCTGTAGCCCCACATGCTGCTCCCCCTGCAGAGGTGTGGGCTCAGGGGCCCTGGCCGGGATGCTCTGGGGGTCTCCAGATAGAGGAGCCAGCCAGCAGCCCTGGCAGCCAGGCCCCCCTCCAGTTGCCAGCACTGGGCTCTGTTTCTGAGCTTAGGGGTAATTGTCCCCGGAAGACACCTGTGAGGTGTGGGTGCCCCATTAGGAAGCAGGTGGGTTTGTCCTGACAGCCAGGAGACCAGCCCCACCCCTAAGAAGCCCCGTGCAGGACAGAGAAAGCAGAGCTGGGGTGTGTGGGCTGTCCTGGAAAGGAGGGAAGACTTGCTGAGACCCAATTCACATAAAACATCAACTGCATTTCATTCCGCTGACGTCAAAGCCAGGTCTTCCCTTGCATTAAGGAAAGGCTTAATTAAACATTAGAAGACATTAATGTGTTAATTCACCTGATACCAGACTATACCCACTGTGTGCCCCACATGGGGTATACAGACCCAGATGAGACAGGTGCCTGCCTGCCCTGGGGAAGGCCACATTCTAGTCGGGCTGTGTGTGCAGGGGAATAATTAAAGACTATGTGAGGTGGGAGTTGAGGTTAAAGTAGGAGTTTACAAAAGGAATTTTGGGGGATAGCTCTTTCCAGGAAGCAGGATCAACCTGCGACTTCAAGGGCATTGAAAGGACAGAGCATCTTGGGTAAGGTGACATGGAGCACACCTGGGGGAGGGGGGGCGTGCAGGAAGGGCTGGAGGGAGAAGGAGGGGCCCAGGGCTGCAGACCCCGCCCCTGGGGAGTGCCAGACACACGGGCTGTGGCCGGGATGCTGGCCTGTCCCCTGCGCTGAGCTTCCCTGAAGCGCGCAGGAGGCAGCTGTGCACATTTTATGCTCTCGGCACCGGAACGACGGAGAAAGCTCTTCTGCCTCAGCCAGACTCAACAAAATGCAGATTTTCCCTGTGACCTCTTTATTGCTTTTAAGCACCTGTTGTCTAAAAATAACCTCAGCCCTCCGCTCCCTGCAGGCCGATTGCCTCGGGTTTGTCTGTTCCGCCTGTATGAACACGTGAGGGAATCGGCACCCATCCAAGTGTCCAAGCACCAGCCTGTGAAGATGTGTCGCCCCGCCAGAGTCCTCGGGTTGTCAGAGTCCCAGTTCTGTGTCTCACGTGTCACAGTGGCAAACAGAGTTTCCTCTTGCTCCAGGACCAGCGGGGAAGCCACAGGCTTGGTTCCGCAGGCGTCCGGGGGCCCAGTGTCGCCTCACAAGTGCCGGGGTCGGGGCCTTGGGACCTCTGGGCCTGGGTCAGCCCCAGCCTGATGTGACTTAGCAACAGGGCCGGAGGGGAGCCCGGCGGCTTTCCGCCCACAGCTGAGGAGGGGGATCAGGTGTCGCCTCCCGAGTGGTCCTTCCTGGAAGGTTCCAGAGACGGATGGACCTCTGCTCAGAGCACATGGTCTGAGCCATCGCTGGCACATCCCTCGGCCTGTGGAAGTGGATAGTGGGCGGAGGGTGGGGGAAGGTCACCAGTGGCTCCCCCTGGAAATCAGACCTTCTCTCTTGGTTCCAAACCAAATAAGGCCGAGGAGAGAGCAAATACATACAGTAAGTCCCCTACATACGAACCTTCAAGTTGCAAACTTTGAAAGATGCGAACGTGCTTACCTTCAGCGTCAGGCGTGTGTGACACTGCAGCTCGCCCTCAGTCTCCCATGGCTGTCAATCCTTCAGCTCTACCATCTCCCAACTCCTCTCCCTCCTCCAGGCAGTAACTCTTCTTGCCTGTTCACTCGATGCCAGCCCCTGGATGCCACCTGCTGTACTGGACTGCTGTACTTTTCAAGGGACTGTATGGTAAGATTAAAAATGTGTTTGTTTGCTTCTTATGTATTGTTTGTGTGAAAAGTATTACAGACCTATGACGGTACAGTACCATACAGCCAACTGTGTTAGCTGGGTACCTAGGCTAACGTTGTTGGACTTACAAACACATTGGACTTATGAAGGCTCTCACAGAACGGAACTCGTTTGTATGCAGGGGGCTTACCGTGTCGTTTTTGGAGACATTCTCTGTGCTGACTGCTTTTAGGTGTCGCCTTGCCTGGACGAAGAGGTTGCCCAGATAGCTGATAAACAGGATCCTGGGTGTGTCTGTACGGGTGTAGACTGAGTAAACAGATTGCTGTCCCCAGCGTAGGGGGCCTTATCCATCAGCTGAGGGCCTGTCTAGAAGAAAAGGAGGGGGCAGGAAGGATCCCCCTTTCCCGCCACACTGCTCAGCTGGGGCCTCTCACCTCTTCTTCCCCCGCCCTGACCTGGAACTTACCCCACTGGCTGCCCTGGTTCTCAGGCCTTCAGACTCGGCCTCTGATTCCACACTGGCTGCTCTGGTCTCTAGCTTCCAGACTGCAGACTGTGGGCCTCCTCAGCCTCCGTAATCACGGAAGCCGATTCCTGTAACAGGAACTCTCTTTCCGTTCCTCTGGAGAACACTGACCACTACAACATCCAAATCCAGGGTGCTAGATTTAGCAAATAAAATTGCAGGAGGCTCAGGGAAATGTGAATTTCAGGTATACAATGGGTGTATTTGTAGTATCAGTATGTCCCATGTAATATTTGGGACCTACTTCTACTAAAATGTACTTTTTTTGTTTACTTAGAATTCAAATATGGTTGGAGGTACCGTATTTTATCCAACAGTCTATCCCCAGTACAGCTAGGATTGCAGTGGCATGAGGGAGGTTTCTGGGGGGAACGAGCTGCTCTGTGTCCTGACCGTGGGTAACTACATACATGTGCTCTCACACATACAGCCGAGGCCCAGTCAAGGGGCCAGTGCCATTCTCTGTGCCCTCAGGACTGCGTGGGGTGTGGGTACACAGAAAGGCAGATGGAGCACGGGGGTGGGGGCGGGTGTCAGAATTTGGAGGGTTTGGACGTGGTTGGGAGTGGAGTTTGGAAGAGCCAGGTGGGGAGGCAACACGCTTCGGTGAGGATTTATTATGTCTGATTGTTTGGACCAGCACGGCCCTCGGCATCTAAGCGCTCAACGATCTGTATTGAAATAGTCACGATTTGAACCCTCAGGAGTATTCAGCTTCCACATTTACTCTCGCAGGAGTCCTTGTCTAAAGCCTGATCTGATCATATCAGCTTCATGCTCAAAAGTCTTTGCCACCTGATTCCTAATAACCTTGAAATTGGCTTGACGTCTTCGCCAGTCTTTTATCACTACCATGATTTGGCCTCTTCTGAGAGGCCACTGCTCTGCTTCCCAGACATCTATTCCTTCCTTCCTTCCATAGGGAGTTGTGGTTTTACATAGAATGGCCATGCACTCCTCTAAAGGGCTACATTCCCAGCCTACTTTGCAGTTAGGCACAGCCAGGGGACTGGGTTCTGGCCAATGAGGTGGCAGCAGAAATGTAGTATGGGATTCTGGAAAGTCCCTTTCTTCCAGGAAAGCAGATATGATGGTTGGAGCACCAGCAGCCATATTGGACCTTGAGGCAAATACGATAAGGATCCAAAGGCAGGAAGACCAAGGTGCCTGAGGCGTTGATGATTCCACATCTACCAGACCTGCCCAGGACCACCTATTCATGTTCATATGAGAGGGAAATAACCTTCCATATTGTATAAGCCCCCGTCCCTTTATTCCTTCTCCTGTCCTGGAACATAGGGTCAACCCTAACCCTAAATAGTACAGTCACTTTGTAACTTTTCATTCTCATCAGTTACATTTCTTGCCCGTTGCTCCTGGGAAAGGCCCTGCACTGTTTCGTTGTGGTCCTTTGCTTTCTTCTGGGCTCACCCTCTCAGGAAACCCTTCTTTCTTTCTCCATCTCAGCAGGCTCAGCTCTATCCTACCCTCCCACTCCCAATAACCCCCCTACATGAAAGCAATCCTGCATTCCTTTGTGCTTCTCAAGGCCACGTCCGTGGGCATCGTACGCTACTGCTCCCACCCGGCTAAGTTTCTGCCCTGTTTGTCCCGCATTCTCTCATTCATTCAAACAAATGTAGTCCTTCCGGGGCTGGAGAGATGCCATCAACCATAACACCACTGTCATTTGTACCACTAACCTCACAGGGCTTGAAGCTCCTTGAGGAGACAGGGAAAGCCTGTGCCTGGGGGTACCCCCGCCCCAGGGGTAGCTAGGAATGAAAAGGGTCAGACACACCTTGGGCCTGATGCTGGGTCGGGGAGAAAGGTCAGGGCTATGGGCCTGCGAAGGGGCCTGGACTCCCCTGAAGGTCGTCTCCTCGGCTTACCGTCCAGCCACGGGCTACACGTGCCTCTCAGCCCGGTTGCCAGTGCGTTTTGAGTGACCTTCCAGAAGCCAGTCGGCTGCCATAATGGAAATGCCCTTTGTTGGAAGCCATTTCCCTGCAGGTTGCATATAACATTGAATGTGTGTTTGAGATGGAAGAACAGGGTGTTGTTTATCTGCTTCTAATATCTGAGAGGGGTCAACTGCTACCACCGGATCCATAATTTCAGGCAAAATTTCCATTACAGGACCATGCCCCCTAGATAACGGGGCCAGGGCACACTTACGTCACACGTGTGTCTGGACTCCCTTCCCAGTAGCAGGAGGGAGTCAGTAGCCCCAGGGCCCTGGCTTCTTGCTGCCGCCAATTAAACCGTTCCCATGGCCAGGAACTGGCATTTTCTTTGGTCCGGATGTGGCCTTTTATTTGTAAACGAGCGTCCCCACCTGGGTCCTCAGCGCACCCATGTCCCAGAGCTGACCCCGGACAGCAGCTGCGAGCTGGCGCCCCATCTGTCCATGTCTCTCCACAGATTCAGGGTCAGTTTGAGGGTAAGTGAGGGCGGGATCTGGGGTTCAGAAGTTTGAACCCTGCTCTGGGGCCCAGGGAGCAGATTCCTGCACCCACTCTTCATTTAGTCACTTGACAAACAATCGTCCGGCCTCCACAGTGGCCGACTCCTACCTTCCGGACGGCGACCTTCCCCGCTCCAGAGGAAAGGGCTCTGCTCCCGTCCCTGTGACCTCTGTGTTCTCATCGAAACACCCAGCTTCCTGTCCTCTTGGTGCCCTTGTCCCCGTCCGGCTTCCACGAGGCGGCTGCCCTCCTGTCCCCCGTCTCCTTCCCCTCCTGGATCTCACCTGGGGGTTTCCCTGGGGAGGCTCTGGGTGTCATGCCCTCCCTCCTCCACTGGACCCCGGGTGGCCTCCTCCCCCGTGGTCCTCAGTCCGGGGCTCCGGCCGGGCGGCCTTTCAGATCCAGGTGGCCTTGCGACTTCCCACGAGCTGTCCAAAGGGCGCTCACCCTGGACCTTGCCCCCGCCCCCTAACCTTCCACCTCACGTGGGATTTAGAAGCGCCCACCCAGGCCCAGTGACCTCCACCCCTCTTGTTAGAATTGACACAGCGCATATCTACACGTGCTGAAAACCCCACAGACGACGCTGTGGTTTTTCTTTCAACCCTTGTACCTACTTTGTAAACAGTTTCCTGCGTTTCCTAGATAGTCACCCCCGCCTCCTGCCCACCTCCATTCTCGTGTCTCAGGTCTCCTTTGGGAATCAAGTCCCTTCCATCTGAAGAATTTCCTTTAGCTTTTCTTTTAGAGCACGTGCCAACAGTGAGTTTTTATTTCCCTTTCAACTAAGAATGCCCTTGTTTCATCTCCATTCCAGAGAGAGAAGGAGAGAGATTGGATTCCTGCTCCTGGGATGAGAGCTCCTCTGATCAGTGAGAATTTCCACCCCCTGCCCCCAAGGTCTGCCTCCCAAGGGCACGGAGGGGCCCCCAGTGCCACCACAGAGGTCCCACACGGGGTGGGGGTCTGGGGAAGGGAACGGAAGGGAGAAAACAGGGAAGAGGTAGTTCGTCTGCCCTCCTCTCCTCGGGCAGGAAGGCGAGGGTTTGTCTTGGCCACACGTTTGTCTATCCGGAGCTCACTTCTGTACTGGGCGGCCTTGGAGTCCAGACCGGGTGATGTGGAGGGAAAAGGAATGAGAGCCTCACCGCCGAATTGGTGGCCTTCACATCTGGGTCTCTTTCCCGATGCACCTGTGACTACGTGCGCTCCTGAGTCATCAGGCAGCTTCCCCTGCCTCTCTCCACTCAGCTGGGTGACGGGGTAGAGCGTGCTGGCTTCAGACCCCCCAAACCAGGACATCCCAAATGCTTAATTCGGATGCACTCAAATCCAACATTTTCCCCTTCCTGTGACTTATGCTCCTAAGACCTTTAAAGGAAGCAGATTTTCCCGTCCCTACATCACACACATTGGTCTGTATCTTCTTCTATCAGCTTTCCAGCCTCACCTTATGTGCTCCAACGTTCCTCTTCCTGGATTTAACCTTCACGCAGGAAAGTGGGAGTTAGCGTTGCTCTCCTCCAAGCCGGGAGCTGTTCTCCCACCACCACGTGCTCTGAGCGACCCCCCTGTTTTGCTGGATCCATCCTTGTGGTTCAATCATTCTCAAGCTCCTTACGATTCCACCGGGAGGTTAGACCACATCTTAGGACCATGGGGCACATGGTGGGCGTTTGGGGGGGTTCCTGTTTCTGGTGACTGTGGACACCCTTACACATGTGAATACTCACATTTCTGCGGAATAGATCTCTAGGTGTGGAATCTTGAGTCGCCGGGTGGCCCTAATTGAGCCTCAGTGGCTTAACCTTTTTTTAACGTCTTTGTCCCAGTTTGTAATCTCATCAGCCCTGTTGGAAAGGTCTTTGCTACTCAGACTTAGCCTTTTCTCTGTTCCTCATTCAGCACCTGCTGGATGTGTCGTGTGGTTGAGAACTTTCCACGTGGTCATCAGCCATTAAGCCCCACTTCTGCCTTATGCCAGGTGCCTCTGCACGTCCAGAGCTGGCCGAGCCCTCCTCTCTTCCTGGCCTCAGCTGCCCACTCCTCTCTCCAGCCTCTGTGCCTTTGTTACTTTATTTACCTGACTGTATCATATGTCATAACACCTGTTAGGTGAGTTGCCAGTGCTGGCCGCTCTTTTATTAGGATTGACTCAGCTGTCTGTGCAGATTTCATGTACATTTTGGAATGATTTTGTTGAATTTCATCCCCCAGTTAATCCACGTGACATTTTGAACAGGACCCTGTTGAATGTCTTTTATACCCTTTAATAAAATTTTTAAAAATCTTCAGAAAGATCTTGTGTGTTCTTTGTTGGACGAACAAAGTCTTTGTTAGACTAGCTTACCTAAAATATATGGTTGTTGTTTTGGTAAATTATACTTCTGTTTTGGATCAACATTTTAGTTGGGTGTTGCTGGCATTGAGGTCCACAGCTGAGTGATGCTAAGTTGACCTTGCATCTGAGAAACAAACCTGCCAAATCTTTTGAACAGTTTTATGATTTCACCTCTGTTTCTGCTGGGATTTCTATGTGTGTGCTAGTCATCTCTCGATAGTGATGACTTTATTTCACACACACGTATGTCCATGGCCAGAGTCTCTGATGCCACAAGTTGTGGTGACGTTAATGAGCAAATTTCATCTTTAGTCTGATTTTACTGGAAGTCCATTTAAAAGTTCTTTTAAGTATGGTATGCACTGTAGATTTTTATTATATAGTCTTAATCAAGAGAATTCCCTTTAGTTACTAATATTCTGATAATTTTTTAAAAACCTAAACAGTGTTTTGGGTTTTGTTTTGTTTTGTTTTACTCTAAACATTTTTCCTGGTACTCATGTAAATTTTATCTTTCAGTCCATTGGGCTGGGAAATCTCATGGTTGGATTTTCTAGTCTTGAAACATGATCACATTCAAGGAAAAATCGTACTTAATCATATTGGATAAATTTTTCCAACACGCGTGTGAGTTTGAGTAACAATTTGTTTAGGACTTTTGCATCTATGGTCAAAAATAAAACAGGCCTAAAATTTTATTATGTCACAACGCAATTGTCCAATTTTGGAATCAAGTTTATACTAAGCACCAAAGTTAGTTCATCAGCTTATTTTCCTGGAAAGGATGAAGATGACCTTGACTGTGAAGTTAACACTGACTGACACTCCAGTCCTGGAGCTTCCCATTGGGGGAAATTTAATGGTCCCCGTCCTAGTCAAGGCTTCCTTCTTCCCTGGTTAAAGTTTTATGAATACACATATACCATCTACCTGGATTCACCAATGGCTGCGTTAGTACTGTCTCTGCTATAATTAACTCTGCTGTAGTTACTGTTTTTATTATTAATATGGCTTTAAAGGCCAATAGCAGAACCATGATTTTTTTTACCTTAAATTCTCCAGCCATATCACTGAAGAAGGACCTTTGTCATCACCACGATCCCATCACACCACAGGCAGTCCACAGTCAGCTTGCACTGACTGGTGGCACCTGCAGCCTCTGACTTACAGAGCCTGGCAAGGGACTCACACTTACCGGTGACTGACCACTGGACGACAGAGCTAAAAATCGTGTGTCACCAGGGCTGCGATCAGGCTTCCTAGGGCCAGTTCCCTGAACACACACACCTGACCACAGGCACATGCACTCATCTGCACACACACACATATACACAGGTTCACACACACCTGAACACAGGTACACACACTCACCTATACACAGGTTCATACACACCTGAACACAGATACACACACCTGTACACAGATACACACACACACCTGCACACAGATTCATGCTCACCTGCACACATATTCACACACTCACTTGCACACATATTCACACACACACACCTGCACAAGGCATCTCCCTTACAGACACACACACACACACACACACACACACACACACACACGCACACATGTCCTGTGTCCACAGAAGCTGTCCAGGGAGACATGGGAATAGGCCTGGGCCCCTCGTGTCCCACAGAGAGCCCCTGACACCCTGACGCAGAGTGTCCCTGGCCCGACCTTGCAGGTCTCTCTGGCTCTGCACTACTCCCAACCCTCCCTCTGTGGAAGGGGTAGGAGGATGCAGAATTGTAAATAGCCCATGATTTATTGTTCCTTTTTCCTGTCACGACCCTTCATCCCAGCTGGGGTGCTCCAAGCACCTGCTGAGAGGTGACACTTCAGCTCCCTCCCCCCGGGGGACCCTGCCCACCAGGAGCATTGTTGAGGAGCCGGCTGTGCTGCCTGTCACCTGCCTCCCCCCCCCACCAAGCAAGCCGGGCTGGGGGTGACACGACCCCAGAGAGGGGCCTCCGCCCTCCTGTCCCCACTCCTGTTCATCCACCAGCTGTCACAGGGGAAGGGCGGGCGGAGGAGATGCTCAGCCCAGACCCACTTCCTGAGATCCAGCCTTGGGACCCTAGAGCTGCTTTGCTTGTTTTAAACATTTCATTTGAAAATAACTCAGCATTTAATTATGTCAGATTAAAGATACACACTGCAAATTTATGGAGTCGTTACCAATGCTACAGAAACCACACTCAGAATCAAACCCACACTGGCATTCTCCGCCTGGAGATTTATGTACAGACACTGAGAGATTATTTGAACAGCTCAGCCTGGAAATGGATCTGGTGGTCTCGGGCACCAGCTGGCGTGGCTGGGTGTGTGTGCCAGGAACCCAGCATGTGTCCCCTCCTCGCTCCCTGGGCTGGGTCCCAACTGCGGCACCTCCCCTGCTGGTACCTGTGACTCATTCTCGCTGCCTCCCGGGGGGCGGAGAGGGGCTCGGGGATGGGGGTTCACGTGCCTTTCCTGCCAGTCCCCCCTCCTCCCCTTCATCCTCTTGTTCTAAATTCAGATTTTATTGTTTAGAGCAGTTTTAGGTTCAAGGCAAAATTGAGTGGAAAGTTCAGATTCCTTGTGTCCCCCTCCCCTGCTGTCAACCCCCCTCCAGATGGGACAGTTTTCACAACTAGAGATCCTGCATTGCCACTTCCTCATCACCCAGAGCTGGTGGTTTACATCAAGGTTCACTCTTGGTGTTGTCATTCTGTGGGTTTGGACAAACACATAATGACATGTGTCTGCCACTAAAATATCCTACAGGGTAGTTTCACTGCCCTAAACTCTCCCTTACTCTTAGGTGCTGGTCCAAGAGTGAACTGGGGGTCCTGGGAGGAGAGGGATTGTGTGTCCCGACCCTTTCCCTGCGCGTCCCAAGAAGGTGTCCACTTTCTGCAGGAGATTGCAGGATGGGCAGTTAGTGTCGTCTCTGCTTTACAGACGAGGAGACTGAGGGTCAGAGTGGAGGCTGGGCTTCGTCTCCCAACTCTTCTACCTGCTTCCCTTCTGAGTGAACCTTCCTTTCCTGCTCCCACAAATCCTGAAGCCTGGTGAATAAAAGCTCACCACATTCACCCACATTTGGACATATTCGGCAAATATTTACAGGTCCATTATGTTATCGTTCTCTGCACGGAGGAAACCATCGTGAGCAAAGCAGATAAAGCCCGGCCCCTTGGAGCTGGTCTTCAGATTGAGGTCACAAGAGACAGACCACAGACAAATATTATGTGTGATACATCAATGAAGTCCATCAGCTGAGGGAATGCCGGACAGAACCCGGAGGACTGAGGGGCAGGGAAGGTGGAACAGGCTCCAGGGAAAGCCTTATGCATGGGGTCTCTTCACTCCCAAGCAGAAGTCTGCACAGGGAGCCTGGGCCACGCGGGTGGACATTGGCGGGAAGGGTGTTCCAGGCAGAAATCCTGGTCATTCATCATTCGTTCATTCAGGGACCGTCTCCCAGGTCCTGGAGGCGCCTCGGGGGATTAGCCAGGGAAGTGCCACCTGCAGCAGGAAGTCAGGAGAGGCGGGTCCCTTAGCCCCAGGGCCTCCACCCCCATCACCTGGGAGGCCCCAGGGAGCAGCGGCCTGGCCTCGGCCTCGTTTCTCAGACTGTGTCCTCATTGCCACCTGGCAGGGGTTTTGCCTGCCCTTCTGGGAGGCCACCTCCCCTAGTGTGTACAGGGCCCGGAAGGAGGTCCTCTTTTCTCTGAATACTCCTCACACCTACCAGGCCCTGGGCCCTCGCCCTCTGTGTTGAGAACGCTGGTCCCACGTCTAAGCACGGATGGGTTTGGGTCCAGCCCCGCCATCTCCTGTTGCACAAGCTCAAGCCAGCAGCTGACCGTCTCTGAGTTCGGGGTCTTCATCTGGAAAGTGGGGCAGGGATGGGAACTGTGGTCCAGATGAGGGGAGATGGGATGGAGCGACTCCTGTGGGAGGGTCCAGGCCCAGGGCCAGGAGCACAGCACCTGCTCAGTGCTGTTCACCGAATCTCCCTGACCCTCCCCAAACCGACGGCTGAGTCACGTGCTGCTTCAGTAAACCATTGCTTTTATAAGTTCCTAAAAGGTAAGGCTTTATAAGGTATTGTAAGGGAAGGAATTCTACCTTATGTTTACGGGCAGTCCTCTAGCAAAACGTGTCTGTCATTTATTTCCCATCTTCCGTCATCCACCCGTCCATCCATCCACCATCAGTCCGTCCTTCCTTCCATCAGCTCACCACTCACTCCTCAAGTGCTGGCTATACTGAAGAGAAGCCTGCCTGTCTGGGCAGCCCTTGTACAGATCAGAGGAATCTGACGTGTATGCAAGGCCTTTCCTTCCCTGTCCAGGCACGTGCTCTAAGGAGTAAGGGACTCTCCAGCCTCCACTAAGACCGAGCTAGAACTCTGTTCAGGACGGTGGTCCTCAGCAGTGGCTGCTCCTGGGATGTATGTGAAGAATGCTGACACCCAGGCCACCAGGACATCCTCATTTAGTTGGTCGCGATGTGGCTGTCAGGACTGCCACAGCCCTCAGGATGTCACATAGCCAGTGGGGACGGCCACTGACTCAGGGAGTACGATGGGTACTTGACCCTGGGAACACCCAGCAGCAGGTCCAGCGGGCACCTGAGTGTCCACTCAGCACAGCAAACTCGGCCCCTAGAAATTTGCTTCTTGTTCACAGCCTGCCTAGACTTAAGGTCCCGTGTTGGGGAAGCACAGAGGGAAGTGAGTCAATAATTGCTGGGTGAACGAATATATAAGATAGACATGCTTTCTACCCGCTTTGCCCTGCCTGAGCCGCGGGGGCTGTTGTCAATGGCACAATTAACGGTGCTGTCAGTCTGCATAAACAGTGCGGTGCCGGACCGACGTGAGCCAGGCCTGCCGGCCGCTAGACTCAGGGGGCCGTGACTCTGGGAAGTGACCCGTCCCGGCCAGCCTGCCAGCCCCGAGGCTTCATTTCCATGTGCTGATCCCATAGGCAAATAGTTTGATTGTATTCGTTGAGGGTAATTTTTCACACTTCATGGTAGCTGCTCAGTTTACCTCCAGATTCTGGTGACTCTATGAGGAATTTGCACAATAAAACAATGGGAAAACTACAATAACCAGTGAAGTCAAACCAAAAATCTCATTCAATCAAGCTCTCTGAGCAGAGCGGGCTAATGGGCCCTGGTCAGGTTCTCCCCTCCGACACTCCCAACTGCAATTTGCTCCCCGTCGAGGCCGTGGACTGTCAACGTCTCAACTTTCTTTTACAGACTGCAAGATATTGGATTGGCCTTCCATTCCGCTCATCTGGGGCCTGGTTTCAATGCCATGCATATTTCTGAACCTCGAGGCTGCATGCCCTGTGTCATGGGGGCTCTGATCCGGGGTAGGGGGCTGCAGACCCGGGAGGGAGGCCGTGGGGTGACGCCACAAACCCTGAGCTGTCAGGCTGGCAATGCAGCCGTGGGCATGGCCGTGGGGAGTTTTGAGACAGGAGAAAAGGCTCTGGGGGGTCCGGCAGTCTTCTTGGGTGAGGGGTGGCCTCCGTTGATGGGATGCAGAGAGAAGGAGAGAAAGAAAAGTGCATCTTTTGCTCTCAAAAGCAGAGGCTGAGGACGCACCTGCTTGTAGAGGCCCCCACTTGCTGGGTATGGTGGGCTCAATGGTGGCCCCCAAAGATACACCCACGTCCTAACCTTCGAGAACGTTGAATGGGATGTCTTTTGGAAAAAGAGTCTTTGCAAGTGTAATTAAGCATCTCAGGGTGAGATCACCCTGGATTTAGGGTGGGCCCTAAATCCAATGAGATGTGTCTTTGTAAGAGAGGAAAAAGGAAGATTTTGAGTCTCAGACACGTGGATGCCGGGGGTCCACGTGAAGACAAGCAGAGACTGGGGTAGTGCAGCCACAAGGTAGGGACCCCTGGAGCCACTAGCAGCCATGAGAGAAGCAAGGAAGTGTCCTCGCCCAGAGCCAGGAGGGAGCACGGCCTTGCTGGCATCTTGATTTCAGACTCCGGACCCCTGACAGTGAGACAGTGAACCCCTGAGAGCCCCCAGTTCACAGTCGCTTGTATGGGATCCAGAGGAGCTCAGACACTAAGCCTGCTTCTTCCCAGGCACTGGCTCTGTCATCCCAGCTCAGCCTGAGCCGTCCCCGTGTCCCTGAGCTAAGCTGGGACCTAGGATCGTCAAAGCCCAAGGCCATGTCGGAAGTGGGTTCTTAGGCTCTCGTTTATAGGGAATTCCACTTATCAAGCCTGGAGAGCTGGGTGGGTCCCGTTTTATCGATGGGATGATGTGTCCCAGGTCACAGGCACCTGGACGGTGTGGAGCCAGCAGTGAGGTGGAGCTGAGGAGCGCTGGAGCTCCCATGAGCACAGGGGCAGCAAGGAGGACATGGAAGCAGAGGAGGCCTTTGACGGGGGGCAGGCCTGAGCTGTGACTGTCAGGAAAGGACAGGGTGACAGGAGGGAGAGACAAGGCAGCTTTGGGGTGGGAGCAGACTTCTATCCCGGTGGGGACACTCTGAAGGGTGTCCCCACGGAACAGTGGGTCAGGATGGGGGAGGGTGTGGATTGTGGACCTGTACGTTCAAGTTCATTACCAGGGCAGAGCCAGACTGAGGGTATCATGGGAAACCTTCAAATAGCTTTTTAAATATGTGTTCAACATTTACTAATTGGGTATGGGAACAACCATTAATCTAATAATAACCATTATATAATTTTCTCTTTTGTTGAACGGCAAGGACTTTTCTTTTTAATTTCCCATGGCCAAAAGTGCCAATATTTCCCCATTTTTGTGGTTCTCTGATTCCACCGTTTCCATGACTCCGCATGGGCGGTCACCGTCCATCGCAGGCGCACAGGCTCACGTACACCCTGAAAACCAACTCATTTGTATCTAAAAGTCCTCTCTTCTTGTCCAGTTCTCATGTCAGCAAACGTTCCTGTCATTTTAGGGGAAGTTTATGATCCTTCGTGTTCCTGTCATTTTGGGGAAGTTTATGACCCTCGTTCTCACTCCTGATTTTCTATGTCAAGCAGCCACTTAGAAGGCAAATTGATGGCTCTTATGTGGACACATAGAGAAGAGCTCTTTCTCCTGGTAAAACCATGAAGCCATGAAAGTTCCTCAAGTGCCCATGGGCTCCCACACTCCCCAGGGCACAGGGCATGGGGCCAGTTCTTACCAAATGAAGGGAATCAAAAGGACAGGGCATTTTGGTCCAAGCTCGTTGTGCTCTGGTGTCCTTTTGCAGTCTCTCCTGTGCACTTGCCTTGAGCTGAGCTGGAAAGGAAAGGCTCTGAGACCGTGGGTTGTGAAAGAGAAGCAGCCGGGTCCCTGCATCACCAACCAGAGAAGCCCTGCGCAGGAGTGTAAGCTGGCTTTCCTTGGGGCTGGAAGGCTGGGGTGTGGCCAGTCACCAAATTTCTTGAGAGGAAAGAACAGGTAGTGGTGTCAGTGGTTTTGTACTCCCACCTCAGGGCACTGTCTACATCCTGCCCCTTGTAAATGTCAGAGTGGAAACCTGAGTGAACTGCCAACTTCTTTGGAATCAGTGCTCGTTGGACCTATATGGTACCATCTAATCAGGAGTAAGAAACAATCCTCACAAACAGTGCAAATGTAGGAAGTGCTGGACTGGTGGGGTGACTCTACCATCTCAGCAGGTAGCTTCCAACTCTGGGCCCAGAGTGGCTGCTCCAGCTCCTGCCATCACATCTGCATTTCAGTTGACTGGAAGGAGGAACAGGGCGAGGAAGTGCACGCCCATTATTTTGAATATCCTTGCCTCACATGGGCACACCTAGCTCACCTCTTACTAGGCAGCCATGTGCCCAGGTAAATTTGGGAGTGTCCACCAGGTGAAGGGGAAGTGGGAGGCTGGAGGTTGGTGGACACCAGGCAGCCACTGCTGTGGGCTCCCTCTCCACCAGCCCTGGCCAGCGGGCTCTGGTTCTGACCAGACTCACGCTGGTTGCCCTGGAGAGCAACAGGGCAGGGTGAAGACCTGAGTGAATTTGTTTGCACTTCTCAATATGGGCATTATGGTAGTTCTATTTGTAGTTTTTCAAGGAACCTCCATACTGTTCTCCATAGTGGCTGTATCAATTTACATTCCCACCAACAGTGCAAGAGGGTTCCCTTTTCTCCACACCCTCTCCAGCATTTATTGTTTCTAGATTTTTTGATGATGACCATTCTGACCGGTGTGAGGTGATACCTCATTGTAGTTTTGATTTGCATTTCTCTAATGATTAATGTTGAGCATTCTTTCATGTGTTTGTTGGCAATCTGTGTATCTTCTTTGGAGAAATGTCTATTTAGGTCTTCTACCATACGACCCAGCAATCCCACTATTGGGCATATACCCTGAGAAAACCATAATTCAAAAAGAGTCCTGTACCAAAATGTTCACTGCAGCTCTATTTACAATAGCCAGGACATGGAAGCAACCTAAGTGTCCATCATCGGATGAATGGATAAAGAAGATGTGGCACATATATACAATGGAATATTACTCAGCCATTAAAAGAAACAAAATTGAGTTATTTGTAGTGAGGTGGATGGACTAGAGTCTGTCATACAGAGTGAAGTAAGTCAGAAAGAGAAAGACAAATACCGTATGCTAACACATATATATGGAATCTAAGGAAAAAAAAAAAAAGGTCCTGAAGAACCTAGGGGTAAGACGGGAATAAAGACACAGACCTACTAGAGAATGGACTTGAGGATATGGGGAGGGGGAAGGGTGAGCTGTGACAAAGCGGGAGACAGGCATGGACATATATACACCACCAAACGTAAGGTAGATAGCTAGTGGGAAGCAGCCGCATAGCACAGGGAGATCAGCTCGGTGCTTTGTGACTGCCTAGAGGGGTGGGATAGGGAGGGTGGGAGGGAGGGAGATGCAAGAGGGAAGAGATATGGGGATATATGTATATGTATAACTGATTCACTTTGTTATAAAGCAGAAACTAACACACCATTGTAAAGCAATCATACTCCAATAAAGGTGTTCAAAAAAAATGGAACAATATTACTAATAAAATACAGGTATACGTCAAAAAAAATTGGGGGGCATTATTTCCTGGGAGCCAGCCTGTAACTGGTCGGGGAGACGCGGAGCGGGTTTGACCTGGTCTCTTCCTGCTGCCCCTGAGCCTAACCCAGGCTACATCCACCCCAGGCCACGGGTCCAGGTTTGCGTGACAGAGCATGCAGTCACCTTCACTATGTCCCCTCCCTGGTGCTGGAGCAGTGGCCGTGAGGGATGCCCACAGATGTCGGTGGCGAGCACGCTGGCCCCGAGGAGGAGCTCAGCCTCGCTTGCTAAGCGGCGCTGGGTACCAGTTTTCCCTTTGCCCCGTAGCTCAGAGTGCTTTGTTTTGCACAGAGTCTGGGTCTCCCTCCCAGCAGAGCTGGAGACAGGTGTCGTGGTGACCGAGTACTGAAAAAGCTGATGCTATAAAGAACGCTCGTGGCCTCGGCCTCATGCTCTGCAGATTAGCGGAGTGTGTGGATAGGGCCAGCCCCCCCGCCCCTCCCCAGGGGCCCAGCTGGGAGCAACTCCGGCTCCAAGACAGCTCTGGGCAGGGGGCAGCGGCGGGAGCCCCCCCCCCCGCTAACAGTCATCCCACTGGCCACTCTGCCCCGTCCCCAGCCGAGGAAGCTGCCCGCCGGACCCAGCCGCCTGCTCCCACAGCACGTGGGGGCTTCCTAGGCGTGGGGAGAGCTGGCAGATGGACGCAGAGCCACCAGCACCCGGCCGGCCTCTCTCCTACCCCCAGGGAAGCACCGCTGCGGGGCACTCACTTCTGTTTAAAAACAGAACAACAGAAAAGAAATACAGAAAGGTAAAATTTTTAAAGTGAAAGTTTCCCCTTGTCCCAGCTAAAATAAACATTTTAAAGAGTTTTGGGTCTAAGATAATTCGTGGGAAGTGCCTGGGATACATTAAAAATAAACCCTCAGCGCTAAGTATATTTATTGTTTCCTGTTAAGAATACATGAACATCAATGTTCGTATGTGTGTGTGAAATATTGCCAACCACACACCACACTGTTCTGATGTCTGTCATTGGTTTTCATGTCAGCAATGTATCTTTGCTGTTAACAGTGTTGTGTTACCTGCGTGTGTCTGGCTGACAGAGCCAGCCTCCCGGGATGGCGCTTCCCCGTCCTGGCCCTCACACAAGGTCAAGGGCACTGACCATTCACAGGGTCAAAGGCCATGGAAGGGGACCAAGTCTTCCCAGCGAGACCCAGGAGGGAGTGCTCTGGAGAGACGGGGCGCTGAGGTCTGCTCCTGTCTCTGTGGGGCCACAGCCTCTGTAGCATTCGGTCCCCATCTATTGGAGATCAGGGCATCCGTCTTCACGCTGATCTCTGGCCCTGGGCCCCGCCTTGGCCTGCAGCTGTGGAGGGCCCCTGCCTGTCCTGCTGTGTCTCCTTTGCGGTCCATGCTGCCTCTCACGGGCTCATGTCCTAACTGCTGTGTCCCATTCTCTGGGGGGTCGTCCTCTCTTTCATCCCGAGGGGCATTTCATGGGGGCAGCATCAAGGAGAAAGCCTGCAGCCCCCTGCCCCCTCGGGGATGTTAGGAGAGGGACGCAGACGTGGGCGACACAGATGCAGTGACCACACACACCCTCCGCGCCCAGGCCACTCGGTCGGGTGCTGTGAGCCTGTGTGCATGAGGACAGGAGCCTTTGGGGCTGCGTCTCCTGTGGGAGGTAGGACCAGGTGGAGGACTCAGCCTCCCTGTGCTCCAGGAGGAAACTGCAGGGGACAAGGGAGCTGATGGATGTCCCTCTCTACTCCAAACACCATTGAAATCCTTATCTTCAGGTGTAATAGCTGCATGTGAGCTAATCCCATTTGCACGGCATTTCCTAACAAAGGACCCCCTGGGACAACGCAGAAGGCGCAGCATTTCCCAGGGACGGAAGTCGATGCCACTGATCTGAGGAGATGGCACCACACGCCCCAAGGCCGAGCCTCCCTCCAGTTCTGAGATTCCCTTCTGCTCTGAGTGAGGAAGGACACGCGGCTCCCACCCTGGAGGTGTGGCATCCCCGCTCTGCGGTGAGCGGTCCGCTCTCTGGATGCCAAGGGCATGAGGTGAGCTGGGTTCCAGACACCTGGTCTGAGCCTGTAGGAGAGGAGGCGCTCCCTGAGCTGCCCCCAAGCTGGCCTCTGTGAGCTGGCCCCGGGCAGTGGGACAGGACAGGAGGGAGCCACACCCAGAGGCCCAGGGAACTTCCACTAGGGGCAGCTTCTGTGTAACTGTCTGTCCTTTGACTGCCATGCTCTGTGGTGGCTGAGGACCCCAGAACCAGTTCTGGGTGGTGAAGCCCATGGAGCCCGTCCATCAGTCCATCCATCCATCCATCCATCCATGCAGACAAACACTCACCCAATGCCTGCCCTGCTCTGCTAGCCACTTCGCCCTGGGGCAGTGACACATGTCCGCTGTCCGGAAAGCCCTTCACGTCTCCCAGCTCCACTGATGTAATTTTTACAGATAAGGGGATGGAAGCCGAGAAAGAAGTCTGATCCTTCAACTAGTCAGGAGGGCCTGATTCTGGGTCATTTGGTTTGGAACTCGGGGGTTTTGTCCTGGACCATGAAGCCCTATCAATCAGTGACGGAGGAAACGCCTGCCATGAGCCTGGGAATGAGGGGGGCTGAGGAGACCCCTCTTGGCCTCACCCACACAGGTCCCAGAAAGGCCAAGAGGGACAGGGTTCTGGACAGGACCAGAGGAGAGCAGGGGCTTCTGCTGGACATTTCAGGACCTGGGAGGGGCCTGGTGGCACATGACATGGGAGGTGCTGAGGTCAGGACAGGAAGGGGCCAGGAGGGCCATGTAGGATGCCACGTGTGGCCTAGGTGCAGGGGTCCTCAGGGGCTTGGAAACCCCCCATGGGAGCGACTTCCCAGATGGACTTCCTCCTGTGGACACCCCACGGGCTGTTGTGGATGCCACCAATCAGGTTCTCCTAGAAGTAGCTTTAGAACCTAATTTCTAAGTTGCCTCTGTGCCAGCAAGCGAATGGGGTCTAATGATCTGGGATGCACACAGATATACAACCCGGGCCCTAAACCCCACAGGAGGGCAGAATGCCATTGGGAGCCACGGTCCAGACCAATGCAGCTGGTCGGTTTCAGTTAATTCCACTGATTCCAGAGTCTGCGTGGAGCCCCAGTGAGGGGCGGAGTCACCAGTGCACTTGGGTCCCCCACCCCTGAAAAGGGGGCGGGGGAGGGACAGGCTTGAGGGTGAGCACAGGGCAATGGGTCCAAGGTGGATATAAGGAGGGGTGAGGTTTCGGGGCGAGGGTGGAGAACAGTCCAGGCGCCGTGGACCTGGCACGGGGGAGAGACGACCAGAGCAACGGGGGTGGGACAAGTGGGGACACATCCCGGCACAGACAAGGGCGGAGCAGGACGTGGTGGCGGACGCGACCTTGGGAGAGATGGAGCTCAAGGAATGGGCAGCCGTCGTGGTGGGAGGGATGTCCAGGCAGACTCTGAAATGACCGCTTAGAACAAGAAACGTGTGAAGATTAAGGGCCAGGAAGCAGAATGGCGGGAATTGGGCTCAGTGAGAAGTGGGAAAAGCTCACAGGGAGATACGTCCTCCAGTGCCCTAAAGGGCGTCAACTTAACTTCAAGCCGTCTCCTGTTTGTGGGGCAGCCGGGGAACCTCTGTCACCCCCTCCATCCAGGGAAGATGTGGAGGCTGGCGGAGGACAGAGGTTTCCCCACGGAGGAGACAGATGTGCTCTCTGCTCTCCTCGGCAGTGGAATGTAAAATGGGAGATTGTCATTTTCACACTCTTTCCAAGATGAATGTCCCTACCTACGACTGCCTGGGCTACAGCGAGTGTGGCCGTCTGCCCAGCAATCAGTGACATCTTGACAGGTCCTCATAACAGAGACATGGAACCTGCAGCACGTGTGGTCCCGCATCCCAGGCAGCAGGACCTGAGAGCAAGCAAACGGCCAGCTATGGCGGTGCTTCCCCACCATGTCCGGGCCAGCGTGGCCAGCGGTCACTGTTCTGGGAGAAAAAGAGACACCACGGCCGCAGGCGTCACACAGAGGGGAGAGGGTCCTCCAGCTAAATGCGGGGGTTTGTAAATCCCAAAGTACCCGCTGCCAGGCTCACGCCCCGGCCGCCTCCTGATAGAGCCTGCGAGGCGGGCCCATGCGCGTGCACCTGCTCAAGTCAGACAATCAATGGCGTTTGAAAAATTAGTCCCACGGGTCAGGCAAGAGTCTCCTTCAAATGCCCATCACTTCACACTAACTACTTTCAATTTCCTCTCGAGTTATTATATTCATAGACCTGTGGACGCACCTCAGCCAGAACAAATGTGTAGCATCTTCCCCAGCATGAAAGGCAGGAGGGTAAAATCCATCATGGTTTTTGCAGGTGTCCAGCTGGTCTCCCGAGCCCCTGAGGCTGATGGCTGCCTTTGCATCCATTTAAATGCAGACAGCTGAGCTGGTCCAGGACTGGCTGGGAGTAAGAAATACACATCACCTCTCCAGCCAGGCTCGAGACAGGCAGAGGGGCTGAATGGGGTCTGGAAGATGCTGTGGGCTTCCTGCCATGTGCTTGGCAGGGCCGGGGCTCCCGAGGGCTCTTCCAGAGCCAACCTGAATGCGGTTGCTGCAGGCAGCTGCCGGGAACCGCTCTGGCCTTCCCAGGACCCTTCATCTGGTCCCTCGTTCAAAAAGGAGTGAGCACCCCTCCCGGGAGGTGCCTGACCGCCACACAGGGCACAGCATCCTTGTACAACGGGGTCTGTAGGACAGCATTCAGATCTGGGGCCAGGGTAGCAGGCGAAGGCAGATCCCCTTGCTGTGACGGGCTCATTTGAAGCCTCTGTCTCTCCACCGGCTCTGCAAACCAGCGGGCGCTTCCCTTCTCAAGGGCCCTGGGGGAGACAGGCTGGGAGGGGTTGCAGCCACATGGCCGCCCACTGTGACTCGGCAGCAGGTAGACGAGCAGGGACTGGGCAGCGGCCGGAGGTCCAGAGACCAAGAGTCCAGTGGGCGAAGGGGCCCCTGTGAGCCTGAGGGAAACTTGAATCCTTTCATCTCCATACACATGGCCAGAAGAGGGGTTTCATCCCTCATGTGTGAATTCAGCCCTGGATACCCCCTCACAGGCACCTCCTCTGAAGCAGGCACCCTGCCCTGCCAGCTGTCTCCCTCTCCCTGGGTGTCCCAAACCCACTGCTTCTGCCAGGCTCTGGGGGTGGGGGCCAGATCCCTGCCGGCGGGGGACGTGAGAGCTAACCCCATCTGCCTCGTAGCTCTCTCTCTGTGTCTTTCCCTCTCTCTGTCTCTCCTCTGTCTCAGTCTGTCTCGGTCTCTGTCTGTCTGTCTGTCTCCCCCTCATTCTATTAGCCAGGGTTGACCAGTCCTCCCTCCGTGACCAAACTGGACCCTCCATGACCCTCCATCGTCCTGTCTGCCCCGCTTCCCGGGGCTCAGCAGTGGGTCCAAAACAGTGACTTGTGACCCATCCTGAGAATGAGAAGGAAAATGAATTCAATTTGTGTCCTTTCCTGTTAATGTCTCAGGCGTCTCAAATTGTGAGATGCTATCTTCTCATTGGAGGCTTGTGATCTTTTTTTTCCCAGGCAGCGTTAGACTTCTAATCCTTCATATTCTGAGAAACATGGTAAGATGAAACACAAATCAGTTCGCCTTTAGCAGGGCTCGGTCTTTGTTCCAGTGAACCTGGCTCTTTTTGAGGCAGGTCCGTCCACAGGTGACAAAGGGCACCACTTTCAGTGGGATGGGGACTTCTGGTGACACTGTTTCGGCCCCTGTCCAGCCAGGTGGGCCAGGGCCAATGTCCGCAGCCTCGTGGACCCAGCCCTGGGGACAAGAGCCATCGATGAGCACCCGCACTGGGTGTGGGAGGAGCCACAGGGTCCCTCCTCTCCTGGTGGCCCTGGGGCCAGGAGCCCACCCCCGCGTATGCCCCCTGCAGCCTCTCAACCTAGTGATGGTCGCCCTCTGGGACACCCAGACTCAGGGATGGGCCGCCTGGGGACACAGGCTATGAAGCGCCCTGGGCTTTCTCTCCCAAGTCCCACACCGCTGCCTGGGGCCATTTCCCCACCATGCACAGCACAGCTGCTCTCCTGCCCTGCACACCTGCCCTCAGAGCCCACAGAGCTGGGTGAGCAGGGGCTGGCCCGGGCTCCTCCCGCTGGGCAGACGGAGCCTGGTCTTCCTGAATCCTCACCAGCCACTCCAGCGGGCGCTGCACCACCGTCCGTGCCTGACGGGGCTGGGAGCACAGAGCGACCTGTCCACAGTCACCATGCTGGTGAGGGGAGCACGGGTCGGGGCTGCCTGAAGCTGGACGCCACTCATGGGCCCCACGGAGGCACCAGGGCAGCATCTTGCTGGGAAGCGCCCACACCCAGGCCCCTGGAGACAGCACAGCTTGGGGCCTGGGGCATCTGGGCGACACCACACTGGAGGCTGGAATCTTGTCCTCACTCGGCGTCTGTGTCACTGTAGGGGAGTGGCTTAGCCCTTCTGCACCTCTATTTCCTTAAAGGAGAAAGAAAACCCTTTCTCCCTACCCTCCCCACCCCGTGTGGCCATGGCGTAAAGGACTGAGTGGATCTGAAAGTCTCGGGAGGCCGGGGGGGACAGTCCAGGAAGCAGTGACGCCCCTCCTACCCAGAAGGGGAACCGAGGCCTACGCTGCCCTTGCTCTTGGCCACAGGCGAGGGGCCAGCAGACCCCAAGGCACAGCTCGGGCCTCCGACTTCTGCGCTCTCTCCCATCTACGGCCTGGCCTACAGACATCAGAAATGGAAAAACTTGGAGAAAAGTATCCCCTTAGGAGATCCCCCCCCCCCCCCCCCCGCCAGGCTCCCTCCGTGGCCCACCGGCCGCATCAGCCCCGTTTGTCCCACCGGGACCTCTCCGTGGTCGCCTGAGACATTGCCGTCCTGCCCTGGTGACCCCCGAGGCCTTCTGGAAAGGGAGCTGCATCTACATGCCCTTGGGGCCTGGAAACGTACACGCCCTAATGAGGTCCTTAGCATCATGCCTGGCGCTGGAGCCACCGAGTGGATCCATCCTTGTGGCCGTTCTCCGTGCTGCCGTCTTGCCCTGGTCTCCGTCCCTGGTCCTCCCGCCCCATCCTTAACGTGGATAACGGTGTCCTTCCTGACGACTTGGCCCTGCTTCTGCGAAGAGCTCCTGGCGTGGCTGAGCCCACGTCCGGGTTAATTCACAGCCTGTGGGAGCTGGTCCCTCAGGGAGTTTTCTGGTCCCTGAAGGGTCCCGTCTGTCCCGTCTCGGAGAACCGTGGGGTCGCAGCTCAGGGAGGGTCAGGGATTGGGCCCCAGACCCCCGGGGCTGTCCCACCCGCACCCCTGGGAAGTGGCTCCTTCCCACACTCTCGTCACTCGTCACCCGGCGCCAGGCCAGGGTGCTCGTCACATGCGGGAAGCCATGCTGGATCTGGCCGTGGGCTCACATGATGCCCCACCTTCAACCAGAGCTGAGTTTGGGGCCCGTCGCTGCCACTGATCAGCGGTAGGGCCTGGGGGGTAGGGTTAGTGTTGGGTGGGGACACCGGCTTCCTTATCAGTTTACTTGCGTTAAGTGGGGACATCGGTGCCCAGGTCACATGAGTGGTGAGGATTACACAGCGTCCTACACATCGCTATTATTCTTCCTGTCTCCACTCACAGACTGAATATACGAACAAAACAGACCAAAACCCCACAACCTCCCTGAATTAATAATAATCCACTTTACCTTTTTCCCACTAACCAGCATGGGTAACTCTCAGACTCCCTGTGACCTCGCTGAGTTGATAAAACCCCACCTCAAGGGCTGCCTGTGTGGTTGGCCTGTGGGCCAATCTTCCATCTCCTGTAGGGTCTCCTTCTCCGTGTGAGAGGAAGGCATTTTCCTGACGAACAGGGCTCAGCATCAGACACCCGATTACATGCCCTTGACGTCTCAGGACACACAGGGGTTTCCAGGGTGCCCAGCTTTTGGGAGGATGAGCACAGAAAGCTTGCTTGCTGGGCACTGGCTGGGCAAGGCTCCAGCACCACCATGTGTATTTCTGATGCTGCCAGCAGCCCAGAAACATTGGTAAAATGATGCACAGTTTGGGAAGGAAAACTGAGGCTGGGGAGACCAGGGGTGGCTGCAGCCCAGCCCCCAGTGCGATGCTGCCTCCCTTGGGGAGGGGCCTTGGGCTCTGGGGAACATGGACGGCTCTTTGTGAAGTGACGTCACCTCCGTAACAGTGGTATCCACATCTTCAACCAAGAAAGGGAGCCAAGTGCACTGACAAGGCGACAGTCAAGGGGGGCGGCCTCTCTGCCCCAGCTGGGCCGGAAGGGCTGGGAGGGGAGAGGCAGGGGGGCACTGTGCCTCTGATTCCAGGATTCTGTCCTGCTGGGATCACAGAGCAGCCACCACCTCCAGGCAGGGCCTCTGAGGACCCACCATGGTCACAGTGACCCCTGGGGGTGGCCCAGTGCCCTGGTGGGAGGTACAGTTACCATGGTGATGCCGCTGCTGAGCCGCCAGCCAGGGTGGGCCTGGGCTGGGGCCTCACTGCCTGTCACAGGCTGACCCACGCCCTTGGCTCTGCGTGGACTCCAAGACCAGGGTCCTCCCCGCCCTTCTTCTGTTCACTTGTCCGGAACCCATGGGCAGCGTGTGCCCTGCACAGACCGTTCTGGGGCACCATGGCGATGGCACGGCACTTCTGGGACTTTCGGGGCCCTGGGTCTGGGCTGGCCGGTGACCACTGCCTTTGGGAACCTGCCCCATGGAAAATCTGTAGGAACCTATCTCTCATCTGGACACGTGAGCTGAGCGGCCAGGCCTTCATACTGCCCCTGGAGTCTGGGACAGACACTGACCAGGGAGCACATGGTGGGGGGGGGGGAGAACGGGGGGCCAGGCCCCCAGGCCAATGCAGAATGAGGCACTAGCAGAAGAAACAGCAGCGAGAGCAGCGCTAACTTCTGAGGGAAGCAGCTGTGGGCCTCGCTGCCGTCCCTGTCCCGCAGGGCGGCAGGGACAGTGTCTCTCTCTCAGAAGGTCGACGACACGAGGCTATAATGTCAGCAGCGGGGTCATTCCCACAGGCTGGGGCCAGTGGGCAGGAAAGGCGTAAAGGTGAGCTGCTTCTGTAACAAGGGTCTTGGGGCAGAAAGAGCTGGATGGAGTTGGGCTCACGTTTCCTGAGAAAGACTGTCAGAGCGAGCACGTGTCTCATGCCCCTGCCACGTGGAGGCACCTGGGCCCCTGCCCTGGGTTGTAAAGTGGCCCCTTGCTCCATCTCCGTCTCTGGACCCTCAGCCCGAGGGGCTTGGACGCTGTCTTTGTGGTGCCTGCACCAGGCCCAGAACGCCCCGGCCACACCAAATACGGTGTGAAGGGGTGAATTATAACCACATCCTTCCCCAGGCTCTGCTGAAGCGGCCCCGCGGGGCTGACTCCTCGGGCCAGCCCTCTGCTGGGATCTTCTTGTGCTACTCAGTGAGTGCAGATTTATTTGGAAAGAAGGTTTTTGAAAAAAATCAAGTTAGACTGAAGCTGTTAGGGTGTACACTAGCCCAATATGACTGGTGTCCCTATAAAAAGGGGAAATTTAGACCCAGAGACAGACACAAAGGGAGAACGATGTGAAGTCGGGAAGAAGGCCTTCCAAGTGTCAAGAAACCCCTGGTGCTGAAGTGGGAGGGGGCGCTGGACGGAACCTCCCCACAACCCGAGGGAGCCAGCTCTGCCGACAGTGGGGTTCTGGACATCCAGCCTCCAGGCGGCGAGAGAACTCTTTGCTGTGGTTAAAGCCCTTCAGTCTGTGGTCCTTTGTTACGACAGCCCTAGAACACCGATGTGGATATATTGGGGAGGAAACGAGCATGTATAAATATTGTCTTCCAGTATGAACAAGATAAATCTGTCCTTTCATTTATGTCTTCTTTATTGTTAATCACGTTTTCCAGTTTTTGTTACAGAGATCTGCACATCTCTCCTTAGATTTATTCCTAAGCATGCTATGTTTTTAACAAAATTTTAAATAGAAATTTAAATAGAAATTTAAAAATTTTCATTTTCCTTTTGTTTGCTTCTAATGTATCGAACTGTAATTGAAATTTGTAATAAATATATCCTATGAAGTTGTTAAATTCACTTATTTTTCTTCTTAAGGCTATGAGTACTCTGACAGATTTTTAAATTCTTGGTGATGATATATTACTCTCAGATATATTGAAGGATTTGATTTCCTAGTATTTTGTTAAGGGTTTTCTACTCCACGTTCATTAGGAATATCGGTCTCTAATTCTATTTTCTTGTAAAATCTGCGTCAGGTTTTAGTATCAGATTGATGCTGGACTTGTGGGCAAGTGTTTCCATCTTCTTTATTCTTTGAAAGAGTTTCTGTACAACTGGTATTATTTCTTAAACATATGTTAAAATGCCCTAATAAAGCATGAGTTTCTGGAAATTTTTTTGTTTGGAAGTTTTTGTTTTCAGATTTTTAATTTCTTCTTTTCTTAGTTTTGATAAGTTGCGCTTTTCACATATTTTTTTCCACCTTAGCTAAGTTGTAAAATTCATTGGCAAAAGTTGTTCATGGCATTTCTTTAATATCCTTTTATTGTGTAGCCAAGTGCTTTCATCCTTGATGGGTAATTTGTGTTTTCTAACATTTTAATTCATTAATCTAGCTAGAAGTTTATCAATTACACCAATCTTTTCAAATAACCTACTGACTTTGTTCATTTCCTCTATTGTCTGTTTTTTATTTCATCAATTGCTACTGACATTTTTATTATTTTCTTCCTTTAATTCTTTTGGTTTAATTTGCTTTACCCCATAACTCCTTAAGATAGAATTACATATAATTTAATTCAATATTTCTTCTTTTTAAATCAAAAACTTTTTTCCTGTTAATCTGTCGTTTTTTTCACTTCACACTTTTTATTTTTTAATACAACTTTTAAAGGTTACACTTTAACTTTAAATCTATGAAATTCCCTCTAAGTACTGAGTTAACATCCCCCCAATTTTTATATGTTTGTGTTCATTACTATTCAGTTTAATTTTCTCTAATATTCCTTGTAATTTCCCTCTCTGACCCATGAATTATTTAGAAGTGTCATTCAATTTCCACATATATGGGTGCTTATAAATAACAATCTTGTAATTGATTTTAAGTTTAATTCTCTTGTGCTTAGAAAATATAATTTGTATGATTTCCGTTCTTTGCACTTCATTGAGATTTATTTTAAGGCTTAATTTACTGTGTGTTTTGATGACGATTCTGTGAACGCTTGTAAACAGTGTGGACTCTAGTTTTGGTTGGTAGTATTCCAGAAATGCTCATCAGCTTGAATGGGTGGTACTGTGGTCACATCTTTTATACCTCACTAATTTTATTGTTATTGTTTTTACCTACATGATCTATTAATTACTGAGAGAGGACCGGTAAAACCTCCCACTCCATTGTGCATCTTTTTTCTCTTTTAATTCTGTAGTTTTTTGTTTCAAGTATTTGAACCTCATTTTGTGTGTGTGCACACACGTGAAAGATTGTTGTTTTTTGAATGAATTCACCTTCCTTGCATTACATAATGCCCCTCCTTTTATCTGCTACTCTTCCTTGTCTCAGCCCTCTGTGTCTGATATGACTTTAGTCAATAGTGTTTCCATTGTATACCTCCTTTACTTTTTTAAATATTTATTTTTATTGAAATATAGTTGATTTACAATATAATATTAGTTTCAGGTGTACAACATAGTGGTTCAATATTTTTATAGATTATATTCCATTTAAAGTTGTTACAAACTAATGGCTACATTTCCCTGGGCTGTACAACATATCCTTGTAGCTTATTTAGCTGTCTTTACTTGTAACTCACCTGCTTATTTGCATTTAAATTGCAACTGTTATAAACAGCATGTAACTTAGTGGTGCTTTTCGTCCAGTCCAATTGTCCCTGACTTTTAACGGAAGCATTTAGTTCATTTATAGTTAAAGGAATAGTTGACTGATCTGTTTTAATTTGACTATCTATCTGTTTTCTATTCACCCCATCTATTCTTTGCTCCTCCTTCCTGCCTTATTTTGGATTGAATATATTTTACTATTCTTTACCTCATTAAGTAGGCTTTATATATGATAAGATGCACCAGTCTACAGTGTATAATCTCGTGAATTTTGTCATTACCACCACCGCCACAATCAAGATATATAACGTTTCTGTCAACCCCAAAGTCTCCCGTGCCCTTGGCCGTCAAGTCGCTCTCCCACCCCAGCCCCCCACGAAGGCTGACCTGCTTTCTACCAATACAGTTCTGATGTCTCTAGAATGTTATATCAATCGAGTCTTACAGTATCGGTGTTTCACATCTGGCTTCCTTCATTTAACATAATCGGCCATGTAGATATGCAGCATCGGTAAATATCATTATTTTATTCTGTTTTATTGCTGACTGGTATTCCATAATATAGATACACCACAATGTGTTCATTTATGCACCACTTGATGGGCATTTGGGTCCTTTGCAGTTTCTACCTATTCAGATAAACCTGATCTGCCTGAATATTGGTGCACAGCTCTTTGAGAGGGCATATGTTTTCACTTTTCTTCAAGAATACCTAGGATTGGAATTACTGGGTCAGGCAGTAAGTGCACATCGAGCCTTACAAACCCTGCTGAACTATTTTCCAAATGCCTGTCCTGCTTTGCATCCCCACCAGCAGCACATGAAAACTCCCCCTGCTCTGTATCCTCAGCAACACTTGGTATTTTCAGTCTTTTAAATTTTCACCATCCTAGTGGGTGTGAAGAGGTATATCATTATGGTTTTAATTTGCATTCTTCTAAAGGCTAACGATGTTGAGCATCTTTTCATATGCTTATTAACCGCATGTTTGTCCTCTCTGGTAAAGCATCTGTCAAATATTTCCCCATTTCTTAAATGTTTTACTTACCATCTTATTATTGAGTTGTGAGAGTTCTGTATATATTCATGATAGAAGTCCTTTAGATATGTTTTGCCACTTTTTTCTCCCAGTCCATGGTTTGCCTTTTCATTTTCTTGCTTTAATTTTGATGAAGTCTCATTTACAATTTAAAAAAATTTACAGTTCACGTGTTTACTACCCTATTAAGAAATCTTTACTTAACTAAAGGCCAGTAAGTGTTTCTATTAAGTATTTTTCCAGAAGATCCATCGTTTTATCACTTCAGTTTAGCTCTATTATCTATTTCAAGTTACTTTTTCTATATGGAGTAAAAGGTTGAGCTTCATTATTTTTTCATATGGATATGTATTCTCGGAGATTCTTTGTTGAAAATATCAACCTTTCCCAGTGAATTATCTCAGTGCCTCTGTCAAAAAATCAATTTATCATATTTCTGTAGGTCAGTTTCTGGACTTTCTATTCAGTTTCATTGATCTATGTGTCTATATTTGCCACGTTGACTCTGTTTGCTGCTTTGTAATAAGTCTTGAGAGCAGGTGATGTAAGTTCTTAAACTTTGTTCTTCTTTTTCAAAATCATTTTAACTCACATAGCTCCTTTGCATGTCTACATAAACTTTAGAGTAAGCCTATTAATTTCTACAGAAAAAAGGTCATTGGGATATTGATGGAGAATTCATTAAGTAAGTGAATTTATTGAGAACTCGTAATTTAACTATAATTTTTATTCCAACTCATGGTCATGATTTATTTATTCATTTATGTGGTTGTTTATGGTAGGCAGAATTACACCCCCCACCCCCACCCAGATGTCCATGCCTTAATCTCTAGAAACTTTCAGAATGTTAGCTTACGTAGCAAAGGGGACTCTGAGATCCTTGAGAAGAGGAGATTATCCTGAATTATCCAGAGGGGTCCTGTCTAATCAGATAAATCTTTAAATTTGGAGAATCTTTCCCAGCTGTGGTCAGAGGGAGATGTGGTCAGTGGAAGAAGAGTCAGGGAGACATAGCTTTGCTGGTTTTGAAGAAGGAGGAAGGGGCCATGAGCCAATGAAAACGGAGGGCCTGCAGGCACTGGAAAAGCAATAAAACAGATTCTCCTCTAGAGCCTCCAGAAAGGAACACAGCCCTGGTGACACCTTGATTTTAAATAATGTAAGCATATTTTAAATATTGTAAATAGCTATTATAAATACATTTTTAAAAATTTCAGCTTTCAATTATTTGTTTCTAGCATTTAGAAATACAACGGCTTTTGTAAACTGAACTTAAATCCAGTAACCTCACTAAATTCACTTACTAGTTAGAATAGCTTTCTTTTGTAGGTTCTTTGAAGTTTTCTACAAAGATGATTGTGCTGCCTGCAAATAAAGACCGTTTTACTTCTTTCACTCCAATCTGTAAGAATTTTATTTCTTTTTCTTGCCTTATTGGATTGTCTAGGACCTGCAAGACAAGTTGTTGAGAGAATGGACATCTTTGTCTTATTCCCAGTCTTAGGGGGGCTTTATTCATTCCTTTGTATTATGTTAGCTGTAGAATTTTTGTGTATGTCCTTTATCAGATTGAGGAAGATTCCTATTATTCATAGTTTGCTGAGTTTTTATTTATTTGTTTGTTTTATGAATACCTTTAAAATTTTGGCAAATGTCTCTTCTGTTTTCCATTTGTTTGTTTATTTGTTCTCTGATAATATAGTCAATTACATTAATTGAGTTTCTAATATTAAACCAACTTTGAATTCCAGGGGTTAATCTCATTTGGTAATGATGTATTATCCTTTTAATATATTGATGGATTTATTTTGCTAAATATTTTAAAAGATTTTAACATCTTTATAATGGATGTTGGTCTGTATTTTCCTTTTCTTTTAATGTCTTTGTCTGATTTTGATATCTGAGTCATGTGCCTTAATGCACTTTTCTTCATGTTTCTTAGACTTAGGTTTGTTGGATTTCTTGGATTTGTGAGTTTATAGTTTTTATCAATTTGGAATAATTACTTAAATATTTGTTTTGTCCCCCAAGGCTCCTCGATATTATCTCAGAAAAGTTATTGTTTACTTGTTTTATTTTTTTCAGGATTTTATCCTCTTTGTGCTTCATTTTGGTTTGTTTCTATTAGATCACTAATACTATTTTTGTACAGTGTCTAATCTGCTTTTAATCCCATTTAGTAAACTTTTCTTTTGAGACGCTGTTTTCCATCTCTAGAAGTTTTATTTTTGTATATATACGTATACGTCTTCCATTTCTCTCCTAATGTGCTCATGTTTTTCTCCATCTTCTGAGATGTAAGGAGCATATTCGTAACAGCTATTTTAACACCCTTGTTTGTTATTCTACTATTTGCATTATTTCTGTGCCTATATTTATTGTTCAACATTTGGTTAAAAATACAAGGTATGCAAAGAAGCAGAAAAAGTGTTAAATGTTAAACATTGTGAATTTTAGGTTGTCTTTTGCTGTATTTTGTTGTCTTCCTTAAATGTTGTTGGAATACGTCCTGAGATGCAGTAAAATTATTCGGGATCAGTTGTACCATTTCTTGACATCTTTTAACTCCTTCGGTGTGCGTCCAGAGCAATCTCTGGGGCTCTGGGGATGACTTAGCCTCACTGCTGAGTGAGGCCTCTGTGCAACATCCTCTGTATTATGAGATCGTTCAGGTCCCGTTGTGGGAATGTAAACTCTGTCTAGCCTCAGGGAACCCCAGGATCTGCCTGCCCTTCCTGTGAGTCCCTTCCTCATATTGTGTGCAGGTCACTGCTCAGCCAAAGACTCAAGGGGACCCCTCCATAGATTGATCATATTCTTTCTTTCTGCAGACACCTCTTCTCTGGCATTTCGTCTCACAGATCATATCCACCTTGCTATCCCTAAACGCTAAATTCTGTCTCCTAAACTAAGCGTGCCCATCAGTCTCTACTTGCAAATTCCAGGTGGTAAGCTGGGGCAATCGTAGGACCTGCTTTATTTGTTTTGTTTTTTCCTCTCAGGGAATCACTGTCCTGTGTTGTCACTATCCATGTCTGGAAAATTGTTCTTTCACCTGTTTTGTTGGTTTTCTAGTTGTTTAAGATAGGAAATGAAAGCAGTCCCTATTATCCCATCATGGTAGAAAGAAAAAGTAAACCTCTTGGCTTTTAACTATAACTGTTTTTTTTAAAACTAATACTTGCTCTAAGGATGACATCCTGAGCTTAGCACAATTTACCTTGGATATGGTTACACCACATCATGTACGATGTGAATCTTATAGGAAGATGCTTCTACGTACTTCTTCAAATACTTTGTGCTATAGTTGCCATGTATTTCCATTCTGTACTTGTAAGTCCCATACATTTTCATGAAATCTGCTTAAAAAGAGCAAAACTACCCTTCAGTGTTTCCCCACAAGTCCTCATGCTCTGCGTATCCTCCTGTGGGTTGGAATTCTCATCTCGCAGTATTTTTCTGTACAAAGAACTTTTTGTATTATCGTTCTTCTGAAAACAAGCTCTCTCCCCTTGTTTACCTGAAAATGCCTTTATTTAATCTTCATTTTTGGGAGATATTTTCACTAGACAGAGACTTCTAGGTTGACATATATTGTTGGTGACATTGTTGTTGAGAAGTCAGTCTCCAGTCCTGTAACAGCTCCTCTGGACACAATGGGTCTTTATCCTCTGGGGTTTTTTAATGTTTTTCATTAGTTTTGATTTTCAGCAATTTTTCTATGATTCGCCTGGGTGTAATTTTCTTTACATTAATCCTGCTTGGAGTTCTTTAAGCTTTTGGGTCTCTGAGTTGATTTTTTTTTTAACTTGGAATATTTTTCACTATTTTTTCTTTAATAACCTCTTATGCTCCAAATTCTCTCAGCCTCTCTCTAGAATCCAAGAACAGAAAAGTGAGATCACCTGACAGATCACTTTGGGCATCCTTTTTGTCTCTCCAATTTGCGTGATTTCTATTAACCTACCACTGATCCTTTCTTTTGCAGAAAGAATAAATTAGTCATGATTTCAGATATTATTGTTATAACTATACAACTTACATTTTGTTTTATTTTAGTTTTCATTAATTTCCTTAAGTACCCTGTTCTTTCACCTATTATAGTCATCTTTGCCTCTAAATTCTTTACCATTTGGCAACAATTTTTAAAAGTGTGCTTTTGCTAATTTCAATAAATTTGTAATTTCTCAATCTGCTTCTGTTATCTGTTTCTCTTTATTAAGGGCTATAAATTCAGACTTTCATTTTTGTAGTTTCTATTTTACTACTGTTACATTGTGTAAAAGAAGAGCGGAGAATCTGTGTGGGGTTTTTTGGGCGGGCTGCTTGTTGCTATTGTTTTTTTCTAGAGAATAGGAGAATATAAAACCGTCCTTCTTTCTGGTGGTTAAGCAAGTTACAAATTTTGTTGCTTTCTTGGGACCACTGTAACCAATCACCAGAAGTCGAGTGACTGAAAACAGCACACGTTTATTTTCTATCAGAAGTGGGCTTTGTGATCGCCTGGAGGGGTGGGATAGAGAGGGTGGGAGGGAGGGAGGGAGACGCAAGAGGGAAGAGATATGGGAACATGTGTATATATATAACTGATTCATCTTGTTGTAAAGCAGAAACTAACACACCATTGTAAAGCAATTATACTCCAATAAAGATGTTAAAAAAAAAAAAAAAGAAGTGCGTGAAATGGGTCTCAAGGAGTTAAAATCAAGGTGTGGGCAGGGCTGCCTCCCTCAGGGGCTCCAGGGGGGAACCTGTTTCCTGGCCTCCCCAGCTTCTAGAGGTGCCACATCCTTGGTTGTGGCCCCTTCCTCCTTCCTCAGAGCCAGCACTGGCTGATCCTCTGGTGATGCCGTCCCTCTGGGTCTGACTTGTGCCGCCTCCTTCCCATTTAAGTGCTCCTGTGACCAGACTGGGCCCACGCAGATAAGGTCCTTAACTTAATCACATCTGTTGGGACTAACATATACACACTACTATATATAAAATAGATAACCAACCAGGACCTACTCTATAGCACAGGGAACTCTGCTCAATATTTTGTAATAACCTGTAAGGGAAAATAACCTGAAAAAGAATATAGATATTCATGTATACATTTATATATTATATCTATATCTATATGTACATTGGTGACACGGACAGCTCTGAGTCCAGTTGAGCTGAGTCTCTCATTTGATTCAGTCCTGCTGTGGTTTTGCCAAGTCACATCTTCCCTTCTTTGTCAGGATGATGCTGCAGGAGGTTGAGCTGAAGTTCAGAATCCTTGTTTTACCCACGCATTCAATTCTAACAGGGCCAGAAAGTCAACCAACCCAAGAATACACAGATATACGTACTTTTTACCTGCTTCCCTGCCCCTCTTCCACTTTCAATTTCTCTGTGAAACTTGGAAGTAGGTGGGGAAAATCATTTTCAGATTAAAGGACTCTTTTTTTTTTTTTTTCTCGGTACGCGGGCCTCCCACTGCTGTGGCCTCTCCCATTGCGGAGCACAGGCTCCGGACGCGCAGGCCCAGCGGCCATGGCTCATGGGCCCAGCCGCTCCGTGGCACGTGTGATCCTCCTGGACCGGGGCACGAACCCGTGTCCCCTGCATCAGCAGGCGGACTCTCAACCACTGTGCCACCGGGGAAGCCCCAAAAGACTTTTCTTTTTAAAGTCAAACGTTTATTTATTTTTTGGCTGCACTGGGTCTTCGTTGCTGCTAGCGGGTTTTCTCTAGCTGCGGCTGGCAGGGCCTACTCTTTGTTGTGGTGCACGGGCTCTAGGCTCACAGGCTTCAGTAGTTGCAGCACATGGGCTCAGGAGTTGTGGTGCATGGACTTAGTTGCTCTGCGGCCTGTGGGATCTCCCCATAGCAGGGATCGAACCCGTGTCCCCTGTATTGGCAGGTGGATTCTTAACCACTGCGCTACTAGGGAAGTCCCAAAAGACTTATTTTTGAATATGGTGTTTTCCAGATCCGATTCCTTTCCTGCTCCCCTTGGATGTCTAAGGCTGAGCTTAGTTTCACCTTCTTGTTGAAAACTCTCCGTCTGAGCCAGACTGGTCCTCTGTCCACATGAAGCCAGACCTGGCCCCTCTTCCCTGGGATGGAAGCTGACATAGACACCTCCTCATCTATGGAGATACATTTTTCTTTGGAATTCAGACTTTCAAGTCCTATGGCCACTATGTTTTCCTGCCACCGTTGAAAGTTATTGTTCCTTTTGTGGCCCTTTTTCTTTCTTGTTGCAGGCAGAGGCAAGAGTCAACACCGAGAGTTTTCTTTGCTAAATGGCTGCTGTACTTTCCTCTCTGACCCACTGGCCTGGGCATCTGTGGATCAACAGAGACATGTATTCGATTGAATCAACGTTCCCCGAGAACTACTGGTCGACCAGGCACCACTAGACTGCACAGTTGCATCCACTTCTTCACATTGGAGCTGAAGGCCTTTCTCTTTCCTCATTACCGTCCTCAGAAGATGGATCCATTGGTGAGCTCCTGGGTACAAATGCAGCAGAATAACCAGTGTAACACATCCCCCATGAGCTTCTGTCACTTACTTAGGTCCAAACAGCCTGAGACTTGGGTTCTATCATTTTAACTTGCATTTTTCCTGGTGCCTGACAAAAATTTAATAAAGTTCTAAGGCCCATGCCAGATAAAGAAGACGGGGACCTCTTCACTGATGGAGTTTATGTGCACAGTAGGTACCTAGTAACACCACACTGAACCCAGGGGAAACGACAGACGTGAGTCAACGCTCCTTCTAGAAATGGGTACAAAGATCTCTTTCCTGTCTGCCCTTGACCTGCAACAGGGGCGCTTGGATGCCAACCCCACCCCCTTCCAACATGGGGACCCAAGGTGGATGGCTTTTTATATTGAGGTTCTCCTGTTGTTGTTTTCTGCCTAAAATTATCTTCATCTGATGTGCTCATTTTAAAACAAATTAATGATGATAAAATTCACACACCATCAGCGTCCCCAGAAAAGAATCACCTGCTCATTTCAGCATGATTTCCTGCAGCTCCTCCCGTCCTCCCTTTGTGTGTGATGGGTGCATGCACAGACGTGGGCTGGCGCCCTGCCTACGACTTCCATCCCGCCTTCCCTCTTGAGGTGTCACTGTGAGGATGACACTGGGATTTTGAGGATGCTCTGGTGCCCCTGTTGCTCAGCACGTCTGTTGATGGGATGCGGCCTCGAGCCAGCAGCTGGCTGCCCTGCTAGATGTTTGTCCTGGGCAAATTGCTACCTCTTTAAACAATGGTGTCCTCATTTCTAAAATGGGGCTAAATAACAAGACCTCATTTTAATACTGAGGGGAAGGTTAAATGACATAGAATAAATATTCAGTAAATGCTCACTGGTTCACTTAGTAAATGCCACTGGGCGCTTTTTGTGCCTGGGCCTGGGAGGACACATTGAACAAAGCCGAGTCCTTATTCACAGGACACTTTCCTTCTGATGAGGGAAAACTCAGGAAACAGGTAACGGCTTTTATCCTTGACGACAAGTGATGTAAAGAAAATGAAACCTCGCTCTGGGGAGATGACAGTGGCAGGTAGCAGCATAGATTTTACATTTTCCCCAGTTCACCTAAAAATGAGTAATGAGATAGCAAAATTGGGGGAGTATAGAAAACACTGCAGAAGGCACTTTTGCTAACTGAGACCCACAGGGCCCAGCCCCCAGCCCGGATGGCACTGCAGGGAGAATTCTGAGCCTTAAGTTGGGTAGCCTGCAAGGTGAGCCTGGTTTACCCGGCCTGAGGCTGACCCGCGGCCTTTTGACAATCAGACAGCAAAGAGTCCACATCTGCAGGATTCAGGGGCTGCCTGGACTGGACGAGGCCACCGCTGACCCCAGACAACACAGCCTGTGTCTCCGCAGTGTAAAAACTGCAATTGATCAAGGCCCCTTCCAGTCATGGTACGAAAAGAAAACTCAGTGGACAACAGAGAGAAAGCTGTTTTCTTGAAAATTAGGTAAATCACATGGAAGAGTCCAATCTCGATCCCTAGAGAATAAACACTTACCAGACCACATCATCACACGTGGTGGATGTGAGAACGCATCTCCTTACAAAACGTGTTCAGCTAATAAAGGAAAACAAAATGACAGGGTGCAAATATCACCCTGTGAAGCCATGCATCTAAGTGGTGAGTGTCAGTAATGCTAATGGCAAAAAGAGAAGGACAACCAGATACCAGGTGCCTCCTTGTGAGAGAAGCAACTGTGGTCTGGCCCAGGTGGTGGTCCCTGAGCCCAAAGATGCTTTAGACTCCCCGGAGATGTGGAGGACAGGGGAACACACAGCTCTGCACCACGAAGGTGCAATCAGCAAAATCCTGATGACGGCAAACCCTACCGATTGAACGATGTGGCTTGTACAGCTGATAAATTAAGGAAAAACAGAGACGGCGGCGGCGGGGGGCGGTAAGCTGTTGATTAAAAGAGACATGAAAGTATCAAGGAAAAGGAAAAACGGGGCTTTCACCTCGAGGGATGCGCACTTAGTGATAAAACCATAGAGCAAGATGAGGGGGTGATTATTCCAAAAGTCGGGATGCCTGGGGGAACTGGGGTATTTCTCAGAATGGAAACAGCAGAGAAACCCAGGTTTGAGGGAAGTTACGACTCTCAGCTTGTATGTGTTAACTCTGAGGGTCTGGATACTCACATGAGGGTGCCGGATAGGCACCTGGGTACACATGTGTGCAAGCGTAGCTTGCTGGCCTCAGCCTGACCCTACGGAGAACTTCGGAGCCTGGACTGTGCCTCGAAAGTTCCCTGGTATCAATGGTCCTGGAGGTGGGCGTGGGGCAGCACCCCGAGGCATCTCCAGTCTCCAGTCAGGGAAGGGCCCTCTGCCTGTGGTGGCTGGGTGGGTGCACTGGCCGGTCAGGGGGAGCCGTGTGGACGAAAGCTGTGATCACGCTCCCAGAGAAGCCCGCCCGCTTGGGGACCCACTCCTGGGGCCCCGGCGGGATGTTACAACTTTGTTTTAATTTCCTGTGTAGTTTATGAGAGAAATCTATTTTTTAACCCTAATGGAATTTAAGCAACCATAAACTCCTTTTCAGGATAGATATGGCTTCAGAACAGCCCTGTGTCCCAGAGCCAACCCTGATGGCCTCCTTGGAAAGGTTTTGGGAAGACCTGCAAGTGGAGAGCTTCTGCACACAGCCCTCGAGGCTCCAGCGGTCCCGCTCTGCACAGAGGTACCACTCATCACACGCGTCGGCATCCTCTGAGGGTGCCATGGTTCCCGCAGAGCTGACTGAAGCTCCGCGGCCCGGCTATGCCGCCTACCGCCGAGGATGTGCTGCGCTGGCCACCACGAGCTCCAGCCAGAACCTGGCCTCCCGGGCCCACTGTGTAGCCTCAACCCTCAGGGCTTCAGTCCCCTGGGGAAGCGCCGCTCCCAGCACCCTGGAGAGAAAGACTCAGGCCCAAGGGCACCTGGGACCCGTCTCAGAGAAGAGGCTCTGCGGCTGGGGAGTTTTATAAGAGAACTGGGTTATTGGTGTGTGTGTGCTGGGGGGAGAGACAGACAGACACACACACACACACACACACACACACACACACACACACACAGACGGTCCCTGCTAGCAATCTCATCTCTGAAAGGCTGCCCTGTGGAAGAGGAAATACTGTGGAGCCGGGGTCGGGTCGGTAGCAGGGTTCAGGAGGAGAACTTGGGCGGGGCTCCCGAAGAAGTGGGCTTCCTGGGAAAGAAGGAATAGCTGTCAGCACACAGGGATGGGGAGAAGGGGAGGCTTCCTCTCGCCGTCTGGTTGAAGAAGCAGGAGAGAAAAGGTCTGTCCCCAGGAGGAGGTACAGTGGGTGGCAGCTCTGGACCCTGTGACATGTAGATTGTGGGGCTACAGAGGCCCTGGAGCCGGGTGCTTTGCCTGAATCATGCCCAGCTAAAAGGGTTCACTGACCTGCCTGCTGCCTTACAGGACATCAGGCAACTGTCTGAAAGGCACCTCGCCCCAAATTGGCTGGATTTGCTCTTGTTTGGACATTGAACAGATGCAGCCTTGGGCACAAGTCCCGTACCCAGGCCTGGAAGCGTCTCTTGCACTCAGGCCCTCCTCCAAGGTCCTGATGCTGGGGGCAGGCGTGCTGACCACCCAGGCTGTGCTATAGAGTCTGGGGACCGTGGAGCCCAGGCTTTGCACAGGTAGGCGTCTCCTTCAGGGCAGAGAGCCTCCCCTGGTGGGAACTGTGAGTGCATTTGTGGAGTCAGAGTCTCCGGGAGCACAGCATGGAAGCCCCTAGAGGCCTCCCTTCGAACCGATGGCATTTTATTTTGCAACCAATTCCCCATCACTTTGCTCTCCCCAAGTTCTGGGTCCTACAGAAATAAAAGAACAAAAGCCCATTGAATATTGTTCGTCACAGACCTTGTGACTCAGAAAACGAAACACATTCATTCCCTCTCAATCCTCCTTCCCCAGGTCAGGTTTCACAAAGGAGTTGTTGATGGATTCCGTGAATGGGGTCTGGCGTGCTGGCCTGGCTTTCCTCGCGATAAATATTCATGTGAAGAGGAGAGACAAAGAAAGTGAGGTTCAAATACAGGCCACGCTTGTGCGCAGCCCGGGCACCCCAGAGCCTGCGGAAGTGCCACAAAGGATGCTCGGCGCACTGGCCGCCTTCTGCGCACCAGTCAGAGCCAGCTTCTCCTGAGATGTGAGCTTTGTGACCACAAAGAGCCGGGATGAGCTCTGAGATGTTGGGGAAGAGGAGACTCTGAGCTGATGCATTTTGCTCGCGGGGTGTTGGGCAGGCATGTAGGAAAGTCTGCAGAACGACAAGCTCATCGGAGGACCTGTGTGCATGAAGCATCTCGGGTGAGCAGGTCCCCTGCCGGAGCCAAGACTGAGCACTGAAGTCGGAGAGGAACAGACAAGGACCTCCTGGTTGAGCTGCACCATATGAATGGCTTGGAAGCCCTCCCTCCCATCCTTGCAAGAACAGTGCTGGACAAACTGAACATCAATGACTTCTTGGGCCCTCTGAGAACTGAGCCGGCAGGGAAATCACCACCTGACATTGGAGAGACAGGTGAATCCAGACCTCTGCTCACCTGGACGATGGCTTCCAGAGCCGCACACTGGTGTGAACACATCCATGGTCACTTGGACAAAATCTTGGAGGCGACTTGATAGCAGCCTGTTCATAATCACCCGGACCTGGAGGCGACCAAGGTGTCCTGCAGTAGCTCTGATGCATAAATGAATGGTGGCCCCTGAAGACAAGAGAATATTATTCAGCCCTGAAAGAAATGAGCTATGAAGCCATGAAAAGACGTGGAGGGAACTGAAATGCACATCGGTAAGTGAAAGAAGCCAAACTGAAAAGGCTACAGACTTTTGTGATTCTAACTCTATGACATTCTGGAAAAGGCAAAACGAGAGAGATAGTAAAAGGGTCAGTGGTTATGGGAGGTTTGAGGCAAGCAGGGAGCAGAGAATGTGGGGCACACAGAGGATACTCAGGGCAGTGAAGCTACTCCGTAGGGTACCGTAATGGTGAATTCACGTAATCATACATTTGTCTAAACCCATACCCCCTGGATGAATACTGTGGACTTCAGTTAATAATGATGTATCAATCCCGATTCATTAATTGTAACAAATGTACTGCACAAGTACAGTTAATAATAAGGAACACTATTTCCAGGAAGAGGGGGTGGAGTGGGTGTATGGTACCCTCTGTACTATCTGCTGAGTTTTTCTGTAAATCTAACATGCCCTAAAAAGGTAAAATCTGTATAAAATAATACATGAAAGATCCTAGATAAGATCAAAGTGCCTTGGGCTTCCCTGGTGGCGCAGTGGTTGAGAATCTGCCTGCCAATGAAGGGGACACGGGTTCGAGCCATGGTCTGGGAAGATCCCACATGCCACAGGGCAACTGGGCCCGTGAGCCACAACTACTGAGCCTGCGCGTCTGGAGCCTGTGCTCCGCAACAAGAGAGGCCGCGATAGTGAGAGGCCCGCGCACCGCGATGAAGAGTGGCCCCCGCTCGCCGCAACTAGAGAAAGCCCTCGGACAGAAACGAAGACCCAACACAGCCAAAAATAAATAAATAAAAATAAATAAATAAAAAAAAAAGAAAGATCAAAGTGCTTTGAACTGTCCTCCTCTCTTCTCTGTACCTCCCCAGAATCTTCCTTAAAATGAAACTTGGGTTTTCCCACCCCTTTTTTTCTGTAGTTTAAACAATGTAACATACACAGCTTTTGTTTTACCCTTTATGCCAAAGGTAACACACTATACTTACGATTTTGCAGTTTGCTTTTTCAGTTCCCACTATATTGTGAGATCTCTTCTCCTTGAGGCACATAGCTTATTCATTTAAACAACAGTCAATTTTTTCATCTTGTTATGTTCCAACTTACTTATCCATTTTGCCGCTGATGGGCATGTTGGTTGTTTCCACATATTTGCTGTAACTAATGATGCTGCCTGAATGTTCCTGATTGCTTCCCGCCAGCACGTGGGTGAGTTGCTTTAGAGGTGGCACGTGGAGGTGGCCCACACAGCTCCAGTGTCACTCATCAATCTCACTCGGCTGCACCGTGACCCTCCTCCCGTGAGCACATCCTCACCCATATCTGTGATTGTCTGTTATTAATCTGAAGTGTCCAAGGTTATCTCATCATTTTAAATATGAATGAGATTAAATTGTCCCATATGTGTGTTCGGCATTGGAGTTCCCTCTTGTCTGAACTGTATATTTATATCTCTCATTTTATTTCTTATTACTTTTTTTTTCTTTTTCCTGATGCTTCGTAGGAGTTGTTTGCGTATTCCAGATAAAAGTCTTTATTGATTTTATTGGCTAAAAAATTCCCTCCTGCTTTATTATTAATGGTGGCTTTGCTGTATAAAGTTTTCATTTTGATGTCATGAAATACATTATTCATTTCCTCTAGGTTTTGTGCTTTTGTGTCTTATTTAAGGAATAAGAATATGAATAAGAAAATACATTTTCTTCTAGGATTTTAAAGTTTAGATCTGTATGCCATCTGGAATTCATTTTCGTGTGTGGCTTGGGAGAGAGAGAAAATTTTATCTTCCCATATGGCTACCCAGTTATTCCTGCCTGGTTTATCAAATAGCCCGCCCATTCTTCACTTATTTGTAGGGACACCTTAGTCATAAGCCGAGTGTGCGTGTAAGTGTGCAAATGTTCACAGACCCGGTCTCTATCTCACTGACGTATTTATTACACCTGTCCCGAGGCACGAGGTTTTTCAATGCTTTCTGTAGTATTTATATCCCTGAAGTGGGCAGACCTAATCTGGCCACGAACATGTCTTTGTTTTGCTTATTTTCTTAAATTCTTCTTTCCTTTCTCTCTTTCTAGAAATATAAGACTTGTTAACAAAAATAATCAATAAACACTCTATAATAAGAATAGAAAAGAGTTTTATTTGGGCCAAACTGAAGACGATAGATTGGAAGACTGCTTCCCAGAGGACTCTGAGAAACTGCTTCAGAGAAGCATGGTCTCCAGCATCGTTTTATATCTTGTCAGAACAAAGAACATTAAACAAGTCAGGGATACATTTCAAAAAACACACACACACGGAACAGCATGTACACAAGCGAGTCAGCATGGCCCTGCACCTGGGAAGGGAGTCATCATCAAAGGAGGACCAGCCCTGGCATCCTAGGAAGGGAGGCATTTAATCTTTATTTTTAACCTGGGCATTCTTTACTGTTGGTCAGCGTGTCCTCTTACGTAACGATGAAAGCAGATGTACAATGTCTTTTTGATGGGCCACAAACAGACTATTTTAGTTGGCAGCAGATTCAAGTGAACTCATGTATAAGCCGGGAGGACTTCCTATATCTCAATATGTGAACGTTTTTTATGAGGCTTTCCTAGCTCCTTCAGGCTGGGTCACGAGCGCCCACATCTCTGCAGTTCCACCGTGACAGCGCTTTGTGGCCACAGCATGTGTGTCCATCTCCAGCCGTACGTTCAGGACTCGGGACACAGCGCCCAAAAGCAGGACGTGGCAGAGGGTGCTGATAACGATAGCAAGTGATGCTCAGAGCAGTGGCCCCTGAAACACTCCTACAAGCCAGACATTGTCTGAAGCGCTTGGTGTGTATTAACTCCATCCTCACAAGAGCCCTCCGAGATGGGTGCTATGCATTGTTCTCACTCCTGAGATGAGAAACTCAAGCAAAGGGCTGGCAAGGTGGCCCCACCAGGATCACACCTAGGCTGGACGCCCTGCTCCCGGCTGCTGAACCACGCTCCTGGAGACCCATACCTATGCAGGTGTGAGTACTGTATGCACATGCATGTATATGAATGTGTACATGAATATGCATATATACTTTATGCATATGTATGCGTATGTTTTGTTGGAAAAAGTAACACTTCAGCATGGCTAATATATCAAACAGTTCAAAGGTTATGCAAATAAAAGCCAGTCGTTTTGCACCCGAGATGCCCTTCCCCTTCCCAGAGGCCATGCCCGTTAACAGAGTTTTGTGGATTCTCCCAGACATCTCCTTACCTGCCCTGGGCTGTAGGAGGTTTCTGAATTACTGTGAGTATGTTTATCCATAAATCACCCTCTTTAAAAACACGAATAGGAGTATTATGTACACCCTGTTTTGCATTTTGCTTTTCTCATTTAACAATATAGTTTGGAGATATTCTAATCCAGTCTTTAAAATAGTTCTGTGATATTCCATAAATTATTTACTCATTCCCACAATGAGAGGTACTTAGATTGGCTCCCAGCACTTGTAATTATTTTAAAAAATGGAACTCTTTGTAATATATCTTTGCTCTTATGTGCATGCACTCGTGTGGAGTTGCATTCTAAATGTGGAGGTGCTGGGACAGACAGAAAGTACATTTTACCATTTTTGAGATGCACCAGAATTATGCCCCAGAGACTGCAGAGGTCACCTGGCCACTGAGATGATGCGGGCTTGTCCTGCATTTACCTGTCAATCTAGTGCACCTCACACCTTGGTGGGGCTGACCCTATAAGGAGAATACTCTATCATTGGCCTAGCAATTGGCTTTTCTTTAACTTCACGTGACTTGGACATTTTGTATTATTTTATTGGCTACTTGTGTTTTTTCTTACTGGAAATGACATTCCCGTCCATTTCTTCATCTTTTTATTTGAGGGGAAGAGTCGCTGATCTTCTAAATATTTTAAACTGTTTTCTCAAGAATGTATTTTAAATCATTAACCATTTCTATTTGATAGTTTATGGACTTAATCTGTGATTAAATCCCAAATATTGAATCACTTCTGGTTCCTGGAAAGAACCACATTAGTCACAGTGTATTTTTCTTTTTCTGAATTGTTTGATTCTACTTGTTAATATAGAATGTAGAGTTTTTGCATCTATATTCACAAACTAGATACATTTCTAGCCTTGTGTGTGTATGTAATGTTTTGGGTTCTTCTTGGTTACAAACCTAAAAGACAGAGGTCTCCAAAAATTTAAATAACTTCTGCATTATTTATTCTCTGAAGTTTTGATAGAATTCAATAAAGAATTTTGAAATTTCTTGATGATTTAAGGGGAAGTAGCTAGTAGACAACTTTCTCAGTTTTGTAGATGGTAACTGATCAATTTACCAGTCTCATCACAGGTAAATTTTGGATTCTCTCTCTCTATATATAGATAAATAGAGGGATAGATGGTTGGATAGACAGAAAGATAGATAGAGATTATCTTTCTAGATCTATCTATCTAGCATAACCATTTATTTCTTCTAGTCTTTTCTAATTACTTATATACAGCTGAGAAAAAATTACATATATATATAATCTGCCTCCATTTTTAGTTGCTTCCTACCCTAATTTCTTATTCTGTTTCCTCCTTTTCATCCCCCTTTTGCAATTAAGTTTGATATTTTATATTTTGTAGGGTTTTTGTAAAGGAGCTACTTTGCAAATTATTTACTAATTCTACTTTTGTCTCTTTAATGCATCATTCATTTCTGTTTTACCTTTATAAAATCATTCTGCTTTCCCTTTCATTATTTTTCTATTTTTAGTTGAGTGGATAATTTATTTAATCATCTTTTTAATTCAGAATTTAAAATATTCATAATGAATCACTTTGTTCCGGTAGTGATGTAATGGTATCATGTAGTTCGAATTGCTTCATATTTCATTTTTGTTTTCCTCCAGGTATTCAGCAGTTTCAGGTGCTTTCTGAGAAGGCCTTGAGCATTTTTTGCCTCCAAGTACACCATCATTTTCTATAAATAATTCACAGGATCTGATAAGCTGTGCTCCCTGTTCGCCGCATAGAGTTGGGGGTGCGTAATCATACGGGCTCCTCGTCACCTCCTAAGTCTAAGTCTCACGTACATTTTGTCTACTTGACCTTGGGGATTAGCAAAGTCAGGTGAATGTCCTATTTGAGACAGGTGCCCCTGGAGTCCCAGGCCACGCTCCCTCCTCCACGTGTGGTCACCCAGGCTCCTGTGCTGAGATGGCCCTGCACCCCGACCCCTGCTGTCGCGCCTTGGCGTTCCCCAGGACTGTGGGGCTTTGCAAACCTCCAGTTGTGGGGATGGGGCTGGAGGATAACGCCTCACCCTCTGGCTTTGAAGGGACAGTTCGAAGGTGCATTAAGTGGTACCTGGGGATGCTGGAGGGAGGGCCCGCCCATGCCCACAGGTGGCCTCTGCTCAGACACTCTCCTGTAACTGGTTCCCTTGCCCCACTCCCCACTTCCTGGGTTCACCTCCCAAACTGCCCTCATTCAAAACCTTGTTTCAGGCCCTGCAATCTGGGGACCCAAAGTGAGACACTCTGACTCCTGTGTACCTGGCTGTTCATTCCCCTTGCTGTGGGTGTTACTTTGTGTTGGTTACAGACGCACGAGACAGACTTCGGTTGTCCTGTGTTCATCGTCTCTGCCATGCGCTCCTTCAGTGTCTCTGTATCGATCACAAGCTTGTCGGACGCTCACGTGGTCATTCCGCATCACTCTTTGCTTGCATTTGTCTGTGCATCTTTGCCCACGAATTTCTCGATTGCTTTATGCTGGCTATATTGATGCCTTGTAAATGATGCCTATACTGGATTTCAATCTTTAATTTAATCTGAGACTCTTCTTTCAGTAAGTGAATTTATCTCATTTACATTTGCTGCTGTGATACACGTTTGATTATTGACTTCTGTTGTATTTCTATTTTCATGATTCCATCGTTTTCCATCTTTTACTGCTTCGTTTGCAGTTTCTCTGTGTGTGTTTTCCTTCTGATAATGTAGAAAGTTAATCCATCTGCTTGTTTATTTTTTTCTGGTAGTTGTCTTTGTAACTTTTAATAGCATTGGAAAAAAATACCCTTATTTCTAGAATTATTAACTTTTGATAGCCTACTAACTCCCCACTTTGTAAAAAGAGAAAATTAATTGATGGATATGTTTTCCAGATATTGTCACCATCTTCCGATTTTTCTACTTATTTATTTGCATAGGTCTACTAATGGCTACATTTGCACCTGTAGAAATCTAAAATTCAGTTCTATTATCTTTAAGGACTACTTAAAAGTGCTTATAAGTGAAATAAATCAGAGCAGTGACTTCTTTTTACCCACTTTCCCTCTATTTTGTCAAAGACACACACACACACATACACATATACACATAAAACCTTTATGTGCTGCTTAAGCTCTTTTTATACTTGTGTGGCCTTCCTTTCCATTTGGGTGGGCTCCTCGGTCACCAGCAGGTCCTACTCTCCAACTGCAGGTTCTGCACCTCTGTATGTCGAGGCATCATGGTCGGCTCTGTAATCAACACCTATCAGCTGTTTTCCCACCCTCCAGTACCCCATTCCCTTCCCTTCCAAGCAGTCCCTTGATTTTAAAAAAATGCTTTACTGGGATGAAATTCACAGATCATATATTTCACCCCATTAAAGCATACAATGAAGTGTTATTTAGTGCATTACCAGTTTTGCAATGATCATCATTCTCTAATTTTTGAAGATTTCCATCATCCCCAAAAGAAATCCCACCAGCAGTCATTTTCCATCTTCCCTTGCCTCAGCCTCTGTCAACCGCTGGTCTATTTTCTGTCTCTATGAAGTTGTCTATTTTGAACATTTAATATAAATGGAATCATACGATATGTGGTCCTTTGCGACTGGCTACTTACACTTAGAATAATGTTTTCAAGAGTCATCTATAGTGTAGTAAATAGTATTACATTTTTTATTGCCAAATAATAGTCAGTGGTATAGATACGACACATCTTATTTACCCAATCATCACTTGACCACCGTGTGGCTTGCACCCCCTCTTCGGCTATTATGAACAACGCTTCAATGAACATTCAAGAAGAAGTTTGGGTGTAGACGTAAGTCTCATCTCTCTTGGGTGTATATTAAGGGGTGGAATTACTGGACTACATGTTTTGTGAAAACTGCCCAACTTTTTTCCAAAGTGGCTGCACCATTTTACATTCCCATCAGCCATTGGTGAGGTTCTAACTTCTCCACATTCTTTTCAACACTTGTTATTGTCTATCCTTTTATTTTAATCACCTTCCTGGGTCTAAAACACTATCTGATTATGGTTTTGTTTTACATTTCACTAATGACTAAAGATTTGGGTATCATTTATTGTGCTTATTGACCATTTGTCGATCTTCTTTGGAGAAATGTCTATTCAAATTCATGCTTATGTCCAGCTTATTTTTATGTGGTTTGAGAGAGCAGTTCAACTTTATTATTTTGCATATGAATACCCAATTGACCAGCACTATTTGTTGAAAAGACTACTCATTCTCCATTGAATATTCTTGGCAACCTTGTCAAAATCTACTGACCAAAAAAGTAAGGATTTATTCTTTCACTCTCAACTCTATTTAGTTGTCCTATATTTCTGTCCTTATGCCAACATCTCACTGTCTTGGTTACTGTAGTAAGTTTTAAAATAAGAGAATGTGAGTCCTTCTCAAGAATATTTTGGCTATCCTGAGTCTCTCGCATTTCGATACGAAATTTAAGATCAACTTCTCATACAAAATCCCTTTCACTAGTCATTTTTTCCTTTGAATTATTGTGCTTTTCAACTCCAACATCTTATTTGGTTCTTTTTAAAAAAATAATTTATTTCCCTTTATTGATATTCACTATTTGGAGAGATATTGTGCTCATACTTTCCTTAAATTATTTAGATATGGTTTTCTTTAGTTCTTTGAAGATATCTGAACTCTTAAAATCTTTGTCTAATAGGTCCAACATCTGGGTTCCTCAGGGACAGTTTCTGTTTACTGCTTTTTTTTTTTTTTCTTCTTGTGTATGGCCATACTTTCCTGTTTCTTTGCGAATCTAGTGATTTTTTGTTGAAAGACGGGCATTTTAAGTAACATGATTTGGCAACTCTGGAAATCATATTCCACCTCCTCCCTAGGGTTTATTGTATTGTCGCTACCTGCTATTTTTGTTGGTGTTCTTTGCTTACTGATTATCTGGGCCAGTTCTCTAAAGTCTGTGTTCTCTTTGACGTGTGGTCACTGACGTCTCTGTCCAGCGAGTGTCCTGGTCAGCTGGTCGATGATTGGACAGAGCTGTCTTTAAATACAATGGATGAGTCAGGCTCCCAGCCTTTGCTGAGGGGATCCACTCGTTGTTGGGGTTTCCTTTCATGCTCGGCCCAGTTCAGCTCTGCCTTAGCCTTCTCCTCCTGTTTGTGCCGAGCCTCAAATTCCAGAGGTGGGTGGTGAGGACCTGTTTATGTTTTTCCCAGGCAGGTTCATAATCTTGCACTGGTGCATGTTTCTGCAGATCCACAGTAATAAGGCAGAGCTTCTCTCTTTCTCCAGATCACATTTTTAAGTTTGACATCAGCCTTTTTCCTGCCCAAACTGGCATTGTGGCCTCAGGCAGCTGTGATGGTGTAAGGTTGTGGGCATAACTGACACCATCCTGGGCCTGTACAGCTCCTCCTGCCCTGATGCTGACCCTGCCCAGGACTGTACTGTGTAGTGAATCACGTCTCTATCGTCAAGAGATTGGCAGTTAATAGATATCACTGAATAATCAGTAGGACCAGGTGGCTTCTACGCTCAGCCAGTCCCCAAACAATGATGAAAACCTTCCCTGACATATTCCCGGCACCCGTGAGACTAGTTACCCATTCATAACTCTTAACTTAGAAATGCATGTCCTGTTTCCAAGCACCCACCCCCATATCCTAGGTTAACTATAAACTTGTTCCAGTGGCCCCTTGGGGGTGCTGAAAGCAACTGGGAATGCTCCCAGATCATTTTCTGCCTGACCCCAATCCCACCCAGTGAGGAAGTTCCCTGGTAATAAACTGATCCATTGATTAGATGGAGCTGCTGCTTCATTTTCCAGTCTCAAGATGATTCTCAGGTCTGTGTGCACTTTTTGTTCCCTCTGTCCTCCAACAGATGCTAAACAGTTTACACAGATTGTCTTCAAGAAGTAACACTGAGTCAGGTCAAATCATGAAAGCCCTGTGGATGGGGTGTTCTGGGGAGCTGGAGATGAGACTGTGACGCATCTCCAGGGACTGGACTGGGCTTCTGGGGAACTACCAGCCTGGCCCACTCTCTTGAGTGGTGCTCAGGGCAACCATGGGGCTGGGAGAAGGGAAATAGGGACACACCGAAGGGCTTTCTGCTCTTCCCAGGACTCATCCCTTTATCTTGAGTGAACACTTCTTGTGTTATTGCAAGCCTTTCGTTACAATATAGATTTCTGAATAAGCTGATTTTGACAAGTGCTGTCAGTGTTCTGATCACCTTGATGGAGGAATAGATTTGGGGGGTTTTTACTCTGCCATTCCAGTTGCCCCACCCCAGTGCATTGATTTTGGGGGGGATCTACCCACCCAATCTCCCTTGCTCTTGACAAGAATCTGACCCCACCTCCAGCTTCAGCAAGGCCCTGATTGGATCAAGCTTCTCAGCACATTCATCCTCCTGGGAAGAGTGATTGCTGTGCAGGTGGGCAGGTGGCCTGAGAAGGGGCCTCACCTCAGATGCAGCCACCAGGGGGCACCGCCAGGTGAGCATGCAGGTGGCAGTGCCACCATCCCAGAAAGGAGTGTGGTACAGGACTCGGAGGGGACGCAGCTGTAGGTCTGGCTCCTACAGGTCTCTCCATGGCTCCACTGTGATGGAGCTGGGCAGCCCCTATGCCCCCTCCTGCCCACCTCCTCCCCCATAGACTGCACATCTGGCCCACTTCAACCCTCCATCACTGCCCAAGAACACCCTCCCAGCACATCTACCTCCAAGGACCAGCCATCTGCGCTCCCCTCTCTGCTCTGGAGAAATCAATAGTTTGCTGAGATCTGCAACATTTTGTAGCTGTTTCCAGGGTTTGCCCCCATTTTGCCAAATATCAAGCATTGGACACTTTCCCACCTAACCCAAGGTTGATGGTTGCGGTTTTCTCTGGTTCACTAAAGATAGTTCTTTTCCTTTATGTTTATTCTTTTTGCTCTTTGTAGCTGGCTTTCATTGGCAATTGAATAGAAATTCTCCGTCCCATTGTGTTACAGCACAAGTATACTCTCATCAGTTTTTAAAAAGATGAAGAGGAATTTTTCAAGGAAATAGTGTTCTGGTTTGAGACAAGGAAGGCGCAGGGCGTGGGTCTGGAGGCAGGAGGCTGGGCCCCGCCTTCCTGCCCGGCACTGCCTCCCCAGCTCTCGTGGACTTGGCTTTCAAGTCCGAGAAAGCAAGGATAAAGAAGTTTCAATTTTAAATGAGAAAACAAAATTGAGCCCCCAGTAGCATGCTTGGCATGTGGGTCCCTTGATAAAGTACGCTCATTACTTTTGGCAGCAATAAATAAGCGTAGTAAGGCCCCATACACATTGTGACAGAACAAAGCACACAGGAAATGGTACAGCTGATTGGAGGGGGGCACACAATGGTCAGTGGCCCGAAGCAGCTCCACAACCTGCTGGATGGATCATGAAGGCCTGGGGTTGACGATTCTGAGATCAGTCTGTCCAGCTCTCAGGAGGGACCCTCTTGGTGGATAATCTCTGGGTCCAACCTCGCCCTCGGCGGGTCCCTCCTTGCCTGCCACCATGCACACCCGTGGGCTGGGTGGCCATCACCCACTCCTCTGTGCAAGTTTGGGAGCCCAGGCCGTTTGCAATCTCCAATTTAAACAAGAGGTTTTGATCAGGACTGTGGAGGCTTCGGCCCTGGACACCCCTTAGAAGCATGGTAGCATCCATGCACCTGCTTCTCATCAGCCCCAGGGACCAGGACGACCACAGTTCCTTCCCAGACTTGCTCTCAGAGCTATGCCTTCGCCCCAGGCCTTCCTCATCCTTGTCTCCCGAGGTTGTAGGAACCCCAGGAAGCTCCCCTAGCTGCAGCCTGAGTCATTCCATCATGGGGGACATTTGCTGGATTTTTTCCATCCAATCCTTTTCCTTCTCTTCTTCCTCTGAGCCTAGAGCCAGTCGGCTTCCCCAGCCTTTGGCATCCCCTGTGCCCTTTCATTTCTGGGCCGACTGGCCCTTCCTTCCTTCGATCCTTCACATCGTATGACTTGCAAGACCGACCAGCACCCACAATGCCCACGACCCACTGCAGCCGCTCCAGCTTCCCCCTCGCCCATTTCGGGTTGCTAATCCCCTCGCCTGACGCCTACCCTGCCGGGCCCAGCACAGAAAGGAAATGTGGGCCTTATTCAAAACTGGGACAGAAGTGCTGGTAGAGATGCTGACACATAAAAGTGGCCCTTCCTCCTGCCGTGTTCCCTTCTGCTGTTCTAGCTGTGCCTTTGGGCTGGGCTCTCCCTCTGGGCAGCCATGGAACCGAACTGCCACGGCCCAGCCAGGGTCCGGGACATCACCCTACCCTTCCCACCAGCTGCTGCCCCACCCACGGTGATGGGCGACCCCAGGGAATTGAGATGAGCTCACCTGCAGGATGCGCCCTGGCATGGCCTCAGGTGTCCAGGGCGGATCTGCCCAGCTACATGCACCCCACCAAAAGGGAGGGAGATGGTGGTGAGGCAGGAGATAGATGGGCCTCAGGCCGAGCAGCTGGAGTTTCTCCCATGTGTACGGATACTCCAAAACAGCAGGAGGCAGGAGAAGCTGAACCCTGCCCAGATAAGAGATAAAAGAACACACAGTCTTCATTCTCAAAGTCAGGGAAACCTTCCCGACTATACATGCACAGAAAGGCTCCTCGGAGGTCAAAACAGGAGTGATGTCAACGTACCCATAGGCCTCTTCGCTAGAATCCATCTTGGCTAAGAGATGCGCGCACATACGTGGGAGGATCCTGAGATAAACCAAATATGGACCCAGAACCAGGCAAAGCAGGGTGATTGTCCAAAGGCAACCTGGGAGAAATGCCCCACGTACGTGATTCAAACCACCACGGGGGCGTGACTCTCCCCTGAGCCCCGCCCACGTGTCTTTCCACACATGCTCTTTGCCCTCCTAACAAACACTTTACTTGTTTCACTACTTTCCGCCTTTGTGGGAATTCGTTTCTGCAAAGCTGAAGGGCCAGGGCCTTGTCACTGGCCACTGGTCCCTGGTGGTCTAGTGGCTAGGATTCAGCGCCCTCACTGCCGCGGCCTGACTTCAGTCTCTGGCTGGGGAAACAAGATCCTGCTTCAAGCCACTGCAGGCCAAGGCCACCCGAGATCAGTGGGGGAGGGCCTTGTCCCGCCAACAGGACCTCCCATTAGTGGGAGGCTAAGGGGGCAGTGGGCATGGGGCAGGGGTGGGACCTGGGTGCACGGAGGCTCTGAGCTCCCAGGGTGTCCTCCAGCATCTCATGGGGCTTCACTTAGAAGGCACAAACTCTGAGATAAATGATTATGGATTTCAAGATGGCAACAGCAGAGCACTGAGCCTGAACACCCAGAACTCAAGTCCTGGAGCCTGTGGGTGTTTCCTTACGTGGTAAGAGGGTCCTGCAGGTGTGACCAAGTGAAGGGTCTCGACGGTCCTGGATCACCCGGTGTGCCCTAAATGCAGCCACACGCGACCTTCTGAGAGGGAGGCAGGGAGAAATGCGACCTCGGAAGACGAGACCAGGGGGGACAGAGGCAGAGCCGGGGGACACAGCCACATGCCCAGGCCTCCCGGGAGCTTCCAGAGGGACTGGCAGGGCTGACACCTTGACTTTACCCCCATAAAACTGATTTTGGATTTTCTCCTCCAGAGCTGCAGGGTAATCAGTTTCCATTGTTTTATGGGGTAATTTGTTAGAGCAGCAAGTACAAACTGATGCCATCAGAAGCCTTAATCAGGGCCCCAGGGGTCTCCCAGCCCTGTGTTCCCTCCCTCCCTCCCCTCCTCCCCCTCCCTCCCTCCCTCCCTCCCT
>NW_021703783.1:99333664-99365829 GCF_005190385.1 Monodon monoceros
CCCTCCCTCCCTCCCTCCCTTCCCCCCTCCCTGTTTTTCCTTTCGTTTATGCTTCATTTCCTACCCAGCCACTAGGTCAATGTCCCGTGTTTGTTTTCTCGTTGCTGTTGTTTCTTTTCCTGGAATCTCTGAGCAACAGCTCCAGACCTCAGGTGAGCGTTTCACGCCATCGGGGCAGGTGACAGATTCACCAAACAGCCCCACATTTTCAGGGCTTAACACACCAAGCAGGTATTTCTTGCTCCCTGTTCGTCTGGCCATTCAGAGAGCCAGGCCCCGTCCACCATGCTGTCCGCCCTCCCGGGGGCTTGAGAGCTCCCTGCACTCAGCCAAGGGAGGGAGAGAGGCAGAGCTGCCCACTCAGGGCCGGGCCTGGGGCGGCAGCCACTCTTCGTCCACAGTCACTGGTTAAGAACCGAAGGGGAGCTGGGACTTGCAGCCCAGCCAGGTCCAGGGGAGGGAGAGGGGCTGAGGACCCGGTGCCCTGGAGGGATTGGGCCCTGAGCGACCAGAGCCTGCAGTGGAGCCGCTGTGCTCACGTCCCTGCAGGAGCACCTATTTTTGTTATTATTGTGGATTTTTATAGCTAACCCTGAAATTAAGCACTTCATTTACAAATGTCTTATTTCAGGAACTCAAATATTAATACAAGTAATAAAAATTAAATACCAGTGAGGGATTTCCAGTTTACAGGGCCATTTCTGCCTGGGACCTCATTCAAGCCTTCCTTTACTGGGCCTTGTTAATGCAGCACTTAGGAGACTTGGGGACCCTGGTGAATCACTCTGCATCTCTGAATGACATTTTCTATTAGCCAACCGGGATCAATACCTGCCTGGCCTCTCCCAGGGTGGTGACAAGGTTCACAGCCCAGGACCGACCAGACATCTGCAAGGGATTAGGACCCAGCCCACTCTTTGGGCCCTGCCCCACCTGAGAAAGGAAGTCCCAGCCCAGGTCTGGTCAGGGCCCAGGGTCCCAGCGGAGGCAGGGGCTGGCTTTGTCCACGAGGCAGAAGTGGTGCAGCCCCCATGGCCCTGGTCCCCAGGTGTCCAGCCAAAGGGCCACCTACCCCGTGAGCCTCAGGTGCCCAACTGGAGCTGACCAGTGCTGAGTGACCCATAGATCCCTAGCAACCAGCAGGCAGCTCTGATTCAGATTCAGGGGAGATGGTGATCAATTGTCCCTAAAATGCAAATTGCATTAAAAAAAATCCATACCTCTGGGAGGGCTCTGTAATAAGGCCATATACCACGCCAGGATGCAGCGTTCCAGGTGGAGAACAAGTGCCTTATTTGTTGGGCAGAGAGAGGAAGGAAGCGCCCAGCTTGGGGAGGGCCGGCCCCACCCCATCTCCCAGCCCTGGGCCCAGGCAGAGCCCCCGTCCCTAGGAAAGGGGCCTAGCCCCCATCCCTAGAGCCCAGACGGCCCCCCTGGTCGCCACCTGATTCCAGCATCTCCCCCCTAGCCCCTGTGCTACTCTCCTCGTAGCCGTTCATTCACTCTCTCACTCACTCACTCACTCTCTCACTTACTCATTCCCCCCAGATTCTCCAGTGCCTCCTACATATCAGATGCCCTGCTCACTGCTGGGCACACACTGATCAGGCAAACCTGGTCGGTGGGGCATTGACTCAGCGAAAGAAGCACAGCCCATGGGAGGCAGGTCAGGGAAGCCTGCCTGGAGGAGGTGGCAGCTTAGCTGGAGAAGAGTCCCTCCAGGGAAAGCATGGAGGCAGCAGCCAGGCCAGCAGAGACCAGAGCAGGGCCTGCAGTGGACACGGCCTGGGCATCGATTAGAGGAGGCCACTGGACTGGTGAGTTTCCAACGCTTCCTTCAAGCAGCAGGACCTTTTAGTCGAATCAAACCTCCCACGAAGCCAGCACACAAAACTGAACAGGGAGGAGATGCTGGGGTGAGGCCACCTTCCCTGCCTGGGCCTCTGGCACCCTGGGGTCCCGGAACACAGGATTCCCTGTGAGGGGAGTCTTGGTGCCCCCTGCAGGGCCCTCCTGCTGGGCTCCCAGCCTGGAGCGGTGAGTAGTGCCATCTGCTGTCCTGAGGTAGGGGTGTGTTCTGCGGGTCTGCATCCCACACCTGCCTGGGAGAGAGGGACCAGCTCCTCCTCTGTCTCCCCACCATCCAGAGAGTCCCGGGCGGGGCAGGGCAGGTTCCTAGCTGGCCAGCCACAATCGCACACGCGTGCGCACACACACACACACACACACACACACACACATGCACACACCAGGCGTCCCAGGTGGGGACCAGTCCGCCCTCTTCCAAAAGCCATGCTCCTGGGCCCCCTGGCCCAGGCCTGCATGCCCTGAAACAGAGTCCACACCTAAGAACGAGGACCAGGAAAGGATGCTCACCATGGGCCTGAGGTTTCCCAGTCACAGCTCACCTTCACGTGCTGGCACTGTGACCCCTGGGCAGAGCCTGGCAGGATTGCTATTCTTGCTTTACTCATGGGGAAACCGAGGCTCAGAGAGGCTAAGGAGCTTGCCCAAGGCCACACAGCAGCACACAGAGCAGAGAAGGACTCAGAGCCCGAGGGTGCCACAAGTCTGGGGGAAGCAGCACTGCCGCGGTCCTGCACGCGGCAGGGGATTCTGGTTTACTCCTAAGTGGTACTGACATTAGACTCGGAGTCAGAGAGACCTCGCTGCAGCTTTCCAGGGAAGCCAGGGACCGAGAGCCCCGTGTCAGCTAACTCTGCCCGGGCGCTCTGGTTTGCAGGGTACCTGCCAGTCTGTGCTACCCCGGCCCTACCCACTCTGCCGGGAGGAGGGAAGGATGTGCTCACAGCAGGACGTGGCCTGCCGGGTCCCCCCCCCCAACCCCACCCACGCCAGCTGTCCTCAGAGCCACATCCAACCCTCTGAGCACCACATCGGAGGTCAGAGTCACCCTCTGTAGAGTGAGGTCTGAGGGTTTCATCCCAAAGGTTTTATTTTTTCCCCTTTCCTCACAAGGAGCGTCTGGAATCAAGAGGCACGTGGCAGCAGTCACAGAGGGACCCGTGCCAGCACCGGGGCCCAACGCCTGCCTTGGTCACGGGGAGGCCGGCTCCACGCCGCGGGATGCTCTGGGGGCCCTGCTGTCGGGAGCAGCCACCAGACCCGCCCAGGCCCGACTCACAGCCCAGGGGGTGGTCCAGGCGTGAGGGTCCTAACCCCACATGGCCTGAGATGCGGTCTGCCTCACCCGACCGGGGTCTCTCCGCTCCTCTAAGAGAAACAGCCCCAGGGCCGTCTCTGCTCTGCCGCTCTGCCCTGAGTGGGGACAGCCGGAACAGTTCAGATTTCTGGGTGGGCACTGGGCCGGGAGGCGGGAAAGGCCTGCGGGCTCAAGGCGGCTGGGAGGCAAGCCTGCCGTCCTGAGTCCTGGTGGTGAGTGGGCGGCGTCTCTCTAAATCAGGCTTGGCCGGAACTGGGCGGCTCACACGGGGCTGCGGCCCTGGAGCCGTCGCTTCAACAGGCCTCTCGGCCCTGGATCCCACCTTTTCTCTGAACTCTCCCCGGAGGATGAGTCGTTTAGCCAGACTTCAGCCTGATGGCTGATCTGTCTCGTGTTCCACTTTGGAAGGAAAGGGGACAGAAGCTCAAGTGAGGCCTTTTTAGACTGGGTTGGATTCCCCCTGATGGAGCCCCCTCTCCCTGGGACCCCTCCCCCTCCCTTCGCCGTCCAGGCCAGGCTGGGCCTCGGGGACCCGGGGAGAGTTCACCCACCTCGGGGCATGTGGCTGAGACCCCCCAGGGCTGGCACCGGGCGAGGCCTCCGGGCTGGAGTCCAGGAGGAGAGAGACGCTCGTTCCCACGGTTACCTGAGAAGGACAGGCTCTGTGCTGGAGTCCAGGTGGGACAGGACGCCAAACCTTGGGGGCGGCAGGGTGAGGGGTCACAGAGACAGAAATGAGGCCCCTGGAGGAGGAGGTGGGGAGGGCCTGGGGGGGTGGGGACAGTCGGGCCGCCGGTGGTGGGCGCGGGGCTGGCAGCCGGAATGCAGCTGGAGGGCCTGACCCCCGCCAGCCTTACGGAGACCCAGCCGGGCCTGTCGGGGCTCGGGGACTCAGAGCCCCACCACCCCGGACGCTGCCGCGCAAGGCTGTCTCTCAGCGGGCTCCCCAGGCCCCGCCCCCAGCCCCCCGCGCCCCTTCTCCCAGGGGATCCCAAGTGAGTTGCGGGTCTGCCCCCTGCTCAGCTCCCCTTCCTCCCTGAGTTCACCAGCCAAGCCAGGCCTGGCCGCAGACAGGAGGCTCGGGACACCAGAAATTCTGAAAGTGCAGAATCGGTCATGGTCGCCACGGCCCACCCCGCGGCTGTGAGCGCGCCTCCCTCTTCTCCCGCTGGGGCTCCCACTCCGGGGCTTACCCCGCAGTCTCCGCACGCCTCCCCTGCCTGACCGTGCGGGCTGCGCGCAGGGCCCACCTCAGCCTCCCTGCAGCCTGGCCCAGGTTTGGGAAGAAGGAGCAAGCTGTGCAGGCCTTGAACGGGTTCAGTCCTGCCGCATGGGGGCCGCCCGCGGAGCTCTGAGCCCTCCGCTCCCGGCGCCCCCATCACAGGGGCGCGTCCTCAGCCCTTACGATTCCCTCTCTTGTCTCTTCTGCTCTCTCCGGTTAATTAATTAATTGCTTTTCTTCTACTTCTTAGGACCCTCCAAGTGCTTGTTGATGAGTGCTGAGAAGCAGAGAGGGTGACCTGAAGAGAAAAACCCAGTACACACCCCCTCCAGCCCCACGTGTCCAGGGATCCGGGAGGAGATGGCAGCATGGAAGTGGCCTTGCTGGTCCCAGGGCACTGGGCTCTGGCCAAGAAGACACCCGTCGTGGCCTGGGCCTTTGAAGGAGGTTGGTCTCATCCCAGGGCAGACCTGGGGGCCCCCAGAGATGGACACTGCACCATGAAGGTGGTTCCTGCCGGCTCCAGAGCTCCAGCTCGCCAGACCCCGACTCCCACCAACCCCTCCCTTGCAGCCAGGAGAGCAGCCTGCGTGGGTGGAATTGTGCCTCCAAAGTATATGCTGAGGTCCTAACTCCCAGATCAGACTGTGACCTTATTTGGAAACACGATCTTTGCAGATGTAAGAGTTAAGACAGTTTCCACTGGGGCAGGGTGAACCTTAATCCAACATGACTGGGGTCCTTATAAGAAAGGGGACGGGACACAGACCCACAAGGAAGGAAGACCTTGTGACAATGCAGGGAGGGATTGGAGGGACGCCCTCCACCAGCCGGGAGCTCCGAGGATGGCCAGCAAACAGGGAGTTTGGCCTGGAGCAGAGTCCCCTCAGAGCCTAAAGGGACCAGCCCTGACGGCAGCCTCTGTCTTGGACCTCTGGCCTCCAGACTGGGAAAGAATGGACGTCTGTAACGTAGCCATTACATTTGTTGGAACGTTTGAGGGTAGCCGTTGGCAGCCCACCCCAGGCCGTTCCCTCTCCCTGCATCTCACAGTTCTCCCGGAATTGTCCTATTTCACCCCCCGCAGGCCCAGCTTCCCGCCCCCAACACCCCCCCGACCCCACTCCCACCCCCCAGGCTGCTCAGAGGGCCTCCGCTGTGCCAGCGTTTTGGGAACTTTGCCGGCACCCTCGCCAGAGGGCAGCGAGGGGCTCGGTGCTGATGGAAACTTCCTTCTCACTTTCAGACATGGCTCCCTTGTGGGCGGCCTCCTCCGTTTCCCACTTCCCTCCTCCGGCCCCATTTTAAATAGAATCCCAAAGCATCAGAGCGTGAGGCCGTCAGCCCAACTTGGAAGCAAAGCTCTGCGGAGGGGGTGGGATGCGGATGGAGGCTGTCTCCCAACGGAGAGTGGCCGCCCGGCTGCCCAGCAGCTCCATTTCCTGCCCCATCCCCTTCTTAATGGGCACTGGTGTCCCCAGAGCTGAGAAACTGGGCCAAGGAAGTGCCATGTAGCTGGAAGATGAGCTGCCTGGGCTCCGAGGGAACAGAACCCGTTTCTGCTTCTCCATCAGCTCCATCGCGGGGCCAGGGCGATGCCTGCCAGCACCTCGGAGGGCGGTTGCGTCTCCAGCCGGCACAGGTCTGGGAAAAAGGGGGACCCAGCTGGCCAACTGCCCACCCAGGAGCCTGGTCCTCCAGACTGGGCAGGAGGGGTGGGACAGGAAGGCTGAGGGCTGCTTCAAAATCCCTGGCTCATGGATGGGTGGCTTTCCTCTGATTCTGCTTCTTCTGTGAGTCTGGACAGACAAGCCTGGAGATCACATCCTTTTAACTGATAACCAGCTTTCTGGCCAGAGGCTCCAAGCCTGTGTCTGGCAGGTCAGCCTGCCCTTTAAGCGGGATGGTCTCGCCTGGATCTCTGTGGCTGCACACGTGACAGGCACCTGCTCTGTGTGCCTGCTCTGAGCACCTCCCACTCATGAGGCAGGTACAGATGGGAACACGGAGGCGGGTATCCAGCACGTCCCAACCAGAGGGGGCTGGAGCAGGGTCTCCACCCCTAAGCCCACATGGCCCAACGCTGAGCGTTTCTGCCCTCGGCGCCTTGCCCCACACCCAGGACCCCCCACCCCTGACCTCCTCCTCCAACCAGAGCTGTGCTTGGCTCTAAGCTCTGGGCCGCGCCAGCTGCCCCTGCCGGCCGGGCCTGGATGAGATTCGGTGTTGCAGCTCTGCGTCCCTGGGTTGTCTCAGGATGGAATCCTCAGCCCCTTCTCTGTGCAGCCAGAGTGCTGCCCCAGACCAGACCTGCCGCCCTGGGGGGAGAGAGGGATGGAGACTTGGAACAGACAGGATCAGAGATGACAGTGGGAAACAGGGCTCCTGCCCCCTCCCCACATTCCAGGCGTTCAGCTAGCTGGGGAAGTGGGGCCACAGTGGAATGTCCTCCCACGCTGCAAACCTGCCCCTTGGACACGCAGCCTGGCTTCGTAAGTGGGGCTTGTGCTGTGCTCAGGAGGGCCCCCCATTCGGTTCAAAGCTGTGCTATCATCCTGAAATTCCTAATAATTTTATCTTTGAACTTGTGTTTTGTAAGTGAGACCCAGTGGGACATCGGGGCCTGCGTGGGAGATGTGGAGACCCGAGCAGGGTACATGCTCACTGCCCAGTGATGCTTTGTTTCTGGAGAGCGTTTGTGGTGCCGTGAGCTCAGGCTTCCCAGGACCCACGTGCTGGATCTCAGTGGGACTAAGCGTGTGCGCTGCTCGGGTGAGTTAGGGCTGCACCTGGTGAGCGGGAGGGGGAGGGAACTACAGGACCCAAAAGGCTATGCTTTCCACTCAAAGCAGAACTCGCTTCAGACACAGAAAGAAGGCCAGGGGCCCCTATCAATGGCCACGGGCCCTTGTCACATCCTTTTTTTCTCCTTGTATTGTGCACAGATCACGAAGTGAAGTGAAGATGGTTGAGTGTGCTTTGTGCCTCGTTTCCCCTGTCTGATGGAACAAGGGCCCCGTGCGTATGTGAGTAGTGAAATCCAAAATGTGTTACCGCAGTGACTTTGCCTGCACAAGGTACAGATGAACAGTGAAACTCATGATAGTAACATTAAGACTTTAGCCCTTCTTTACCTAGAATGCCATTAAATAGCAAGTAGAAACAGCATGCGAGTGGGGAGAGAGGCCATAAAAGAAAGAAAAAGCTTTATATATTGATATCTTTAAAGGGACTTTCTTTGTGCTTTTGAACAAGATTCCTGTGTTCTCACCTTGCACGGGGCCCTGCAAATTTCCGCTCCCGTTGAAATGGAGCCCCCCTAGACTGAGTTCCCCTGCTGAGTTTATGATTAATCTCTCTTTCCAAAACTTTATCCCCTTTCTTGTTCTGCTCCTGTTACCCTCAGGATGGAAGAGTATCAGAGGAAAGGGGGGATTGAAACGAAGCAAGACCCTGCAGGGCTTTCCTGGGTGCAAAAGTCCCTCCGTGTCCCCTCTTTCTTTTTTTTTTAAATTAATTAATTAATTTATTTATTTAGGGCTGTGTTGCATCTTCGTTTCTGTGCGAGGGCTTTCTCTAGTTGCGGCAAGCGGGGGCCACTCTTCATCGCAGTGCGCGGGCCTCTCACTATCGCGGCCTCTCTTGTTGTGGAGCACAGGCTCCAGACGTGCAGGCTCAGTAGTTGTGGCTCACGGGTCCAGTTGCTCCGCGGCATGTGGGATCTTCCCAGACCAGGGCTCGAACCCGTGTCCCCTGCATCGGCAGGCGGACTCTCAACCACTGCGCCACCAGGGAAGCCCCCCCTCTTTCTCGTTTGTAGAAAAAAAGGCTTTAGTCTCCTGGGCCATTCCTGAGTTCCAGAGAACAGGCTCCAGCAGCTCATAATTAGAACTAGAGCCAAGTCCTCCTAGTTCTTCCTGAAGGGATGTAGATAACAGTCTGATGCGTATCTTTGAGTTGTTCTATAGAAACTAAGACCCCCACCTGGTGGAGGATGGTGGCTACATGCTGACCACAAGCACGTAGACCCCAGACTGGTTGGAACCAGAAGGTTGGTGATTGAGATTCCCGAAACATCACTCCGTCACCTGGCCAATCAGAAGAAGGTCCACAAGCATCCTATGACCCTCTCCCCTAAGAGCGTATTTAACAACCCTCGCCTGGAAAGCATCCAGGCCCTTTAGGCATGGAGCCGCCCATTCTCCTTGCTTGGCACCTGCAAATACACCCTTACTTTGCTGCAAACCCCTGCTGTCAGAGTTTGGCTTTCTGCACGGCGGGCACACGCACCCTTGCTACGTTACGCCACAGCCATGCTTTCCATCCCTGGGGAGCGGCTTGGGGCTGAGGTGAGGATGGGGTGAACTACTTAGTGTATGGGAGGCAACCTACAGCAAAACCTTTCAGATGGCATTTTAGCCGGTGAAGAGGAAGAGGCAAGAGGGGAACGTGTCTTGGGAAGGGTATGAGCTGGGTGGCGAGTGCGGAGGGTTCTTACTCCTCCAGACCCTCCTGTCCTAAGGAAAGGGTCTGGGCCAGGCATCTTGCTTCTTGTGATTCCATCGTGGGGCTCCCCACCAAGGGGGCAAGGATGGAGGCAGGTAGACCAGTTGGACAGCTGTGGGAACTGTCCCGGGTATAGCTGGAGGCTCCAGACAAGGGCTGTGGTCCTGAGGATGGAGATGAGCTTGTGCAAGGGCTGCTCCGAGTGACTGTTGGAAAGTGTCCCTAACTCCCCTGTCTCCAGAGAGAGGTCACTAGTCTGTGTGTACACTTTATTGCTAAAGACTTTGTCTTTCTTGTTGTGTGAAAAGGGAGAGAAGTGCAAGGTATACCAATATCCCAGCAATGCTGAGCCTGCTTCTCAAACCATAGACAGGCTAACGGGCAGAGATGAGGCACATTGTCGGCCGTCCCCGGCAGGCACTTTGGTGTGTGGATGTCCCCTCACTGGCAAATTAAATAACGCGGAGTGACAGCCGCCGGGCTCATCGCCTTGGAGGGGGCCCACCTTCCAAAGGCAGGAATCTAAAGTCTCCAACTGGGGTGGAAGAGCAGAGTCAGGGTTCTGACCCAGAACTCTGTGCTGGCTGTTTTGTTAACGAGGAATCACTCTCAAATCCTAGGAGGATGTTTCCCTCAAGAGAAACTTACATGTCTTGGTGAAATTAAGACAACTTTGATAGGGACACAGAGCGAATACTCAACTGTTTCACCTTTTATGACTTCAGTGGGTGCAACTGTAGGATGGTTCATCATTGCATCCTCTTAACTGGCACAGGAGGTGCTCAGCAGAGAAGAGCCATATGTTCGGCACCCCCAGAGCTCAAAACGATGCCTGGAGCCTCAGGATGGAGACCAAGGAGGGGCCCCGGAACTGGCGTGCTGGACCCCAGGACCCTGAGCCTCCAGGACACCACAATATGGGCCCCGCAGGGGGTCTTGGACCTCAGTGAAGGGGATGCACTTCTGCCCAACACTCCACGTCCCAGCTCGCTGGCTGCCCCTCCTCCAGCCTCACCTGCCCCTGGTCCTGAGCCACCAGCTGGGCTGTGCTCTTGCTTCCTTGGGGCAGGTGTGTCCATGATTTCTCCCCCAGCAGAGCGTGAGTCCTGGTGTGTGTGAGTGAAGGAGGGAGGGAGGGAGGGATTGGGATGAATGAAGTTAGAGCAGCAAGGAGGGCTCATTCCCATCGCTACCCTCACGGGAAACAGGAAAACACAGGTCAGAGTGCTGGGGGGAGTTCCCGGGTCTGAGGCCAACTCGCCCTGTGACCCCAGCCATGCTCACTAGTCTGTTTCCAGCTAACTTTTTCACGAACAAAGCACTTGTTACCAGCACAGGGGCTTCCCTGGGGCCTCCAGCATCTTGAGGAAAAGAGAAAATCCAGGGAAACCTGTGGGATTCATGCAGCATGGGATGGAGTGCAGAGCAACGGGAACACAGCCAGGGGCCCCTGTCCACTGAGCCCCGCTGGCCTCACGCGAGTGCCGCCGCCCCCACTCAGCACGATCACCCCATCTCCTCATGGGTAGGGAAGGCTATGGGAACCACCCAGGCCATGCCAGGGTCCTGGGGCTGCTGGCACAGAGCACACACAGGCCCTGAACAGCAACGTGGAGGCTGGAATCCGACATCCCGGTGTGGGCAGGACTTCACCTCAAGGCTCCGAGGGGAGGGTCTGCTCCAGCCTCTCTCTAGCCCCTGGGCCTCAGGGGGTCCTTGGTGGGTCCATGGCCACCCTTTCCTGTGGCTTTGCCTGTCTTCCTTCTGTAGGCATCTGTCTCTTGGTTGAATTTTCCCTTTTCGTCAAGACACTAGTCTTACTGGATTAGGACCCACCCCACTGACTTCATCTATACTTGACCATATGCAAAGACCTTCCTTCCAAATGAGTCACGTTCAAGGTGAGGACAGCAGCATCTCTGGGGGTGGGGAGAGCCACACAATTAAACTATAGCAGAGGACACCTGTGCGTCTTTGGGGGTCTTCCTCTTGTGGGCTTTTGGCTTCTTGCATGTGAAAGCTTTTCCCAGCCCTGAAAAGAAGCCTCCAGGTTTCGATGCCCTAACCTTGTATGTTTATTCCCAACGCCCAGCATTTGCAAATTGCAGATGACGCCAACATGCAAAGTAGAGACATCTTACAGAGTGCAAATAGGAAAAGGTAGGGGACCCAGATCCACCTCTAACTAACTAGTAAAACATGGACAGGGCTTCAGAGGGACCGCCCACAGGACATGCAGGATGGTGCAAGTCTGAGTTCTTATTTCCATCACCTGGCCCAGGACCTGTGCGTGCACCTGCCGCTGACATAAGTCCCTCCTGGGGTCTCGCGAACTTCCGGGTACTCGGCTCCTGGGACCTCGACTCCCTCTGTTACCAGAAGACACAGGCGCCCTGGTGCTCCAGTCTCTCTAGCTAAAGCCTTGGCTGCTTCTTGGAATCTGTGCTTGCCTTTCTCCCAGTCCTCAGGGGGCTCCCGCTGCGTGTGGAGCTTGGGGAGCACAGTCCCTAGACAGACTCCCGATTGGGACCCCTCCCGAGGCGAAGCTTTGCAGGAGTTTGGGGTGTCCCTGGGAGATGCCGCAGGGCCAGCACTGCGAGAGCAGTGATTGAGGGTCAGGGGACAAGAGTGGCCTGTGAAGGAGTCTCAGCCAGGACCGCAGACACATTCCAGGGCTGCAGGCCTTTGCCGAGTAGGGGCCGCTGCTAGCTCAGGCCCGTCTCCCAAGCCCTTGAGGATGCAGCAGGGGACAGTGGGGAGGGGCTTGAGTCCATCTTTGCGCCTGAAAGTAGCATCCACTCGACCAGAGGGTCAAACAATCACGGAGAGGTTTGTTCTCCATAAAGAGAACCTCCCTGTCCATTTGTCATGGTGGCCATCAGCCAGCGATTTCAAATCTGAAAGTTAAATCACAGCCAGTTGTCACAGCGGTTGTTGCCAAGGCATTAGACCTGCACGATGGGATTGTTTTAGGAAATGGCTCATTGGGAAATATATTTTCTGCTCAGCTGAGAGTTTTGCTGCAGGGAATACAGCGCATGAATTTGAAACACAAATTCTGGGCATTCGTGTGTAAAGTCTGACCTTTCCCTGCAACGCGGTTCACAGGTGCGTCCTGTAGCTTGGCTTCCCGTGCAGTCTCTGGAGCTCGTCCTCCCGGTGACATTGCTAACTCCAGTGGCAGTGCTCCGTGCCAGCCTCCCACGTCAGCAACTGTCACCTGGATACTTGCTGGAAAATAGAATTACATGCTACGGTGGACACAGCAATGTTCCCCCCAAAATGTACGTCCACTGGAAGCTGTGATGTGATAGAGTCTGGAAGGGGGGTCTTTGCAGATGAAACTGGTTGTGGATCTTGAGGTGAGACCATCCTGATTAGAGACAGAAGAGAAGACAGGCAGGGGAGGCAGCCGTGTGAGGATGGAGGCAGAGACTGGGGGGATGTGGCCACAAGCCAAGGGACCCTGGAGCCCCCAGAAGCAGGAAGAGGCACGAAGGATCCTCCCTGGGAGACAAGAACCTCTCTGATCAGCTGATGACAAACAGGTGTGTGATAGTAACAACTTCTACTAACAGCGCCTCCCACCGTGACCCCACCTCCTCCTAGTGTGGGTCAGAGCATTTGCAGTGATGCAGACAGAACTGGGGACCCCGAGAGGAAAACCTTAAGCCGCCAATTGGATAATATGTCAGCCACCACATCCAAAAAGAAACTGCTGGGTTTCAACCAAGCCTACAAGAGCCAGAATAGCAAAGCACCAAATGGCACAGGTGCCGAGGAGCTTTCCCAGCCCTGGTCCCCTCGTGGATGGCAATGTGATGTTCCTGGCCAACAGCTGCTCCCTGCACCCCTGGGTGGCTGCAGAGCCAGCCTCAAGGACAGAGTCTGTGGCCTGCCCGTCCCTTCTGCCAGAGCTCTGACCCCATGGCCATCCTGCCCCTGACCTCTGGGGAGCCTCGGAGCCCTCTGGAGTGCGGGGCGTGGAGCCGGGCTGCTCAGTGTGGGGAAGGGGTTCAGTGCCCACGTGGCAGGACACTCACCAACCCGGGCAGCGAAGGACGTGCACTGACTCTTTGTCTCTGCCCCCCCAACCCCGGATGGACGTGTTCACCTGTGAACTGGTTGTAACTGTTACTGGTGCATCCACCCCAAGCCATCTTAGTCTGGGCGCTGGAAGAAAATAGCGCTGACAGGGGAGGGGGCCTTAAAGAGTTCTGAAGGCTGGAATTCCAAGATGAGGGTCCAGCATGGCTGGTTCTGGTGAGGACCCTCTTCCAGGTGCAGGCTTGACTTCCTGTATCTTCGAGTGGCAGGAGAACAGCTGAGCTCCTTGGAGGCTCCTTTATAAGGACACTGATCCCCTTCATGGGGGCCCCACCTGCATGACACAGCACCCCCCCAAAGGCCCCGCCTCCTAAGGCCATCACACTGGGCAGTAGAGTTTCCACATATGGATTCTGGGGGGACACAGACGTTCGGTTCCCCCCCCCACACACACAGTATCAATGTGTTTGGGGGAAGCACAGGGAACTTTGTAAGCTCTTGACTTGTGGACAAAGATTGGCCCAGCCTCCTCCTTTCTCCCTCCCCAGCCTGGCCCATCCCACAGAGCAGCATTTCCAGTCCATAAGAACCTAACGGGGGCCAAGCATGTGAGGACACAGCACTGACTGAGCTCACATGACGTCAGACGCGTCTGTATTCAGTCTCATGTAATCGACACCAGAACCCCAGAAGGAAAGCGTATGAGTCTCCATTTTAAAGATGAGGAAACTGAGGTCCAGGGAGTTAAGTCAACTCCTCTGAGGGGGGGCGGGTGAAGCAGCTTGACACCAGACCTGAACAAGGAAACCCCTCCCAGGAGGCGCAGGTGGCGGGTGGGTGTTGGGAGCTGACCAGGGTCTGAAGCCTTCGACTGCTTTACTTGTCTTCTCTGCAACATTCCCCAGCCTCCATGAGTTTCCCGAAGCTTGTGAGCTGCGGAGAAGTGCGTTTGGCTGACTATGATCTGAGATCGTTTCGGCAGCTGGGAAGCTTAAATCGCATTAGACATTTCCGATTGGGCCCGAACCTCTGCAAATACAAAGTGTCCCCTTGAAGAAGGAAGGGGCTCACCAGGACCTTGAGGGTCCCCAGCGTGAGGAGAAGCCAGACTTTCCTGGGGTGCGGGGTGAACCCATCTTCGTTAAAGGGTGCCATGTTCGGAGTAAGGCCCAGAGTTTCCGGTTACTGACAGACACCTTCTCCCATGTTTGCATCTAAGTGATTATCTAACCAAAGGGATGGCCCCGATGCCCAGGGCACCTCCAGGGAGGCTCGGCTTTACCTTTGTAATCAATTAAAAATAGATAGCAGCTGGCCAGAGCACAGAGCACGGGCTGCATTTTAAGAAAACACGGTTCCAACCCTCTCTCTGCCACCTCGTTCCCTAAGGGGACTTCGGTACGACTGTAGCTTCCCAAAACGGGGTAATTTCTGGCACATTCTGGAGCTGTGCAGAGCTGACATATTAACCAGGAGCCAGTTTGGGGTCCACGTGAGGCAGGTCTCTTTCCGTCTAGGCAGACATGGCTTGGAGACCTGACCCCAGGACATGCGGCAGGAGTGTCCTTCCCTCCGTCAAACACTGCAAGGCTCAGCCTCCCAACCCCCTTCCCAAACTGACTCTGCCTTCCCACACCGGCCTGGTCAGATCTGTCCCTGGACTTTGTGCTGAGGTCCCGCCCTCACCTCCCCAGGCTAGGCCCTGGCCCTGGCTTCGGGGAGAAAGGGAATATTTTGATTCACAAGGTCTGTTCTTTGCTTTTTGGAAAAATGAGAACACAAGATCTGTATGAGAATCTAACAGTGTGCCCCTGGGAAGCAGAGGCTTCCTGTTTCCTCAATGATCTCAATGCCCTTGAGAGCCGACTGGGGTCTGCTTGCGATAAATGAGTGTGAGCTCTCTGGCGTCCTCCTCTTGGCTGACTCCAGGCTGGCCAGGTAGGAGGTGGCATTTCTTAAGTCACAACCCGCAAAACTCAGTACGTCATCACTGCCTCTACTGCCCGGTGTTTGTCCTTTTATTTTCTTGGGTTAAGTTTTCTGATCGTCGCAAGGCTTGGGGATGAAGTGTGAGTGATATTCCCAATTAATCTGGCAGCATTGGGAGGGCCCCAGGCACTAGGTTGGTCCCCTGGGGCCATTTAAAAGGGTTAAGTATGGAGAAACCCTATACACACTGCTCATAAAGACGCGCGGCCTCTGGAGGAGGGAAATGACCGGCTTAGTAAAGCAGCTGCGCTCATTCGCTCACGTGTCTGTGAAAGATGCCGCGCATTTCCAGGAGTTTCTTCTGCTTGGCTGCTGAAGTTTTGAACAAAGTATGTTGCACATGTGATGCTAACATTAATAAAAATGAACCGAGCCAGGCAGACTTCCCCTCTGTCCTTGGCTGGGGAAGCACCATTAGAAGCATGTGTGGGTGGCACATGCAAACGTCAGGGTGGAAGTCTCCAGGCAGGGGCTCCATCGCCAGCCCAATGGGGAGGGCAAAGCCGCCATGACGGTCTGCCCATCTGTGACACGTGACAGCGCCCGCTGGCGGGACGTTTGGGGACATCAGCAGTAGACACACGGAAGGAAGTGCTGGCCGGTCCGTGGTCATGTGGCTGGGGAACTTCTCACCCTGGGTGACACTGCAGAGACACTGAGCCACTCGTGGACATGGCAGAAGGAAACCCACAGATGAGGCTTCTGGTCTACCTGCCGACCCCGTAAGGGCATCTGTGTGGCTTCAATCACGCGGTGCCCTCACCTGCCCGGGAGGCCCACCTGAGTGGCCTCCTTCTTGACCCCGAGCGCTCCTGCATCCTGGGCCTCCCTCTCACCTCCCTGTAACTATGAGCCCTGGATACAAGATGTAAGGGTAACAGATCTCCCTGGGAACCAAGACTGGGGGATGCACATGAGGCATCTAACTGTGATACATTCTTCTGGTGAGCGGGGTTAATGATTTCCTGTTCTACTGCCATGAGTACTGGACATACGAAGGACACCTCCCCGCCACACACACTCCTCTGAGTGCCTGTCTACACATCTCCAGATACCTGGGCACGCAGATCCAGATTCCAGAAATGCTAGTCCTGCAGGGTGGGACCACTGTGAGGGGTGGGCGGTGAGGTAGGTCGTCACCTGGCTGCTCACATCTTGTCCAAAGAAGGCCTTTGGGTGGAAAACCCTCTTGCTGGAGACCAGTGTGGTTTTGGTTTTGGTTTTGTCTTCTTGTTTTTGTCGTATCCCTAATAATTTGTGTTGCGTCCATCCGGGAAAATTTGTTGTCTGACCTCATCAGGAAAGTCCTAGGCTTCCACGGGTGGGGACCCGCCTCTCCTGCTGGGCCCCTGTCCAAGGATGCATCTCCGTCAAATTCTGCTTGATCTCCTCTCAAGGATGGGGGCATTCCACGCCCGGACCCCATCATGGATGCCCAGAAAGTGGGAGCCATGCAGAGCCACACCGTCCCCAGGAAGAGGCAGTGATGCGTCCCTCGGTCAAGGTCCTTACAGACAGTCTGACGTGCAGGCCTCCACCAATCCCCCCGGTGAAGGCAGACCTGCAAGTCTCTTGAAAACGAACACTTGTTTTCCTGGGAATTATAAGAAAACAACTCTAAGGTATCAGTAGATTCATTTAACATCTCAAAGCACAGAAAAGACGTTGAATCCCATAGATGCAGGTGTGGGAAATTCAGGTCAGCCAAGTCACCAGGAGAGAGAGGACGTGAAAACTCTAAGAGGGAGAATAAAAATCCCAGCCAGCCGCCAGCACCGTCATTCCCTCTTTCAATGAGAGAAGTATGCTTTCTTCATGGGATATTGTGTTTTCAGGGAGTCTAGTAATGAAAATTTTAAAAACCCAGTGACGTTGATCCAGATTTTAGCTAGGAAGCCTATTATGAAAATTGATAGCACCAGCCTAATGCACTCTAAGATATGGGTACCGGAGATGATAAATCTTGAAAATTTGCATGGTATAAAAATGTTTTAGTCGATGGTTTTGTAGTCAGGAAGATTAGCTGACTCTTTGATTGGCCGCTACAGTGCAGAAGAATAAAGATGAATGCTGTCAAATGCATATGGACCTCAAGGGAAGTATTTGAAATGATGAACGGCTTTCCTGTTCAGCTCACAAGCATTTACTCTAATCACTTAGTACCATTTACTGTTTGGAATCTGCATTCCCCACAGGTGCAGAGGCTGTGCCAGACGTGGAGATGTGGGTCCCACCCCCACCACCCCCGTCCGTCTTCTCCTCCAAAGGAGACCCGCAGGGGCTGGAGGTTGGTGGCTGGAGGGAGGGTTTCTATCTTGATGATTTTCTACTGTCCATGCCTGGGAGGCTGCATCCACTCACCTGCCCCTCCGTGAGTCCCCGCGGAGCCTGGACGTCCAGCCCTTCACAGACCAGCGTGGTGTGCGTTGTGTTCTCTTCTCTGGCAGCAGTGGGTCCCTTTCCCTGGAAGGAAAACCTGAAGTTCCCACTTCCTTGGGTGCTTCTATTTTCTACTCTGAAATAGATGCTGCTTTTCCCCAATCAATGTCATCAGGCCACAGAGGTAACATTTCCTGCGATGACCGATGTCTGGAAATCAAAGGTGAAACTTCAGGATGAGGAGAGAGTCTTACTTTCTCCAGACCACAGGTGGTCCTTGGATGGGAGTGAGGCGAGGGCATGTGGGCACCTCCGTGCCTTACCTCGTCCTGGCCCTGGCACAGAATCACAGCCGATGCCTGTCCTTCAGAGGCCACCTGACCAGGACGCACACGTTCCCCCGTGCTGGCAGCCTCTGGTCTCTCCTCCGGGACTGGCCCAGGGAGGCCTTCAGAGGCTGCTTCAATGCCCAGCACCCTTGATACACAAGCCAATGTGGTGCTGTTGGTTTCCACCTGGTCCCCCCTGGAGGGAGCTCCCCCAGAGGACAGGGAAATGTCTCCACAGCCCCTAGGCTTGTGTGAATGTGTTAGGCTTGTGTGCATGCGTGTGTGTGTGTCACAGCAGCACAGCCGGACCCATACTACACACCCCCACCCTAGAGAACCTGCCCCTTGGCCAGCCCTGTCAGTATGGCCTCCCCCGGGTGCTGCTGTCTTTTTGTTTTCTTGGACATCATTTACAACAATCATAATTACGTAGTGTTTGGTGCTAACTTGTCTGCTCCCTGCATCCCCATCTCTGACGTGACCCTGGATTCCTGGAGGTGAGCTCAGCCCTCTCCTGAGCTGTAGCCCCAGCACCCAGCTTAGGGAGGGGCTTAGAGGTGGGGTGACTGCTAACGAGCATGGGGATTGTTTTTCACGGTGAAAATAGCCTGGAATTAGATAGTGGTAAGGACAGTCCAACTCTGTGAATGTGCTAAAAACCACCGAATTGTATACTTTAAATGGTGGATTTTAACCTCTACACATATAATGTCAATTTAAAAAGTGTGTGGACTTGTGGTTCAGAAAAGATGGTGCGGCCCAGATTCTTCCTGTTCTTTTCTGCTAAACAGGAATATAAACTCTGGAAATGGCGCAAGAGATAACCAAGCAGGGACTCTGTTAGCAGGTAAGCTGCAGGCAGGGACCCCAGGGCTCGGAGAGCAGCACAGCGAGTGACTGGATGTCTCATGCCCCCCAAACAAGAGAAAAAGGGAACCAAGTCCCAGAGATTCTTGACCCCTCACGCTGCAGCGGAAGACTCCTCCCCCGATCCAGGGGAAGCGCCTCTCCGAGAACACCAGGCAGCCCTACACACTGGCGAGGGGATTAATCGTGGTTCCTGCACAAGCAGCCCGAGGCCTTCTCCTTGCTAAGCCTGAGATTCCCTTTTCTGCTGAAAACTCCAGAGACCAGTCAGCAAAGCTGGCAGAGGAGACCCAGCTAGAGGAAAAGGCTGTCTTTTGTTCCTTTGTGCCCGAGACCCCTCCCCTGCCCTGAGCCTGGGGATCAGGGGGTCAGGTAGGGCTGCGTCACCACATCCATCCCCCATGAGAAACCCGAGCCTGCCTGGGGAGACTCCTTCAAAGAGGGGTGCGGTGTCTTCACCCTAGAGAGGATCGAGGCTTCACTAAAACACACACATCTGGGCATGGGGTCTCTCTGTCGGGGGCCTCTGGGGGACTTCATGTGGCAGATAAAGAGCCCGTCTCCTGTCCTGGAGCCTGGTGCCTGTTGGGCAGTGAGACGTGAGAGCTGCAGACAGAAATCACCATGTCAGCTTTATGGCTACGGAGCCAATGGGAGAAATGGCTTGAGGTCCTGTCCTAACTGTGCTGACAGCACCGCCCGCACTCCAGCCCCACTGCAGGTGTGGCCCCGTGTGGCACTGAGGGAGAGCTGGGTCCCAGCAGCAGGCCACTTATCTGCCATGTCTAAGGAAAGGGCGCACGTCCCTTGTGGGACTTTTTGATACATCGCTTCACCCAGCTGATGGAGGTGGGCCAGTGGATGCTGCGTGGCCACCAGCTGGGTCCCCCTGCCACGATCCTAGGTGGCAGTCTCCCACCAGAGCCAGGGATCTGGGAGTCCAGGTGGATATTGGAAATTGGGAACCTCCATGTTGACCCCAGTTGGTCGGTGGCTGTCCTGGGCCAGGAGGTTGACATCTATCACCATGGAGACCACACTCGTCTCCTCATGTCCTCGGGAAAGAAGGGACTGTTGCCCCATTATGATGACGAAACCAAAGCTTGCAGAGTTGCACCTGCCAGAGCTCAGGATGTCCCATGCTCCTGGGTGGGAACCACATCCTCCTGGGGCCACAGGTGCCTGTGATAGGTGACAAGTGTGATTCTCCTGTGTGCGAGGCCCCACTTCCTGCCACTCCCCCCAAAATTCCCAGCAGCCCCCACCCTGGCAGCCTCCTTCCGGAATTCACCAAGGCACCTCCCCTGCTGCACGGGAAGGGGGGATGGAGGCCAGACTGGCCCCTGGCCCTTCTGTACCTTCTTCCCTGGACAGGATGGAGCGCTCGGTGCGAAGGAACGCAGCACCACTAGGAAAGCAGAGCAAAAGCAGAAAGCCAGGCCCTCCGTGAAGCTCTGTGTGTGTGTGTGCTCGTGTGTGCGTGTGTGGGCATGTGTGTGTGCGTGTGCACGTGTGTGCTCTCACGTGTGTGTGCTCGTGTGTGCACACGTATGCACTTGCGTGTGGACGAGGGCACCCGCCAGTGCATCTAGCAAATTCCCCTCCTTTATTCTTAACTAAAATGCACCGATGACTCACAAAAGGACTCCCCCCAGCTGTGCTGACTGTAATCCCCGCAGAGCAGCAGCTGAAGTGCTGAGCCTGTTGGGGGCCTGTCCCAGCCGGTCTGGATGCCACCCCCACCCCCTGCACTCCAGGGCAGGAACGCAGGCCCGGGGCCCACCGCGGGGCCCCGCAGCAGCGTCCTGCTTGGCCGCTGGGAGTCAGCAGCCTTACTGCCCACACCCCCTCCTTGGAGCCCCGCAGGCCAGTCGGCTGGCTTCTGACCCGGAGCCCCGTGTGTCCCCAGCATGCCCGGATCCGGATGTCCCGCTGCCCCATCTGCTCTCCACCCTCCACCCACACCCGTAACGCCCACACCAAGATGCTCGTTCTTGGCCTGGAACATTTAGAAGACTTTTGCAAATGCAAATGCACTGCAGGGGACAACATATCTCATTACAGACTAGCTGAACAACTGGGCTTCTCCCCCACAAAATGTAAATTAAGACTTGACAGCAAATATTTCTTATCTGAAGAAAAAAAAGCTCATCAGAGAGGATCATATCCATGAGCTGCATGTGGCGAGGCCTGAGAAGACAGCTCAGTTCTGGAAGGGCGGAGGGGAGGACAGGTGAGGGAGGGGAGCTCGGTGTCTGTGCCCCAGCCTCCCTGCTGTCCTGGCCACCGTAGGGCTCCCCCCAGGGCTGCCCTACACCTGGGATGCTCTTCCTTGGCCTCAATACATCCGGACTACAACACTCACTCCACCAGCTCTCGACCGGGAACGTCTTCCTCTGGCCCACTCAGATCATCTGTCTCCTCTTCTAGCTAACTTCAGAACCTGCCCTGAATCAACATCAAGCTCTCTGTGCCCTCAGCCAGGCTAGGAGCCAGCCAAGCTCCCAGACCCTGCTCTCCTGGTTTGCACACTCTGGCTGTAGCCCCCAAAGTGCTTCTCCTGGAGATGCCTCCCATGTGACGAGCGGCTGCCCTGGGCCCTAGTTGGTCTTCCTCTCAGGTAGCTCAGAAAACAGAACTGCACAGAATTTATCCCTAATATCCTACAAGCTAAACCTCCCAAGCGTCTTTACCAGGTCCCATCTGTGCATGTAGATAACCATGCCCACTACATCTCAGCCTTCAGACTGAGTATCTGAAACATTTTTTTGAAAGAAAGCATAAAATTGCTTATCTTATTGAGCTAATTGGAAGAAGTCAGACCCTTTTATGAGCCACGATGCTGAGGGCTTCAGCCAAACCTCCCTCTCATCCCCAGATGACCCACGTTCACAAAATTGCCTGGTTGTCGACATTTGTGACATTTCTTCAGAAAATTCAGATTTCATTTTCCTCAGTAAGTCAATTTTCTGTTAGAAAAGAGTGAGGTCTATCATTTTAAGCACTTTTCCCCATTTTTCCATGGGAATAGTAGAAAGGACATTTGCTCAAAGCACGTGGACCTTTTTTCTCCATAAACATAATAAAGGGCGGGGGAGGGGACTGGACAGGAAAAGATGAAAAGACCACGTTTCCTGCCATTTCAGCGGGGATTTCAGTTTTGTTCCGAATCCCACTGAGAATTAGCCTGGGAGCCGCGGACCCCATGTGCCCCAGCCAGGGGTGACCGGGTGCACCTGCGATTCCCCTGGGAGCATCCAGATGCCACCCAGCGAAGGCAGATTCTTCTAATTAGCAAAATAACTCAGACAATCGTGGGGGAAAGTCCGCAAGGTGACAAATTAGAAGCAAAGGCAGGAGGGCCTGCTGGGCATGCTCGCTGGTGAGGAGATGCAAGCTACTGGAAAGACTGAGTGGAGACATGGTCTGTTTCTTTGCTCACCCTACCCCCCACTCCCAGCTTCTCGGGAAAATTCCAAATCAGAAGCAGAGGGCGGAAGTTTAGCTGGAAGTTCTGGAGCAAATACCTGCTGTCTTCAGGGGAGAGGGGCGTCTGTGGGCAGCACCCAGGGAGGGGGGTGGAATTCTGAGCCCAGGGGCAGAATGAGATGACAACATACGCAGCCTCAGTGAGAGCTCGGAGGCCCTGACTTGGGTCCAGTGGCATGGCTCCCAAGGACTGAGAGGTTCCTCAGGCCAGCACAGCAGCTTCTGGTGTCTCTGGATGGCTGCTTCCCTCTGGGCATGGGCTCTACCCTTCCATCTTGGAGATGCTGCCCTGTAGCCCCAGGGCTGGGTGGTCTTGCCAGCACCAAAGAACCAGGGAGAGAGAGAACGGGGTGCTCTGGCCTTTGGCAAAGTTCCCTTGTACTTGGCAGGGTTGGTGCACCCACCAGTCCCTTTAACCAGGAAGCCGGCCTGTATGTGTGTTTCAGCAGCACCGGTGGCCTGGACCTTCTCCCGCATCCCTCCCTGGCTGGACCCTCAGTCCTGTGCTTTAGGAAGCGTCTCTCATCTTGTGCTAAATCACATCGAGGAGTGTGCCACAGAAACTCAGGAGCACCAGGGAGGCCCCCAGGGACCTCGGAGGCAGGCAGGGGTCACATCCTCCTGTACAGATTTCTGTACACGTTCAAGACCAGAATGTGCTGTGTGCCTGCCTAACCCTATGATACTCACACACAGAGAGCGGGACGCAGGGACGCAGCCCCTCCACCACCCATCCATCTACAAAGGGCAATGCCTGGCACGTGGCCGCGTGCTGGGCTACAGGGACGTGAGACCAGAGGTCAGTGTGACCCCTGCCCCTGGAAGTAGGTACATGTGAGGAGCTCAGTGCATGTTTGTCCCTGGAATGAATGCGTCCATTCAGCCAGCAGCCAGTCCAAAGCACCTACTGATTTCTACTCGTACCGCTCTGCTCAGGACCCACTCCTCCACCCAAACTCAGCGTGAGAAGGTGGACCATCATCAGCTGATCAGCTGTCAAAGGACCCAGAGGTTGCGGTGTCAACCCGCCACGGTGTGGGTGATGGGAAAAGTCAGTCCCCACCCGGGATCACCCCCGTACAGTGGGGCATCGGCCTCGGGAGATACTTTAGGGAACTGGTCCCCTGGAGCCTGGCAGAGGTAGGGGCTCTCCCTGCGGGAGTGGCCGTGGCACTCTGTCAGCCCAAGGAGGGTCTCAGCATCTCTTAGCATTTGGCCCTTTATCCAGGGGCTTTCCTCAAAGGCCGATACGCCCAAAGGGACAGAAAGGAGCTCATTCCTCGTGTATGGTTGTTGGTTGTTTGCTTTTAGGGCTCAAACTGTTGACGGCTGTTAAGTCCAAGGTCTAGTTTTCTCTATTTGTTAGCTCCCTGTGCAAAGATGTAAAAGAAGATTTGTAAGACTCTTTTGGTGGAAACATAAATATATATATAAATCACTGAGGGACATAAAAAGCCCTTAAAGGCAGGAAAGAGAGCACAAAGAGAGATGCAGGCCACATGGAGTGAACGTGGGACAGCGTGACACCACAGACCCAAGGGAAGGATGGGCAGGTGACGATGTGCTGGATGACGGGTTCCTCAAATAGAAAAAATAAAATTGATCTTTAAGTTTCATCAAAAATGAAACGAAATCCCAAATGGGTTACAGACCTAATTTTTTAAACTAATATTTAAAGACATTTAAAAGAAAATATGGCATTAGATCTTCATGACCTTGAGTCAGAAGAAGATGTGTCAAGACCAAAGGAGCCCAAGTGATAGAGGAAGTGGCTGATTCATTCCATTACACTAAACTACGTCTCTGGGAAATAAGAGGCCGTACAAAGCTGAAAAGACAAGCCACAGACCTGCAGGAGATACTGCAGTACATGTGGCTGGTACGGTGATGCTCAGAGCACCGAAAACATTACAAGGAATTAAGATGAAGACAAACAACTGGAAAAAAACACCGGACAAAGGAGATGAACAGACATTTCACAGGAAGGGAAAAAATAAAGGCCAATGACATTTTAAAAATTCTGAACTTAACGGTAATCAGGAAAATAAAAATTCAGGCAATCGAATATGAAATCACACCCTTCGGCTTGTCCAAAGTGTAAACAGCAGGGCTGTGAGAACGGGTGAGTGAGGATATCCACAGAGATGGGAAGTTCACAAGAGCTTCTGCAAGCGGGTGACCCAGAAATCCTCTTCCAAACTTCTACCCAGGGGGGTTGTGACCACATGCAAAAGGAAAATGCCAGCAAGAATGCCAATGCGGTGCTGCTTTTAGTGACAAAATCTTTCTTGAATTAATCTAAATATTCATTAGTACGAAGTGGGTATACTATTCGACAGTAAAGTGAGCAAACTATCAATACGGATGAGTTTCCAAAACCATGTTGAGTGAGAAGGTACAGAACGATTTGTACTACAAAATACCATTGTATAAAGTGTAAGACAAGCAGGATGATGTTACATATTGTTTAGGGATATGTGCCCACCTAGTGAGTGAAAGGATGGGAACACTGATGGACACCTGACTCAGGAGAGTGGCTGCTTTGGTTAGAAGTAAATTCAGCAGCACAACACAGAAACCAGTTCATGTAAAAGCAGATTAAATAAAACAAGAAACTATTTTCTCTTATAGAATTATTAAGTCAAAAGCCAAAAATCCAGGGCTTGCGTGTGGCTTCATGGTGACATGAGAATTATGGGCTTCCATTATTTTTCTGCCCCACCATCTTTTTTGAATAGCTTCTGGTCTCAAGGTTGCCTCACATTCCAAGATGGCTGCTGGCGTTCCAGCAATCGCATCTCTATTCCAGGCCACTAAGCGGGAGGAGGTGGAAGAAGGTGAAAGGATGCAATCCCTGCCTCAAGCTTACCTCTGGGGAGGGAAGTGACTGGAATGGTAGAGGTGCAGAAGGAGTTTCACTTACAGCTATAATAATTTGTTTTCAAAAACCATAATCAGAAACGAATATGGACAATTTAAAAATTTTGTTAAAGGCAATGATTGGCGAAGCATGTTTTTATACTATTTATTCTCTATGGTTTTATTTATGTTTGGTTGGAAGAGTTCACAGGAAGACACGTGAAGAAAACATGAAATGAATTTAATACATTGATTTCTATTAATGATATGAAACGATTCATTGATTTATAACAATAATGAATAGCAACTGATCTAGTAGCATCTCCTTCCTTCTGGAAGGAAGTCAGAGCCGCAAGGAAGCGAGCAGAGTTTCCCCAGTGGAAGCCTGCCCAGCTCCGTGATTTGTGTGATGATTTGTGCAGCCGCCTTCAGAGCCCGCTGTGTCTCCCTTCTTCCTTGTGCTTTCTTGCGGGCCTTTTCCTGTGCTTTCCGCCATCAAGAACGGTTTCTCCTGTCCAGTCCATCTGACCGAACATGACCTCCAGTTACAGCCTGTGCACACACCCCTGGGCAGCCACACAGATCTTTGATGCTCCACCTGCTTGGGGCCCGCTAACCACAGATATAAATAACCTGACCTTTAAGTACCTGCTTCTGGGTGGCCCTCCCGAGCACCTGGGCCAGGCAGCCTTGATTCCAGCGCTCCTGTGAGCTCTGGTCACCTGCTTGGTCCGTTATCCCCCCACCCCAGAGTCTGTCCCGGCCTGACCCTGGAGCAGGTGCTCATCAGGGTGTGGCTCACACCTGAGCTGATACCTGGCACACACCTCCACCTGGCACACACATCCAGAGAGCCATACGCAGGGTAGGAGAAACCACCAGGAAAGTGGGTACCGGGTCCCCACGGAGACTGTCAATTGAGGAAGAAACAGATTAACCCAGTTCCATTTAACTTTCATTTCCTGAACATTTTAATGTGAAGGATGGTTTACAAAGTATCTAGCGGCACCAAAACAAGCACACCTCCCCGCCTCGTCCAGAGGTACCTACTGGTTCCAGCATCTATCTCATCTCTTGCTGTTCGTCCATTATTTGTCTCTTTGTCGACCATATTTTCTCCAGATCTGCCGACTGGCCATTCATTATGGATTTCTGCCAAAAAGGCTCTTGATTTCTGACTTCTCAGATCATTTCCAAACATGTTACTTAAAAAGAGCTGCTGGATTCATGAGCGGCCACGGGGAGAGCTCTGTTTCAGGGAAGAGAGGGGATCAGCGGGCCCCGATGCTCCAGACTCAGTGCCACCAGGTCATGACCACACAGCCTCTGACCTGCCCATCCCCCCACGATGCACATGCTGCCTCTTCCCTCTCGGGGGCCCAGTGCCCGGAAGAGTCAAGGCTGATGGAGGAGGGGAGATGGCATTTCCGGGCCCAGGAATCTTGAGGGAAGGACTGTCCACGTGGGTTGGTCCTGTGCCCATGCACAGCAGACGTCACATAGGGGATGCAGAATGACTTCAGCCAGACGTGCCATGTCCTGTTGGACTGGTTGGCCAACCATTCTCGAGGTTCCTACATCACACACAGGGAAGGGAAGGGAGGGGACAGAAAAACCGTGAGCTGACTTGCTGTGGCCCATACCTCGTGGGACCAGCCCCACTGTAGGTGAGGGATCCCAAAGCAAAGAAGTGAGGAAATTGTCAGTGGGCTATAAGTAAGCTGACAGTAAATAAGGCAACCTGCTGAATTAAGATGCATAGAGTTTCTTCCAGTTCCCTGATAACTACTGAACGGTAAAATCACTAGGCTTTCCATGGAAGAAATTAGCATTAATAAGATACAACCGCATGTGGAATAACTGACATTTTGATGAATGTGCCATCGGGATTCGATGTGAGGCTCCTGATGGATCTTATTTGGGGTGGCCTCGGGTTGCGTTTAATTGTTCCTTCTCCGTTTTCAGCTTTAGTTAAGTGAAATAGAAACCTCGGGAATGCTGGAATTTATCTTTCAGGAGGCAGATGCACGGCTTCATGATCAATTGGGCTGACAGCTGCTCTGCCTGTGGGAAGCCGGAGAGCCCAGAGGTGGTGGACAGGCCCCCTCCGCCCTCTGGACTCCGCGCCACCTGCAGGCAGGGGGGCCGCCTCCCGATCGGCCCCTCCTTCCCTGGGACTCAACCAGGCACGCCTCCTGGAGATGAGGCTAGGCGTTCACAGCAAGGTGAACACTCACCAAGACCTCCTAGTGTCCCACTATTTAAGCCCATAGGGGAGCTGATGTCTGGAACCCCACAAGGAGGGCACCTGAGTTACCAGGACAGCACAGAGCAGCGTCCCTGCCCTCAGGTGCCCCTTAGGCTCAAGCTGGTGGCCTGAGCCGCTCTCCGAGCTCCTTCTCGGGCTGGTTTCCTCTCTTCCTGTGGCTGCAGATGCCCCTCGGGATGGATTTCTGCTAGCCCATAGCCTGGAGCCGGGGCTCTGCGCTCCCACAGATGAACTTCTACATCCTCTGCCCCCGACCCTCTTTCTGGCTCTGTCCTGCCCTGCTTCCCAGGCTGCCACCGTGTGATCACGTGGCCACGCCCCGGGCCACTTCCCCCTGCTCAGTGGGACAGTGTCTGCTCCTCACCTGTGTCCCCAGCTGCCAGCACAGAGGCCCATAGAAGTCACTTCCTCCGTGTGTCGCATGCCGTGGGATCGTCCATCTCTTGTCTTTTGTCTTTGCCTAAACATTGAACTATTTCTTGCAAGGAAAAAACCATGTGTACACACCTGCGTGTCCCCAGCTCTGAGCACAGTGGATGCTTGAAGGAGAGCGTGAGGGAGGCCCTGGCTTGCCGGCTCTGCCAGGAGTGAAGTTCCCCTAAGGGAAGGCTGCCTGCCCTGGATGGGGAGCGGGGTGTCAGCCCCCCGAGCATCTCAGCTCCTCCCCGATCCCAGGAATGAGCGCCCACGGAGAGGAGGTCAGGGAGCAGCAACGGGGACCTGGGGACCCTAGTGAAGAATCATTAAAGGTTCGTGGAGGAAGGAAAGGAAGACACGACTATTTACAGAGGAATCCTTGGTTATTGGTTGGAAAGACATAATAAAACAGAAAATATCAATTCTCCACAGATTAATATAAAACTCTAATGTAATTCCAAATAGAATTCCAGTGTGTTTCTGTGTGTGAGTGTGTAGTTTGCATAAAATAACCTTAAATTCCTATAACAAGATACATGTCTAAAAGTAACCAAGAAACTGTGGAAAAGAAGGTTGAGGGGACTCTTGCCTGAGAAATAGTAAAACTTTTGGAAGGAAAACCACGGCAGATGAGTCATGGGGTGGGCCAGGAACGGAGCCAGGCAGGGGTAAAACGCCAGTGCATTTATACACCAGGAACGAGGCTTTCAAAATTAAACAAATCAGCTGGGCTTCTAATTCATCTCACATTCAGAAATAAATAGCAAATACAGCAAATATTAACATATGGAATCTCAAGGTAGCACACATTTTTCAACACTCACTGCAGGTAGCCCTTCTAGTGTATTTAGACATTTCTCTTACAAATATAAAAAATCTGTTAACTTGGTGGAATACTTTATTTTGTTTTCCGTGTGTAGAAGCAATGTATGCAAGAGAAATAAACAGACGGGCGTCCCTTGTAAGCCTGAGGCCCACGGATAACCCCACGTGGCGTAAGAAGGACACGGTCGCTCTGCAGGGAAGGACTGGGTGGATGCTGCGTGTTGCCCCGTGTTCCACACGTGAAGCCACAGAGGAGCAGGAGAGAGCCAGCCTCTGTCCTGCAGGAGCTTCCCTGCCTGTGGGGTGACTGTCACGGTCACCAGTAAATCGGCTTCATACTGGGGGTTAGAGAGGCTTGTACAAAGCACAGGGGCGAGCAGGGGAAACTCACAGGCCACCAGGGAGGCAGGGAGGTCGTTCCAAGACCTGCATGGGCCAGGGGTGGGGAGATGCCGACAGCAGGGGGAGAGGGCATGGTGGACTGACCACAGGTGCCTCTGCTTCCATCCCTGGCACCTGCCCACACCCAGCAGCCACTGTTCATGGTCAGGGTCTTGTCACCCCAATGGCAAGTTCCCCAGTGTCCCCCCCAGAATCGGCCAGGTCTGGCCAAGCTCTTTGAAGCCGAGGAGGTAATTGATGTGCTTCTGTGGCCTCACACCCAGCCCACATCACCCGCACCCAGCGGGGGATTTGGGGAGTTGTGGATGGACCACGTGGCCACGCCCCAAGTTCACACCCTACTTTGTGCTACGAGGATTCTCAGCCTCTGTCAATGAGCCCCTTCTGCCTGGACTTTCAGCTTCAGAGAGGGCGTCTCCGCAGACAGTGACTGTCCCAATAGTGCGGTCATTGTCTCTCGGTCGCCTCTGCCCCTTGGCCCAGGGACTCCCACCCTCTGGGTCTCAGGGAACTTCTTTCAACAGAAATGCTGAAGTGAAGAGAAAGGTGTGAAGGGAAAGGGGTGTTAAAGGCAGAGTGACAGGAAGGCGGGCTTCTGTGGGAGGGATGCTGAGAAATTCACCAGAGAAGGGGCAGGCTGAGCGGGGCTGGGTCCTGGCAGGGCGCGAGGGCAGAGACCCCGTCCTCGGGAGAGTCCTCACTCCAGCCTGGACACTGCCCCTTCCCTGTGCCCAGCAGCGGCCGGGTCTCCCCAACACCCCCCCAGTCTCAGCCAGCCCTGCACCCCCTCCTGGCTGGCCAGTCCAGCTCTGCCAAAGCCCATCCTGTGGCCAGATGTGAGTCCCTCGGGGCCTCTGCATGGGGCTCCAGCCCCTGTGAGTTCTGTTCTCCCCTCACGGGGTCATCTTTTGTAGCCGAACCCCAGGGGATGACACGCTGTGAGTGCTCTAAGGGCCTTTTCATTTTACAGCCTCTTCTGGAAGGCGTCCCCAGCTCTGAGTGGGGAGGCAGCTGCGCTGGGGGTTAATGGACTGCAGCAGTTTGCTCTGAGACCCTTCATGTGGACCCTCCTCTGCAAATGAGTGTCAGAGGAAGACTTTGAGAACTTGCTCTGTAACTTAGAAGTGCTCCAGATAACACCATTAATCCCTGTTTTCCATGGTTGGCAGAAAGCTCTAAGTACCTCTAATACTTTCTAAATCTGACAGTTTTAATTATTTCCCTGCACCATTATTGATCGGGCAAGTCAACCTGTAACTTTGAAGGCCTTTGTCCATACCCATGGCCAGTACCAGAACCAAGCACTCCTTGGCCATGGTCCGGGGCCAGGGAGCTGGGTGCTGGGAGGCTGTGGGCCCTTGGAGCAGGACGAACCCCTGTTCTCCGACGGTATCACCTGTGTGCACCCTGGCAGGCAGCTCTCTGGACGTGGGATGTGCTTGTGCGGCTTGCCGGCTGGGACCCGTATTCCTAGTACAAGCATGGGGGCCCTCCTCTGGGCGACGTCACTGCCTGCAACGAGCCCCTCCAACCAAAGCAGGCCATGACCTTGACTCTCTACTTCTCATGTTGGAACAGAAGCGCACCCGAGGGACCAGACTGGACACTCACCAGGGACACAGGCAAAATGGGGAACAATGCCACGAATGTTGGTAAACACACAAGCAGCTGTGCACACATTCAGACACGTGCATACACACACAGCAAATTACATCATATGCCCCCTGCCATTTCAGTAAACAAAGGATGTTGTGGCCATCAAGCCCTCAGACACTGAAGCTGCCCCCATGGTGCACCCTGAGGGGATTCAGGGTGGAGAAAAACAAAATGCTGGCCCTGGGGAGTTATGATGCAGATCAAAGGAATGATTTCAATGAGCCCAGACTTTTGCATCTTCCCATACGTAGAAAAGCACTAAGGTCATTAACCTGAGATGTCTGTTTTTTGGGATTAGCAGTAATCGTTTGATGTTTGACCACATTTTTTTTTCCCCACGGAAACCCCTGTGTGTCCTGGTTCCCCCGCTTACATCTTTGGCACTGTCTTTCAGGGCTACTGGAGAGGCTGTCTCCTGGGATATAGTCCCCAGTAATGTCCTGAATAAAACATAATTCTCAAATTTTAGGTTGTGCTTTTTTTTTCTTTTTCAGTTCACAGTGGCTACAGGTAAACACGCCTGCGCTCCTTGGCAGGTACTCACGATGCATCCAGGAAGCAGCTCTGAACACTGCTAACTCCACGGGGGCGGGTATAGCAGGAGGAATGGGGCAGGGGACTCCAGTAAGGCCAGCAAAGCTTGTCCTGACCAGGCAATCTGCCTTCGGAGGCTCAAAGACCAGCTTGGGGGGGACCTCACAGCCGAGCAGCAGGTGAAGGTCGCCTTGGTGAAGGTCAGCTCTTCCCTGCCCTTTCTGATCCTGGCAGTGGGTCCTCCTTTCTCTGTTTCATTCCTCTCCCTCAGACCTTCTCCCCCACCTTTACCTGTTTTCTCCTTCATCTCATCCTTCTTCTACTTAAAAAATATTCATACCTCTGCACCAGGTACAATGATTTCCCCTAACTCATCTCCATCCTCTTTGTGTTTTTAAAACCATGAGTAAAACCTTAGACGAGACCAACGGTGAAGAGTGACGCCCTCCCATCCTGACACCAGCAGGCGTGGACTCTGACCATGCCCTTGCAGCCCAACAGACATGCAGGTGAAGACAGGAACGCACACAGATGGATGGACCCACATCTCCTGGAAAGTACATGACTTCAGCCAGCTTGTCTTGTTCTGCTGTCCCCGTTTTACACTTTTGTGCCGTATTTTAGGATCTTTCCTCGTGTGCAGAGATCTGCCCTTTGGTATGCGATGGTAGCATCGTGCTCTGTGAGCAACAGCTTCCCTGCTGATGGACACGGACGTGCTTCTGTGGTTTTCCTTGTAAACATGCTGTCACAGTGACGTTTTGGTCTGTGTCTTGGCTCACGGGGTGCATCTTCCCTGGAGCAAGGAGAATGCACGTTTAAATCGGAAGGATGCCGTCAGACTGCCTCTGGGAAGGCTTGGCCTGTGAGCTTTCTCACCAAAAGCGTGGTTCCTAGACCTCGCCACCAGGGCGGGCTGGGATCTACCTCCTGCAGGCTCCCCTCACCTCAGTTTCCAGCCGAGGCCCATCGTTTCATCTGTTTAGCGAAATCCATCTTTTTCTCCCGTGAATTGCTTACCCATATTCTCGCCCATTTCCCACTACTGCCCTCTTCTGTGTATCTCCTGATATATTGGAAACAATGTCATTCCTATCAGATATTTTAATTTTCATGTTGACAAATCTGTCTTGGATTGCAACATCTGAGTTCTATATGTGATTTTGTGTTATTTATCGCTTGTGGTAGTTA